>NC_058083.1:377437423-377807122 GCF_014858855.1 Bufo gargarizans | reverse complement strand
TGTGCCTCCTCCTCCTCCATCTCCATCCCCATCTCCATCTCCCCATCTCCCCAAGTGTTTTCTCAAGGAGACATAGAAGTGGTATTGTAACGCTGATAACGGCGTCATCGCCACTGGCCATGTTGGTGGAGTACTCGAAACAGCGCAACAGGGCACACAGGTCTCGCATGGAGGCCCAGTCATTGGTGGTGAAGTGGTGCTGTTCTGTAGTGCGACTGACCCGTGCGTGCTGCAGCTGAAACTCCACTATGGCCTGCTGCTGCTCGCACAGTCTGTCCAGCATGTGCAAGGTGGAGTTCCACCTGGTGGGCACGTCGCATATGAGGCGGTGAGCGGGAAGGCCGAAGTTACGCTGTAGCGCAGACAGGCGAGCAGCGGCAGGATGTGAACGCCGGAAGCGCGAACAGACGGCCCGCACTTTATGCAGCAGCTCTGACATGTCGGGGTAGTTGTGAATGAACTTCTGCACCACCAAATTCAGCACATGCGCCAGGCAAGGGATGTGCGTCAAACCGGCTAGTCCCAGAGCTGCAACGAGATTTCGCCCATTATCGCACACCACCAGGCCGGGCTTGAGGCTCACCGGCAGCAACTACTCGTCGGTCTGTTGTTCTATACCCCGCCACAACTCCTGTGCGGTGTGGGGCCTGTCTTCCAAACATATGAGTTTCAGAATGGCCTGCTGACGTTTATCCCGGGCTGTGCTGAAGTTGGTGGTGAAGGTGTGTGGCTGACTGGATGAGCAGGTGGAAGAAGAGGAGGAGGAAGCCGAGAAGGAGGAGGTGGCAACAGGAGGCAAAGAATGTTGCCCTGCGATCCTTGGCGGCGGAAGGACGTGCGCCAAACAGCTCTCCGCCTGGGGCCCAGCTGCCACTACATTTACCCAGTGTGCAGTTAGGGAGATATAGCGTCCCTGGCCGTGCTTACTGGTCCACGTATCTGTGGTTAGGTGGACCTTGCTACAGATGGCGTTGTGCAGTGCACACTTGATTTTATCGGATACTTGGTTGTGCAGGGAAGGTACGGCTCTCTTGGAGAAGTAGTGGCGGCTGGGAACAACATACTATGGGACAGCAAGCGACATGAGCTGTTTGAAGCTGTCTGTGTCCACCAGCCTAAATGACAGCATTTCATAGGCCAGTAGTTTAGAAATGCTGGCATTCAGGGCCAGGGA
Source organism: Bufo gargarizans (assembly GCF_014858855.1). NCBI lineage: Eukaryota > Metazoa > Chordata > Amphibia > Anura > Bufonidae > Bufo > Bufo gargarizans. The sequence continues at coordinate 377,805,948 of NC_058083.1, read as the reverse complement.
TCGAGGGTGGCTAGGTGGGAATTTACGCTTTCTCTCAAATGTTTGTGAGATGGAGAGCTGAACACTGCCGTGTGACATGGTTGAGACGCTTGGTGACGGAGGTGGTGGTGGTACATCCCCTGTTTGCTGGGCGGCAGGTGCCAACGTTCCTCCAGAGGCGGAGGAAGAGGCCGAGGCGGCAGCAGCAGAAGAGGCCGAGGCAGCAGCAGCAGCAGAAGAGGCCGAGGCGGCAGCAGCAGAAGAGGTAGCAGGGGGAGCCTGAGCGACTTCCTTGTTTTTAAGGTGTTTACTCCACTGCAGTTCATGCTTTGCATGCAGGTGCCTGGTCATGCAGGTTGTGCTAAGGTTCAGAACGTTAATGCCTCGCTTCAGGCTCTGATGGCACAGCGTGCAAACCACTCGGGTCTTGTCAGCACATTGTTTGAAGAAGTGCCATGCCAGGGAACTCCTTGAAGCTGCCTTTGGGGTGCTCGGTCCAAGATGGCGGCGGTCAGTAGCAGGCGGAGTCTCTTGGCGGCGGGTGTTCTGCTTTTGCCCACTGCTCCCTCTTTTGCTACGCTGTTGGCTCGGTCTCACCACTGCCTCTTCCTCCGAACTGTGAAAGTCAGTGGCACGACCTTCATTTCATGTGGGGTCTAGGACCTCATCGTCCCCTGCATCGTCTTCCACCCAGTCTTGATCCCTGACCTCCTGTTCAGTCTGCACACTGCAGAAAGACGCAGCAGTTGGCACCTGTGTTTCGTCATCATCAGAGACATGCTGAGGTGGTATTCCAATGTCCTCATCATCAGGAAACATAAGTGGTTGTGCGTCAGTGCATTCTATGTCTTCCACCGCTGGGGAAGGGCTGGGTGGATGCCCTTGGGAAACCCTGCCAGCGGAGTCTTCAAACAGCATAAGAGACTGCTGCATAACTTGAGGCTGAGACAGTTTCCCTGGTATGCATGGGGGTGATGTGACAGACTGATGGGGTTGGTTTTCAGGCGCCATCTGTGCGCTTTCTGCAGAAGACTGGGTGGGAGATAATGTGAATGTGCTGGATCCACTGTCGGCCACCCAATTGACTAATGCCTGTACCTGCTCAGGCCTTACCATCCTTAGAACGGCATTGGGCCCCACCATATATCGCTGTAAATTCTGGCGGCTACTGGGACCTGAGGTAGTTGGTACACTAGGACGTGTGGATGTGGCAGAACGGCCACGTCCTCTCCCAGCACCAGAGGGTCCACTAACACCACCACGACCATGTCCACGTCCGCGTCCCTTACTAGATGTTTTCCTCATTGTTATCGTTCACCACAACAACAAAAATATTATTTGGCCCAATGTATTGTATTCAAATTAAGCTGAATATAAATTTGAGGCCTAGTATTTAGGCGCTAGGTGACAGGTATGGGTTTACTGACAGAATTAGACTTGGAAATGCACAGTAGCGTGTGTGTGAAGTTATTCAGAATGACCCTATGTGCACCTTGAATATTATATACCCTTTTAGGGATAGATTTCAAATAGCTCTGATAGAGCAGAAACGACTAAATTATGAAATTGCTAAATTGGGAATTGTATTTCAACCCAGAACAAAAAATGTGCTTTGACGGACACTAAATAACTTGCCCAGCCACAACAGTACAGCAGTAACGACAGATTTAGCGGGATATAAATTTGAGGCCTAGTATTTAGGCGCTGGGTGACAGGTATAGATTTACTGACAGAATTAGACTTGGAAATGCACAGTAGCGTGTGTGTGAAGTTATTCAGAACGACCCTATCAGCACCTTGATTCTGATATACCCTTTTAGGGATGTATTTAAAGTAGGCCTGATACAGCAGAAACCACTAAATTAGGAAATTGCTAAATTGGGATTTGTATTTCAACCCAGAACAAAAACTGTGCTTTGACGGACACTAAATAACTTGCCCAGCCACAACAGTACAGCAGTAACGACAGATTTAGCTGGATATAAACTTGAGGCCTAGTATTTAGGCCCTGGGTGACAGGTATACGTTTACTGACAGAATTAGACTGGGATATGGCCAAAAAATAACCACACTATTGCTGGTTAAATGCACTTGGTGTGACAGCTTGACCAACCACACTACTGAGGGTTAAATGCACTTGGTGACAGGCGCAGCTTGCCCCTGATGTAGTATATGGCCAAAAAATAAACAGACTATTGCTGGTTAAATACACTTGGTGTGACCGCTTCACCCTGATGTAGGCTTTAGCCAAAAAACAACCACACCATTGAGGGTTAAATGCACTTGGTCGCAGCTTGTGCTGGCGCACCACAAGACACAAAATGGCCGCCGATCACCCCAGAAAAAAGTGACTGACAAACGGTCTGGGCAGCCTAAAAACAGTGAGCAATTGAGTATCAGCAGCTCAATGATCCACAGCTGCATATCGATCACTGGATGGAGTCTTTTGGAGGAGTTAATCAGCCTAATCTCGCCCTACTGTCGCAGCTGCAACCTCGCCCTACGCTAATCAGAGCAGAGTGACAGGCGGCGCTATGTGACTCCAGCTTAAATAGAGGCTGGGTCACATGGTGCTCTGGCCAATCACAGCCATGTCAATAGTAGGCATGGCTGTGACTGCCTCTTGGGGCAAGTAGTATGACGCTTGTTGATTGGCTGCTTTGCAGCCTTTCAAAAAGCGCCAAGAAAGCGACGAACACCGAACCCAGACTTTTTTGAAAATGTTCGGGTCCGTGTCACGGACACCCCAAAATTCGGTACGAACCCGGACTATACAGTTTCGGGTTCGCTCATCCCTATTCTTGAGGTCATGCCACAGCATCTCAATCGGGTTGAGGTCTGGGCCACTCCAGAAGGCGTATTTTCTTCTGTTTAAGCCATTCTGTTGTTGATTTACTTCTATGCTTTGGGTCGTTGTCCTGTTGCAACACCCATCTTTTGTTAAGCTTCAGCTGGTGGACAGATGGGCTTAATTTCTCCTGCAAAATGTCTTGATAAACTTTGGAATTCATTTTTCCTTCGATGATTGCAATCCGTCCAGGCTCTGGTGCAGCAAAGCAGCTCCAAACCATGATGCCCCCACCACCATACTTCACAGTTGGGATGAGGTTTTGATGTTGGTGTACTGTGCCTCTTTTTCTCCCCACAACTCAACTTTGGTTTCATCTGTCCACAGAATATTTTGCCAGTACTGCTGTGGAGCATGCAGATGCTCTTGTGCAAACTGTAAACGTGCAGCAATGTTTTTTTGGGCAGCAATGGCTTCCTCTGTGATATCCTCCCATGAAATCCATTCTTGTTTAGTGTTTTACGTATCGTAGATTCGCTAACAGGGATGTTAGCATATGCCAGAGACTTTTGTAAGTCTTTAGCTGACACTCTAGGATTCCTCTTCACCTCATTAAGCAGTCTGCGCTGTATTCTTGCAGTCATCTTTACAGGACGGCCACTCCTAGGGAGAGTAGCAGCAGTGCTGAACTTTCTCCATTTATAGACAATTTGTCTTACCATGGACAGCAAGGCTTTTGGGGATACTTTTATAACCCTTTCCAGCTTTATGCAAGTCAACAATTCTTAATTGTAGGTCGAGAGCTCTTTTGTGCGAGGCATCATTCACATCAGGCAATGCTTCTTGTGAAAAGCAAACCCAGAACTGGTGTGTGTTTTTTATAGGGCAGGGCAGCTTGTAACCAACACCTCCAATCTCATCTCATTGATTGGACTCCAGTTGGCTGACACCTCACTTAATATTGGAGATGTAATTAGTCTAGGGGGTCACATACTTTTTCCACCTGCACTGTGAATGTTTACATGGTGTGTTCAATAAAAACATGGTAACATTTAATTATTTGTGTGTTATTAGTTTAACTAGACTGTGATTGTCTACTATTGTGACTTCGATGAAGATCAGATCACATTTTATGACCAATTTGTGCAGAAATCCATATCATTCAAATACTTTTACAACGCTCGAACATTTGGGCCATGAAAGCCTGCCTTGTGCCAGATAAACGTGACGACGGCACGGTGGAAGGTGGAGAAGAGGACAAATTGGAGGAGAAGAGGCAGGATGTGGAGCACCAGGAGTGTGGCTTTGTGGGTAGAACCAAACATTACTTCAGACCATATAAAATAATTCCCTAGGGAGTCTAGTCCATAATACAAGAACACTTGAATCAACCAATAGCCCCATACAAATACACATGAGACATAATCTATAAAATATAGTACAAAAGTTTATTAGACTTATATTAATCCATGTTAAGATGAAAAAAAAACAATGGGGGAAGATGACAAACCCACCCAAACCCCTATCTACAAAGACGGGCCGGAGGCTCCCAGAAAACAAGTACCCACCAGATATAAATCACAATACAATTGTGTACACCAAAGGCTAAAATCAATCCGGTCAGGATTGAAAGACAAAATGGTGTCTAACTGCTAGCCACTTGTGAGCATAAAAACCATGAAAGCTTCAACAAAAAATAAATAAATGCAGAACTGGCAAAACAATAGAAAGCCAATTGCCAAGGCTGAGCCCTGATAACAAATGACACACACATTGGTAGCAGTAGTAAAAATAAATAGTAATAATCAATTACCCATGGTGGATACAAAGACCGAGGCCCCGACACTTCTGCTACCTCGACGCACGTTTCGCCAACTCACTGTCTTCGTCAGGAAGCTACGGTACGTTTGTGCTTGTTGGGGTATAAATATCTAAATCGCACCTGAGGTTAATGAGATCCTTTACCCGGCATGGTTAGGTGTACTGCATCATGAAAGAGCGCCGCTCGTCACTGTGCGACTGACGCCGGGCGCTCCCATGCACCACCGCACGTACAGCCAAGAGGTGGATGACGTGTAGTCCAGGGAAACGCCCATGCCCATCACCAAGGGAACGAGCCGCATGGAGCGCAGCATGATGCGACCGCCTAGAGCATGCGTGGGAATCATCCAACCTTATGTAAAAAGACTAAAATGCTGCTGAGACGACACCAATATTAGTAGAGTTGAGCGGTCACCTGGATGTTCGGGTTCGGCCGAACTTGAAAAATAAATTTGGGTTTGGGACCCGAACTTGACCCCGAACCCCATTGAAGTCAATGGGGACCCGAACTTTTGAGCACTAAAATGGCTGTAAAAATGTCATAGAAAGAGCTAGAGGGCAGCAAAACGTGCTTAAGAGCATGGCAAATGCTCTGCAAACAAATGTGGATAGGGAAATGGATTAAAAAAACATAGACCTTAAAAAAAATAAAAATTAGGAATGATGTAGGAGGAAGAGGTTGAATGGGTGGATGGGGCCATGAAGGCTCACGTGGCGGTCTAGGTGGAAGCGGCAGCGAAGGAGGAACATGAGCTTGTCCACGTTGGCTGTGGACAGGCGGCTGCGTCTGTCTGTAATCCCGCCTCCTGCCTCTCCAAGGCATACAGGGTAAGCTCTGGCCATGTGGACAATTTGGAGACCCAGAAGTTGAATGGGGCAGAACCATCAGTCAGTGTAGTCGTGTGCACAGGTACTGTTCCACCATGTTGTTCAAATGCTGCCTCCTGATAACACGCTCCATATCAGCAGTTGGGGCCGGTTGTTGCGGCGAGGTGACAAAGCTTTTCCACATGTCGGCCATGCTAACCCTGCTTCTACTTGTCCCCCGGCGTCAGTCAGGAATGCTCTCAGGCAGGGGCGTACATAGAAGTCATTGGGCCTCATAGCAAGAATCTGAATTGGGCCCCTAACTCCGCCCACTACCCATCCCAGGCCCATCCCACCACCTGTCATGGCTCCTCCCATGCCCCCTCCCTATTAGTTCTCCCAAAATGCCCAGGCACCGCATACTTACTCCGCTGCCCGACACCCGCGTCGTTCCTGATGCCCCCACGTCGTTCCTGATGCCCCCATGGGGGGGGGCGGTTGGTAATTTCCCTCACATAGCAATTGTAGCTCCTTGCCCTAGCAATTAGCACCTGCCCATTCTTTGACCTAGTAGTAGGCACCTGCCATATTAGTCCTTCCCCTTGCAGTGGGCACCTGCCCAGTGGCTCCTTGCCTTAGAGGTGGGCACCTGCCCCATCCTTGCCCTTGCAGTGGGCACCTGCCCCATCCTTGCTCTTGCTGTGGGTACCTGCCCCATCCTTGCCCTTGCTGTGGGCACTTTCTATATGAATACTTGCTCTTGCAGTGGGCACCTGCCCCCACAGAGTCCTTGTGCCAGTGGTGGGCCCCAGCCCGATGTGTCCAGGGGGCTGCATGAGCACTTGAGCAGGAGACCAGCCCTGCTGGGAGGAGGAGACGTAGCCTGAAGGAACCCGCACTGAAACAGGGACAAGTAAGAAAGTGCAGGTAGCCATCCCAGCTGAATTCAGCGTGGCTGCACACAGAAAAGTTCCACAGCGGGAGGAGCAGAGAGCGGATTCTGCAGCAGAGGGGCGGGAGACAGCTCCGTCCACATACCTGGCACACTTACCTGCCTGCTCACGTCTCCCCAGGGCCACTTCCTCCCTCTGGCTCAGTCTGTCAGCTCGTCTCTCCTCAGCTCAGGGCAGGGCAGGCACTGACTCTAGTGGGGTGACGGCCGACGGTGAAGTTCGAGCCGATTCTCCCGCCCGTCATGAGTGGGCGGGGCCAAACAGGGTGGGCGGGGCCTTCTCTGCGCTACGGGCCCCCCAGTGCCGCGGGCCCCATAGCAGTGGCGTGGTCTGCCTCTATGGGCAGTACGCCACTGCTCTCAGGAGCGCATCTACCAGCGTGCGCCTGTAGTCGCGCATCTTCCTATCACGCTCCAGTGAGGGAATTAAGGATGGCACATTGTCTTTGTAATGGGGATCCAGCAGGGTGGCCACCCAATAGTCAGCACAAGTTAAAATGTGGGCAACTCTGCGGTTGTTACGCACTGCAGCATGTAGTCGCTCATGTGTGCCAGGCTGCCCAGAGATAAGGACAAGCTGTCCTCTGTGGGAGGTGTATCGTCTGCGTCCTCCGTATCCCCCCAGCCACGCACCAGTGATGGGCTCGAGATGCGTTGGATGCCACCCTGCTGTGAACATGCTTCATCCCCATCCTCCTCCTCCAGTAGTGGGCCCTGGCTGGCCAAATTTGTACCTGGCCTCTGCTGTTGCAAAAATCCTCTTTCTGAGCCACTTCTAAAAGACTGGCCTGAAAGTGTTAGAGATGACCCCTCTTCCTCCTCCTCGTCCTGGGCCACAGCCTCTTCCATCGTCTCCCTAAGTGTTTTCTCAAGGAGGCCTAGAAGTGGTATTGTACCGCTGATAACGGCGTCATCGCCACTGGCCATGTTGGTGGAGTACTCAAAACAGCGCAACAGGGCACACAGGTCTCGCATGGAGGCCCAGTCATTGGTGATGAAGTGGTGCTGTTCCGCAGTGCGACTCACCTGTGCGTGCTGCAGCTGAAACTCCACTATGGCCTGCTGCTGCTCGCACAGTCTCTCCAGCATGTGCAAGGTGGAGTTCCACCTGGTGGGCACGTCGCATATGAGGAGGTGAGCGGGAAAGCCGAAGTTACCCTGTAGAGCAGACAGCCGAGCGGTGGTAGGATGAGAACGCCGGAAGCGCGCACAGACGGCCCGCACTTTATGCAGCAGCTCAGACATGTTGGGATAGTTGTGAATGAATTTCTGCACCACCAAATTCAGCACATGTGCCAGACAAGGGATGTGCGTCAAACCGGCCAGTCCCAGAGCTGCAACGAGATTTCACCCATTATCGCATACCACCATGCCGGGCTTGAGGCTCACTGGCAGCAACTACTTGTCGGTCTATTGTTCCATACCTGCGCGGTGTGGGGCCTGTCCCCCAAACACATTAGTTTCAGAATGGCCTGCTGATGTTTACCCCTGGCTGTGCTGAAGTTGGTGGTGAAGGTCTGTCGCTGACCGGATGAGGAGGTGGTAGAAGAGGAGGAGGAGGAAGCCGATTAGGAAGAGGAGGCAGCAGGAGGCAAAGAATGATGCCCTGCGATCCTTGGCGGCGGAAGGACGTGTGCCAAACAGCTCTCTACCTGGTGCCCAGCCGCCACTACATTTACCCAGTGTGCAGTTAGGGAGATAAAGCGTCCCTGGCCGTGCTTACTGGTCCACGTATCTGTGGTTAGGTGGACCTTGCTACAGATGGCGTTGCGCAGTGCACACTTGATTTTATCCAATACTTGGTTGTGCAGGGAGGGCACGGCTCTCCTGGAGAAGTACTGGCGGCTGAGAATGACGTACTGTGGGACAGCAAGCGACATGAGCTGTTTGAAGCTGTCCGTCTCCACCAGCCTGAATGACAGCATTTCAAAGGCCAGTAGTTTAGAAATGCTACCATTCCTGGCCAGGGATCAAGGGTGGCTAGGTGGGAATTTACGCTTTGTCTCAAAGGTTTGTGAGATGGAGGGAGAGCTGAACGCTTCCGTGTGACATGGTGAAGATGCTTGGTGACGGAGGTGGTGTTATTGGTGGCACATCCTCTGTTTGCTGGGCTCCAGAGATGGAGGAAGAGGCCGCAGCAGCAGAAGAGGGGGGGGGGGGCCTGAGCCCTTTCTTGGTTTTGAAGGTGCTTACTCCACTTCAGCCCTGCAGTGCAAACCACTCGGGTCTTGTCATCAGCACATTGTGTAAAGAAGTGCCATGCCAGGGAACTCCTTGAAGCTGCCATTTGCCTGCTCGGTCCCTGGTGACAGTGGTCAGTAGCAGGCGAACTGTTTTGGCGATGGCTGCTCTGCTTTTGCACCCTGCTGCCGCTTTTGCTACGCTGTTGGCTCGATCTCACCACTGCCTCTTCCTCGGAACTCTGAAAGTCAGTGACACAACCTTCATTCCATGTGGGGTCTAGGACCTCATTGTGCAGCGTCCCTCTACGTGTGTGGGCACTGCTTAAAAGTACTTTTTGATCTCAACGATTGCATTGTACAGTATGGTATAACTTTGCATTTATGTATCTGCAAAATCCCTGTTAACAGGCCTATTAGATGCAATTTATACATTCCACCACTAGATGGGGATGAAGTTCAGGTCCTATATATACCTAGGTCAGGCCTAGTGAGGCAGTTCAGTTCAGATCAGATTAGGCAGATTAAGAGTAGAGTTCAGTTGAGACCACAGGTCAGTGTGAAGATCAGTGTGTATATTGACACTGAGAGAGTAAAAAGGTGCAGATCCAGCACTTCAGCTCTGAACAAAAGTTATAGTCCAGAAAGGGACAAGAGAAAAGGACAGATTCAAATTCATCCAAATGATAAAAGCCGTAAACCAGGCATAAAGGACCTTTGGGATAATTTAGGTGACGGATACCATAGCCTCCGGCAACCTCACTAAGATTCCACTGACATTGAAAATAACCCACTGCTCCCAAAACTAAAAAACCTGAAAAGCCTAGAAATATATTTAAAATGTTTTATTATTTATTTATTGTTTTAAAATGTAAATTTTATTCTTATATGACATTGTGTAAGTAAGTTATAACAGCAGCACATATCTGAAAAAAATCACTAAGTCTTTTTATATTAAATATTACAATAATTACAAGTGGACTAAGCTCAAGATAGAAAATCATAAATATAACTAAAAAAATGCACCGGTACAGAAAAAACTGTACGAAAAATCGCTTCAAAACCGGAAGAAAAAAGCAGGGATGTAAAATGACATCCAAAAACTCCAGACCGGCTTTGGCGATATAATTAAGATCCAGCCCGGATTTCTTCAAAGACGAACATCAGGTATAAATTACACTGATCCATGGAATCGGGGTATGCCACTGAGGAAAGGGAAGCGTCTCCCCGAAACGCGCCTGGCGTCAAAAACTTGGATGAATACCCCGTTCCCTTATTCAACTTAGTGCACTACAAAGAAAAAGAATCCATCTACTCTACAATAGAGGATTGCGATACATCATCTAATAGCGCCGGTGAACAAAGGTCCGTGATCCTCACATTGGACTGTGATCTAATACTATTAGTGAGAGACACATGGGACGCGAACAGCTCCATAGCCGGGACGCCGGCTGACACAATGGAGCAAAGATTCGGCAGTAAGTCCCTATTAGACCAGCGGCACAGGTGAAGGTAAGCCCACATGAGTGGGTATAACACTAGGAGGTGTTTCACCAAGTGATTAATAAATGAACTGTATTGGCTATTCAGCGAAGAATTCCTTGCTGTAACAAATTGAACGCTAGCATATTGCAACAGTCAGCAGCCGGAAACTGACACAATTTATAACCAGTTTGTAGCGGTTGGAGCGCTCCTTTGATACTGATCCTTGGACAGACTGTGCATTGACATAGGATAATATCAAGTGTCCAGCGATTGATCAGTTTAATGGTGTGACTTTTCTAACTGAATATAGGACAATATTTAATTAAGTGTTTTATGAATTGGTGTATTTTGTTATTGCACAAAGTTGGTGGATGAATCGCCATCCAAACAGACGGATACTGTTTGCACTAAATTAGCAATTTATATCATACCCAGGACCTGACAAACCCAATTGGGAACATTGGAGAGAAGGATTTTGGAGTCACCAGTATCTGTTCAAATGGTTCCTTCACAGAATACATCATTGAATAAGCATATTGTGCTTTGATAGGGAATAAGTATTTTGTGCTTTGTCAAACGGTTTTAATAGAATATTTTAGCTTATTGTAATTTTTATCTTACATAATTTTTTATTTATATGTCGAATAAAGTGTCCTATATTTCCATATATGAGTGACCATCCCATACCTTTTTTTTACTAGAACTGCTTGCTGTCAGTGAATAGACTGTTACTGTGAAATTAATATGGCTGCTGGAGCTCCGATTTGAAAAATAATACTGCGCCATCACTGTGTGCAAGTTGGCGACACCCCCTGCAGAGAGGGGAAACCAGTGTGCCGCCCCTTTATGCAAAGCTGTCCGGTTCAAGCCCATCCTACCTGTACTGTGTGGGTTCTGAGAGGCGGGCCCTGTATGTAAGCACAGTGCCGCCTCCTCTGCTTGTGGCCACATCAAAGGGAGACGCCACGCACGGGAGGATGGTGTGACGTGCGTGCATCCCCAAAGATATCGCGAGATTAACACCGGCAAACTGCCGGATTGCATTGCATCGCATTGCCTGTCTGCCCCCAAGTAACTACCGCAGACTGTAACTTACTCTCGTTACTTCAGAGTGAAGCACTGCTGGCCAGGAGCGCTATCAGAAACCCAAATAAGCGCTGCCTGAGTGTTGTATTCGGCCTGCATCGAACATTTAAAGGCCCATACACCGCAAAATAGCGGTCGCCCATAGCAACATTAAATAAAAAGTGTTGAAAGCCACAATTAACCTATCCAACTGTAATCTACCTATTGTCAGCATGTCTGTGCAAGAGGATAATGTGCAGGCTGACCTCCGCGGACCCCCTGCTGCAGCCGCAGCCGGTCCCAATGCAGTACCAACTGCTGCAGCACCAAGTTTAATGCCTTTGACTATGCCTTATTATTTTGGGGCCCCCTGGTTCCCACGTTATTCCGGTGAAATTCACACTTTAAGGGACTTTTAAAGAAAAAATGCTTGCTGTGTTCAGGTTGTACCCTGTATTCCCAGAACAGCAGATGGAGATTCTCCTTGCGCAATTGGAAGGAGCTGCTCTCAGAAGTGAAATCCTGGCCAAGCTCCGAAAGGAGGATACTGGAGCAGATATTTGAACGTCTCTACACCACCTTTGAACCCAGGTCCGTGTCAGAGGTCAAGATGAGGTTCTTCAGTAAGTAACAGCAAACAGGTGAGTCACTCTGAGACTTTGCATTATCTTTACAAGAAGCCCTTAGAGCTGTTGTACAAGTAGACCCCCGTGAGGCAGAGAATCAGGACAAAACCCTGAAAGAACAGTTTATTGAAGGTGTTACTACAGACAATTTAAAGAGTCAACTAAGAGTGTTAGCTGCCCAGCATCCAAGTGCTGCTTTCCTAGATTTTAAAGAACTAGCTATCGATATACTGGGAAAAAGTTCACCAACAGAACCTGTTGGATCCGCTGTAGTGCCAGTAACACAGTCGTTCACCCCTGTCAAACCTTTACCTGTTGTCAGTAAGGCAACTCAAGCCCCAATTCCTGACGCAGTTGCTGCTCTTACTGGGCAAGTCAAATTCCTAACTAAAAGTCTGGAGAAAGTTCACAAAAAATTGGAACAATGGGAAAAGCCACTATTGCTTAAGGATGAGAAACCTGTATCCAGAAGGCTCTTCTCTCCTGATTATAAAGAGACTTATTCCAGAACTTTGGGTGGATGCCCACCTGACCGCACTAGTACCCCCAGGCGCCCTATCTGTACATACTGTCACAAGCCAGGCCATACTGAACCCACCTCCTGGCAGTTAAACAGGTGACCCCCGAGGTCAGGGACCACCCCTTGGGAGGTAGATTTAATAGGTCCAGAAGTTCCTTATTGGATGCCAAGATATGTAGGATCCCGTCCAGAAGTGACCCTTCAGATAAATTGAGTTCATTTTGTTTCCCTAGTTGACACAGGATCTCAAGTCACTACTATACAACAATCTGCATTTGAAAAATACTGGCACCAAAATCAGTTTACCCAGCCCCCAGAATCCTGTCTCATAGCCAGTAACGGCAAACCTGTACCAATACTAGGTTACTGGGAACCTATCATTCAAATAGGAAGAACCATCCTATCCCAAAAGGCATCATTGTAGTGCAAGTAAAGGAAAACAAAAACAACCGTCCTATAGTCCTAGGCATGAATGTCCTTAGGAATTGCTATGTTGGAAGCTTTACACCAGCCAGTGACTACTGCTTCTTTTGCTTCTAAGAAGGTAATCCAACAAACCATCCATGTACTGAGTGCACAACAGAAATTCGCCAATGAAAGAGGTGAAATTTGCTGTGTCTGCATCCGAGACAATCAACCAGTGATTCTCAAGTCCAACACTGAAACTCTCCTATGGTGCCGAGCTGTAGTCGGAATTCAAGGTCAAGACTACCTCTAGTCAGAGCTGCAAGAAGCCTGCTAACTGTCACTTAAGGTAAAGTGCCTATTCACCTCCTCAACTTGAGAGACACAATGTAACATTCGCCAAGTACCATCCCATTGCACAGCTTATCCAAATCACCTTTCAAGACATCATCAGCGTGACTACAGATCTCAAGAAAATACACCCACAGGGCCAAAACTTAAACACCCCCTGGTGGAAATGCCATGCCTTCAGCAAACATTCTACAGACTATGGAGAAGTAGACATCATAAAACACTCCATTCCTACAGGTTCACACCCACCGATCAAGGAAAGGTATCGGCCTATACCACCTACTATGTAGCAATCCGTCAAATGATTCAAGAGATGAAAGACTCAAACATCATCAAAGACAGCCATAGCCCATGAGCTGCACCATTAGTCCTAGTCCGGGAAAAAGACAGCAACATCTGATTCTGTGTGGACTACAGAAAAATCAACCAAATTACCCACAAAGATGCTTATCCTTTGCCACGCATAGCGAAATCTTTGACAGCTTTAAGATCTTCAGCCTACTGCTCTACTCTTGATTTAACCAGTGGATACTGGCAAGTACCAATGGCACCAGAAGATCGTGAGAAGACTGCATTCACCACCCCTATGGGCCTATTTGAGTTTAACTGCATGCCCTTTGGACTTTGCAATGCGCCTGGAACTTTCCAGAGACTCATGCAGCTGGGCCACTAAAATTTTGAAACCGTCCTGCTGTAATTAGATTACGTCATCATCTACTCCAAATCTTATGAAGACCATTTGAAACATCTGGCCAAAGTTTTTCAAGTTCTTATTAAACATGGACTTAAAGTTAAACCATCTAAGTGTCATCTGCTGAAGCCAGAAGTTAAATACTTAGGGCATATCATTAGCTCTGAAGGTGTTAAACCGGATCAAGAGAAGATAGCCGCAGTCCGTAATTGGCCTACTCCCACTACGGTGAACGAGGTAAGAAGTTTCCTTAGCTTCGTAGGATATTAGACGTTTCATTCCTCATTTTGCCCAAATTGCAGAGCCAATATTGGAACTTTTGAGAGGGCATCCCAAAAGATACCAGAAGACTCCCATACCAGTGGAATGGAACACTGAAAGAGAAATTGCCTTCCAGCTCCTGAAGAAGAAATTAACCTAACCACCAATCTTAGGTTATCCGGATTATCAACAGGCATTTAATCTTTATACAGATGCAAGTAAGAAAGGCCTGTGAGCTGTTTTGTCACAAGTACAAGAAGGTAAAGAGTCATTTCCTACACTAGTAGATATGTTGGAGGTAGTGAATTTTTTTTTATCAAAACTACAGTTCCTTCAAGTTGGAATTCCTTGCATTCGTGTGAGCTGTTACAGAAAAATTTAAAGACTACCTTGCCGCAACACCCTTTGTGGCCTTCACTGATAACAATCCACTAGCACATCTTAACACCGCCAAGTTAGGAGCGTCCTCACGCCTTGCTAATTATAATTTGGGACGTGGGACCTGAGATAGTAGTAGGTTCAGTGGGACGTGTAGCTGTGGCAGAACGGCCACGTCCTCTCCCTGCACCAGAGGCTCCACCACCACGACCGCGTCCCTTATTAGATGTTTGCCTCATAGTTAGCGTTTACAAAGCAAATTAAAAAGTGGCTAAGTCTCTTAAAAATAATAAAACGCCAATAAAAACCCTGATGTAGGGTATTGCACTACATTTTTTTTTTTTTACTCTATATTTGTGGCCTAAATGTGACACTCACTTATGCACGTCTTATCCCAGATGTGCAGTAAATCAGAGGGTTTTTTCGCCCCAGTAACCAAAAAGCCGTATTTCTGTCCTAAATGTGACAGTCACTTATGCATGTGTAATCCCAGATGTGCAATATATTAGAGGCTTTTTTCACCACAGTATGCCAAAGCCGTATTTCTGGCCTAAATGTGACAATCACTTATGCATGTGTAATACCAAATGTGCAGTATATTAGAGGGTTTTTTCACCCCAGTAAGCAAAAAGATGTATTTCTGGCCTAAATGTCACAGTCACTTATGCATGTGTAATCACAGATGTGCAGTATATCAGAGGCTTTTTGCACCACAGTATGCCAAAGCCGTATTTTTGGCCTAAATGTGACAATCACTTATGCATGTGTAATCCCAGATGTGCAGTATATTTAACAGATGTATTTTTTGAAGCAAAAAGCTGTATTTCTGGACTTGCAGACATGCAGATAGCCTGTGCTGGTGCACTATCGTTGCATAAAATGGCTGCCAATTATTTATTGATATTGATTAACTGAAGAAAAAAAAGTTCGTTTTCAGTAGTAGTTGGCTCAGGGCAGGCTTAAAAAATAAATTGTGCACTGCACCCACAAAACACATTTGCTGTAGATCGCTGAGTACAAAAATCAGTTCTTGATAAGATTTCTCCCTGATCTCTCGGGTTATTCTTCTTCAACGCATTGCGCAGTGCGGGCCGGGAATAGTCGCAGCAGAAGTTCGTCACCAGCCTGCCAGCCAATGATCATCGCTGGCAGGCTGGTGACTTTTAAAAAAATCAAATCAAAAGCCATATAACTATATGGCTTCTGTGCTCTCTGCTGGTTCATTTTCGTCGGTTGGTTTCTGCTGGATAAGCTGATTTTGGTGCCAGTATTTTTCAAATGCAGATTGTTGTATAGTAGTGACTTGAGATCCTGTGTCAACTAGGGCAACAAAAGGAACTCAATCCCACTTCTGGACGGGATCCTACATATCTTGGCATCCAATAAGGAACTTCTGGACCTATTGATCTACCTCCCAAGGGGTGGTCCCTGACCTCGGGGGTCACCTGTTTAACTGCCAG
The DNA here is from genome assembly GCF_014858855.1 of Bufo gargarizans. NCBI lineage: Eukaryota > Metazoa > Chordata > Amphibia > Anura > Bufonidae > Bufo > Bufo gargarizans. Next base: position 377,790,179 of record NC_058083.1, on the reverse strand, counting down.
CAGGTGGGTTCAGTATGGCCTGGCTTGTGACAGTATGTACAGATAGGCTGCCTGGGGGTACTAGTCCGGTCAGGTGGGCATCCACCCAAAGTTCTGGAATAAGTCTCTTTATAATCAGGAGAGAAGAGCCTTCTGGATACAGGTTTCTCATCCTTAAGCAATAGTGGCTTTTCCCATTGTTCCAATTTTTTGTGAACTTTCTCCAGACTTTTAGGTGGTGTAGAGACGAAACCAACTGCCAGCCAATGATCATGGCTGGCAGGCTGGTGACTTTTAAAAAATCGAATCAAAAGCCATATAACTAAATGGCTTCTGTGCTCTCTGCTGGTTCCTTTTCGTCGGTTGGTTCCAGCAGAGAGCACAGATAACTGTAAGTGCACAAAACACTACACATTTAGCCCCAGATCACCCCCATCACCCCAATTAACCCCTTAATCTCCCCTGTCAATCACTAGTGAAAGGGAAAAAAGTGATCAGTGTAAACTGTCATATATATTTTTTCCTATCGCCCATGACAGCACCACCGGAGAGAGGAGGATCTGCCCCACAGAGACAGGAAACCTGCAGGATAAAGTGGGCGGACATTCTCCTCCTCTTCAGTGTGGTTTCCTGTCTCTGATGGGAAGCCTGCAGTATCGACATGCTGGCTCCTTCCCTTTGGTGGCTCCCCACTAACCTGTGATCCCTGGTAAGTTGCGGCGGTGCGCTGAAGGCAGGCAAGGCACAGCTGAGCTCCGGAGGGGGCAGTCAGTGTGCGGGGATACTGGAGACGGCGGCACGTGTTACGCCGGAAGAAGACGCCGGCCACCAGGGGGAGGAAGAGGAACGGACCTTGGCTATGGGCAGGCCGTGGAGCGCTCCTAAAGTCACATGATGCCTCGACCTTGGTGACGTCATCTTCAGGTGCCTATGAGAAGAGCGCAAGACTTTCGGACGGCGTCTCTTTTGACTACAGCTGACAACCCTACAGGATGGAGGACGAGAGCCATCATGGCAAGCGGTCCGAGGAGCCCACGGTCCTTCCTGTTCCAGCTAAGCCTAAGAAGGTTGAGGCAAAGAAGAAAAATAAGGAATGTGCCTTATGCAGTGTGGGGTTACCATCTGAATGGTAAGATGGAAATATCTAACATAACTGTTGGTTATAGCTTGAACGGAGTGTCATTTTATGTGGTTACATTATGACCTGCAACCTATGTAATCCATATTTCTCAGGGATAAGATGATGTGCCCGCCCTGTATAGATAAGACGGTGGCTGAGGAGTCCCCCTCATTTTATAAATGTCTGCAAGCGTTGGTACGCTCTGAAGTTAATGCATCCCAGGTTACCCAAAAACAGCAGAAGCCTAAACATAGAAAATAATCCAGAGAACCCCCTTCGTCAGATGAGGGAGAGATCCATTCTTCAGTGTTTGGCCCCTCTGATGTTTCATCGCAGGCCTCTTCTGGGGATGAAGAAATAGAGGGCGGAAACCCTGTTTTCCAGTAGAAGACACCGAGAAGCTCCTTAAAGCTATCCGTTCGACTATGGGCATAGAGGAAACTCGGGAACCCCGCTCAATTCAGGATATTATGTTTTGGGGGTTTGGAGTCCAGACAGCATGGTACCTTTCCAATACATAAGAATGTATCAGCATGATAAAGGGAGAGTGCAAGAAACCCAATAAGAAGGTGTTTATCTCCAAAAGTGTTAAGCGCAAATATCCTTTTAAGGAGGAAGATTCTGTGTCTTGGGATAAGGCGCCTAAAATAGATGTAGCTATATTCAAGGTCTCTAGGAAGACTGCCCTACCATTTGATGACATGGGAATCTTGAAAGACCCCCTTTAAAAAAGGCGGATGCCTTTCTTAAAGGGACTTGGGAGGCATCAACTTCCTCATTTAGGCCTAGTATAGCTTTCACTTGCACGGCCCGGTCTCTTATTGTGTGGTTAGACGAGCTTGAGTCCCAGTTAAAGAATAGGTGCCCCCGGGAAGAGATATTAGCCTCCCTCCCTACGATTAGGAAGGCAGCGGACTTTCTGGCAGATGCCTCGGCTAACTCTGTTAGGTTGGCAGACAGATCAGCAGCTTTATCCAACATAGCGCGAAGAACTCTTTGGCTAAAGAATTGGACTGGGGACATTGCTTCTAAATCTAAGCTTTGTGGAGTTCCATGTGAGGGGCAATACCTCTTCGGTCCAAGCCTGGACGACCTGCTGGATAAAGCAGCAGACAGGAGGAAAAGGTTCCCTGTCTTTCAGAGATCCTTTTCTTATAGAAATAGGTTTAGTCTGTCCTTTCGTCCCTTTAGGGGTAGCCAGGAACAGGATAAGGGCCACGGAGGACCAGTTCAGAGGTCAGAGGAAAAATAGGATTTTTTTCTTTAACCAGTCCTCCTTGGATAAGAGAAAGCCAGAACAACAATGACGCCAGGATTTTTTGGTAAAAAAAACAAATGGTTCTTTCAGAACCATCATAAATCTAAAAAAATTAAACCGGTTTCTTCAGCCCAAAAGATTCAAGATGGAGACTATACGTTCAACAGTCAATCTTCTTTATCCTCTGTGCTTCATGGCGGTTCTCGACTTAAACGACGCATACTACCACATCCCTATTGCAATAGAGCACCAGAAGTTCCTAAGGGTGGCCATCCATTTGAGGGGTCAACTTTAACATTTCCAGTTTCAGGCTCTACCTTTTGGCCTTTCCATGGCCCCAAGGGTGTTTACAAAGTTAGTGGCAGAAATGGCAGCCCACATAAGGGAAAAGGACATTCTCTTCATCCCTTACTTGGACGACTTCTTAGTAGTAGGTCAGACAGAAGAAGCATGCAATTTGGCAGTTTCAGAAATCCGGTCTGTCTTAAACTGGTTAGGGTGGATAATGAACGAAGAAAAGTCAAGACCCCCGTCCATCAAGAAGGCAGACCTTCTTAGGCTTAATACTGGACTCATCTCTCCAAAAAATTCTGAAAGAATTGATGGCGGTCGGCCTTGTGATGAGGGCCTCCCTCCTGAAGATAGAAGGAAAGGACCTAAGGATTCTTTCAGACAACAGGACTGTAGTCTCCAATTTGAACAGACAGGGAAGGACAAGATGCAGAGCCCTCATGGAAGAAGCTTATGTCACTCTGAGTCTGGCAGAAAGGATATGCACCTCGATATCGGCAGTCCACATCAAAGGGGTAGAAAACAAACAGGCGGATTTCCTGAGCCGCCATACCCTGTCCCAGGGGGAATGGTCCCTAGACCCTTTTGTTTTTAACCACTTTCCGTCCGCCCATAGGATATAAACGTCCTATGGGTGGATCTCTATTTCTGAATGGACGTTTTAAAACGTCCGTTCAGAAACTGCAGCTGCACGCTAATCGTGCAGCTGCTGATCGGTTGCCCGCTGTCAGTGACAGCAGGGCAACCCAGAGAGAAGGCAGGGACAGTGCCCAGGTGTCCCTGCCTTCTGGATCGCTGCATACACAGCGCTCACCGAGCGCTGTGTATGCAGAGCAGGAAGCGCTATGCACTTCCTGCGCTGTGTATGCAGAGCAGGAAGCGCTATGTGCTTCCTGTTCTGGCCCGGTGGTCATGTGACCGTCGGGACCGGAGAGTGCAAGAGCTGTGTGAGGTCTTTCACAGACCTCGATCAGCCCTGCATTGAGGCTGTACAGCGCTGTATTGCGCTGTACAGCCTCTCTGGGGGGGTGCATTTCTCCTGTAACTGGGGCTACTATGTCAGCCCCAGTTACAGGAGAAATCAACAGTGAAAAAAAAAAGAAAAAGTGAAGTAAATGTCCCCCAGAGGTCTTGTTGGGGACGAAAAGTGTAAAATAAAAAATTAAAAATAAAGGGTTAAAAAAAATGAAATTTAAAAAAAGTTTCACATGTAAAAAAAAAAAAGCCCCCAAGTAAAGAATAAAAAAAAACATTTTTAAAATAGAAAAAATTAAATAAAATAGACATATTTGGTATTACCGTGTTTGTAAAAACCAGCTCTATAAAAATATCACATGACCTAACCCCTCAGGTGAACACCGTAAAAAAAAAGCAATTTTTGTCACCTTACATCACAAAAGGTGCAACACCAAGTCATCAAAAACGCGTATGTCCCACAAAATGGTACCAATAAAACAGTCACCCCATCCCGCAAAAAATGAGCCCCTACATAAGAAAATCTCTAAAAAAAAAAAAAAAAAAAAAAAAAAAAAACTATAGCTCTCAGAACATGGACACATTAAAACATAATTTTTTTGTTTCAAAAATGCTATTATTGTGTAAAACTTTAATAAATGAGAAAAAGTATACATATTAGGTATCGCCACGTTCGTAACAATCTGCTCTATAAAATGTCACTTGACTGAACCCCTCAGGTGAACGCTGTAAAAATAAATAAATAAATAGAAACTGTGCTAAAACAACCAATTTTTTGGTCACCTTGCCCCATAAAGTGTTATAATGAATGATCAAAAAAATCATATGTACCCAAAAATAGTACTAATAAAACTGGCACCTTATCCCCTAGTTTCCAAAATGGGGTCACTTCTTGGGAGTTTCTACTGTAAGGGTGCATCAGGGGGCTTCAAATGGGACATGGCATCTAAAAACCATGTGGAGTTCTTTTTCTTCTGCGCCCTGCCGTGTGCCCATACAGCAGTTTATGACCACATGTGGGGTGTTTCTGTAAACCGCAGAATCTGGGTAATAAATATTGAGTTTTAACAAAATTGGAGAGGAGGCGATTTGATTTATAGAATGTCCAGAGCCGAGTCCAGACAGATTTATGAGTTTGGATCCTTAATACCTTATGGGCTGAATTCGGATATGGAGCTGTTCGGATTTATACAATAGGTGACGGCCCCATCCCCGATGTCGAGTCCCAAGCTAGGCCGTTTATCGGCGCTGGGACTCGCCCTCTGGTTTGGGACCCTCACCCAGTCCGACCTCTTCCATACCAATTCTACCATATTGTTAATGACACCATGTGTTGAATTCATATGTTTTATCTGTTTCTATTGCCATTTTATTTATTTTATTGATTTATGATATGCTTTTATTGATCTAAGAAGTTTTAACCATGAACATAGATGTATCGCAATAGGCTGAACATAATTTCACAAAAAACACATCACCCCCCAAAAAAACGCATGAAAAACGCAACCAAATCGCAATATGGCGATAATCATATATTATTATTCCTGCCTGGATTGTTCAACCGGGACTTGTCATTTACCAAAGAAATGTTTAAAAAGGAGGAGGTTCACCAGTGTCTGCCATTACCACTGAGGAAGGGACCGGAACAGTCTCGAAACGCGTCTGGGCGACACTCAGCTATAACCTCCAGGAGAAAAATTCTACGCATGGCCATGCGCTAAGAGACATTCTTGAAAAATTAGTAATTACTTTTGCTGGGTCAATCAAACTGCTGTATAGCGTCTGAGCGGATATAGAGATTGGACGGAAGTCTCACTCGTAACACCGCGAGATCAAACGTGATTGCCTCACAAGCAGCATCAACGAGAGCGCGGACATCAGCGCTTCTCGCACAGCGGATTGCCGGCATTTTCAAACAAACAGTAAGTACGTGGATGACAACACACGTGCACAGCAGGAACATACCATCATAGGAGGTAAGACTCCATACCCAGGAAAGTTCACCTTATGAAACAAAGACAGTCACTGTATTGTTATTATTGAAAGTATTACAGCTATCAAGCTGAGACACTCTAACGGCTGATTTGGCCATTGCTGGTTGCGGTTACTCAACGTTATAGGAGGAACTTATTGGCACAATAGGCCATACCAGGTGTCCTATCACTTTTTCACATTCATTTGCAACATATGTTGTTATTATGTGTTGATTATATCATTGTACACTTGTCGATTGATTTGAAGCACTGTTTATATTTATTTTGTTTTCACACGGAGGACCTATTGCATTTATATTTGATCTACTTCACATTTTAGTATCACATTCACTTATTTAAGACACCGTTTTGACATCATTGAGAATTGCCCTCCTACCAAGGTGGAATGCGATACTAATTTGGTTGACCAAGTATTTTATTATATTTTATGTGCTATTTATTTTTATTTGTAATTCATTTATTATTGATATTCGAACATTGATTATCGATTATTAACATTAAATCTGAGTATTTTGCCATAGAGTGAGTGCTCACTCTTCCATTTTATCAAATATTGAGTTTTGTTTGGCTGTTAACCATCGGTGTGTTAAAGAAAAAATTTGATTAAAATGGAAAATCTGCCAATTTTTTTAAAAAAATTTGATCTCTATTTTCCTTTAATTCTTGTGGAACGCCTAAAGGGTTAACAAAGTTTGTAAAATCGGTTTTGAATACCTTGAGGGTTGTAGTTTCTACAATGGGGTCATTTATGGGGGTATCCACTATGTAGGCCCCACAAAGTGACTTCAGACCTGAACTGGTCCTTAAAAAGTGGGTTTTGGCAATTTTCTTAAAAATTTGAAGAATTGCTTCTAAACTTCTAAGCCTTCTAACGTCCTAAAAAAATAAAATGACATTTCCAAATTTGGATTCCAAACTATTTCTCATGCTTAAGGGTCCCTAAAATGCCAGGGCAGTACAAATACCCCACAAGTGACCCCATTTTGGAAAGAAGACACCCCCAAGGTATTCCGTGAGGGGCATGGTGAGTTCCTAGAATATTTTTTTTTGGGGCACAAGTTAGCGGAAAATGTTTTTTTTTTTTTTTTTTTTTTTTTACAGTCTCAGATTTCCCTAACTTGTGACAAAAAATAAAATTTTACATGAACTCACCATACCCCTCACAGAATACTTTGGGGTGTCTTCTTTCCAAAATGGGGTCACATGTGGGGTATTCATGTCCCTATTAGTGTTTTGGGGTGTCTTTTTACATATACCCATGCTAGGTGAGAGAAATATCTCTGTCAAATGACAACTTTGTATAAAAAAAATGGTAAAAGTTGTCTTTTAGAGAGATATTTCTCTCACCAGCATGGGTATATGTAAAAAGACACCCCAAAACACATTGCCCTGCTTCTCCTGAGTACGGCGATACCACAGGTGTGACAGTTTATTGCAGTCATGATGCGCAAAGGGGCCCAAATTCCAATGAGTCCTTTCATGAATTCACAGGGCATTTGGATTCCAAACTACTTCTTACACTTTAGGGCCCCTAAAATGCCAGGGCAGTATAAATACCCCACATGTGACCCCATTTTGGAAAGAAGACACCCCAAGGTATTCCATGAGGGGTATGGTGAGTTCATGTAAAATTTTATTTTTTTGTCACAAGTTAGTGGAATATGAGACTTTGTAAGAAAAAATAAAAATAAAATAATCATTTTCCGCTAACTTGTGACAAAAAATAAAAACTTCCATGAACTCACTATGCCCATCAGCGAATACCTTAGGTTGTCTACTTTGCGAAATGGGGTCATTTGTGGGGTGTTTCTACTGTCTGGGCATTGTAGAACCTCAGGAAACATGATAGGTGCTCGGAAAGTCAGAGCTGCTTCAAAATGCGGAAATTCACATTTTTGTACCATAGTTTGTAAACGCTATAACTTTTACCCAAACCAATAAATATACACTTATTGCATTTTTTTTTTTTAATCAAAGACATGTAGAACAATAAATTTAGAGAAAAATGTATATAGAAATGTAGTTTTATTTGAAAAATTTTACAGCAAAGTGAAAAATGTCTTTTTTTTGCAAATATTTCGGTCCATTTCGATTAATATCAAAAAAAGTTAAAATGTCAGCAGCAATGAAATACCACCAAATGAAAGCTCTATTAGTGAGAAGAAAAGGAGGTAAAATTCATTTTTCTTGGTAAGTTGTATGACCGAGCAATAAACCGTGAAAGTAGTGTAGTGCAGAATTGTAAAAAGTGGTCTGGTCATTAAGGGGTTTAAGCTAGGGGAGTTGAGGCAGTTAAATAGAGGCTGGGTAACATGCTGCAGTTGGCCAATCACAGCCATGCCAATAGTAGGCATGGCTGTGATGGCCTTTTGGGGCAAGTAGTATGACGCTTGTTGATTGGCTGCTTTGCAGCCTTTCAAAAAGCCCCATAAAAATTGCCGAACACCAAACCCGAACCCGAACTTTTACGTAAATGTCCGGGTCTGGGTCCGGGTGCCGAAAACCCTAAAGTTCGGTACGAACCCGAACTTTACAGTTTGGGTTCACTCTACTCTAAATATTAGAGCTTGGATCTTGCCCCCTATTGTGCACTATAAACAGATTGTGTACAGAATAATATAATCTGTGTACATTTAACAGCTATGATTATACCAAAACCCTACAAAGTGTGAACCATGACTTTATAATAAAACTAATTAAAACCAACGCTGTGACATTACTAGAAATAAATACATAAAAACTATATAATTAATTAGGAATATAAAGTATAAACTCAGAAAGTGCCTATGTTGCACCATGATCGCCCATGGGACCAAAGAGTTGCCTCTCAATACACCGAAAGAAGGCCATAACGGAATATGGAACATCAAACAAGACTTACATTGTGGTACAAAATATGTGCTATATCTACTAACCTGTCCTTGCAAATTAAAATATGTCGGCAGAACCACACAAACAGTCAGAGAAAGAATGAACGAGCATCGCTCCAACATCAGACAAGGCGTCCTAACCCATAGCGTATCCCGCCACTACTCAGAGAAACATAACAAGGACCCATCAACACTCAAAGTTTCACCTATAGAACACATAACCACCTCCTATCAACAACTCTGCCAGAAATAAATGCACTGGATCTATCGCCTCAATACATTAAAACCTTTTGGACTAAACAAATCGATCGAATACTCAAACTACTAACCAGAACCTCTAAATACCATGACGTCAATAACAGAATATAATTAGAGAGTGTGTGTATGGGGTTTATGTACATTTATGTGTATATATGTGTGTGTGTGTATATATATATATATATATATATATATATATAGATGAAAGTTCAGGGCAGCACTCCTCGTAGCAGATGTAGGGTGCCAGCGGTATCGACACTATACCACAGTGTCCAATAGCCAGAAGAATAAATACACCGCAGCACGTCCATAAGGTGAAAAATGTGGGTTTCTTTATTCACCCAAGCAGCGACGTTTCGGTCCGCTTGCTGGGACCATTTTCAAGCAATACATCAAATGCGATTGTGGGTATTTATGTGGTCATGTCACATTAACAAACATAAGTGATACTTAAACAAAAAGTGAAATTTAAGGTGTAAATCAATTCATATAAGTGCATCCGGACATCATATCGGAGAGACAACATTACCAAATACATGAATACATATACTTCCAATATATCAAGCCATCGGTACAATAAATATATCATTATTGCAATCAAGTGATAATTTACAGTGTATAATTGTCACCTGTGTAGACAAATCATAGAAGGGCCAGGCATGGAATCAGGCGAGCTCAAAGTGCAGGTGGATACAAAAGTTCATGATGAGTCTCGTGGATACGGCGTCCCGGAACTAAACTTGCGCATGTTACCCAAGATCCATAAAAATTTACAGTGTCCACCCGGCAGACCTATTGTTTCCGGTCGTGCATCCATTTTTTTAGACAAAATTCTCCAGGATTATGTGATTCAATCTAAGTCTTACATTAAAGACACTACGGATTTTCTCAGAAGGTTAGCAGACGTGACGATGCCGGAGGACGCCATTTTGGCCTCCTTCGACATAGTCAGTCTGTATACCTCTATACAGCACAATATCGGTTTAACAGTTGTAGAATCAGCCTTGGCGGGTTCTAGTTATTCTACTGAAGCTCAAACCTTTTTTCTAGCTTTACTTAAATTAATTTTGTATAATAATTATTTCCTTTTTGGGGATGACTATTATATGCAAATTAGGGGGACGGCCATGGGGACGAATGTGGCCCCCACGTACGCCAACATGGTCGTCTCTTATTTGGAGGAACGATACGTCTGTGTCCCACCACTTCAGCCAAGTGCTGAGGTGGTGGCGATACATAGACGATATTTTTGTCATTTGGACGGGCACGATTGCCGAGTTACATATGTTTCACACATATCTGAACAGTTTGATTCCAGATATACAATTCACTTTGGAATTTTCATCGAGTGAGTTGCATTTTCTGGATGTTAACGTTAAACACATTGGTACACAGTTGCAAACTGAGGTCTATACGAAACCCACTGACCGCAACACCGTCCTGAGGTATGACAGTGCTCATCCCCGGACGATGGTGCGGTCACTGCCGTATAGCCAGTTTACCAGAGTTAAGAGGATAGTCAGTGACACATCCACACTTGACAGTACTTTAGAAAAGATGACACAATCTTTTAAACAGAGATGTTATCCAGCATCCGTTTTACGACAACAACGGAACCGTATCAACCTGAGAGAGAGAAGGGATTTATTTCAGGGCACTAAGAGGGACCAATTGCAAAGAATACCCTTCGTATCCACCTTTTGTGAAGTTAGCACCCAAGTAGGTAAAATTATTAACAAACATTGGCCGATTTTAGGCACTGAATACAAGAATATTCCTGAACTTTGCAACAGACCTATATTGTCGTACAAAAGAGCTAGTAATCTTAAGGATAAACTGGTTAAGAACGACATAGGCACACAAAAGGGTACACATCAGTCATTTCTAGCTCCTAAAAAGTGTGGCAGCTACCCGTGCCTTCACTGTGTAAATTGCAAGTACATGGTGAAGGGGCGTGATTTTATTCATCCAAAAACTGGGATCGCATATTCTCTTAAGTTTTATTTAACTTGCGACTCCAGTTTTGTTATATATGTCTTATGGTGTCCTTGTAAGCTTTTGTACGTGGGGGAGACTACATGTGATTTTAAATCCCGCTTTAACCAACACCGTTTTTCAATACGGAAAAAACTGAAGGACTTGCCAGTCTCACACCATTTCGTGGACATGGGCCATGGAGAAAGTGATCTAAAATTTATGATCATAGACCATGTCCCATTGCCTCGTACAGGAGGAAATCGCATAAAGATCCTAAAAAAAACGCGAATCAGAGTGGATCTTTAAATTACAAACCATTAAACCGAGCGGCTTAAACGTGGAATATAAACCATGGTTGTTCATATGATTGCATATATTTTCTTGTCCTTGTCAGTTTCAGTGATGGGAAATTTGATATGTTTTTAATTTAATATATTTGGATAATATATTTTTTAATTCACCTTTTTTTACACACAGGACCTATGGATGGAAAGGCCTAGCTCAGCAGGAGATCAGATGCTCAGGATACGTGCGATTCATCCCGGACTCAATTACATTTATTTCTGTATTCATATTGATGCGCTTCTGTATGCGTTTTTTTTCCTCTACTAATTATAACAAACATTGGATGTATTCAGCTGTCCAGGGGTTAATATAGGATTTGTTAGGGCAACGGCGGCCGCTGTTCCCCTACCCCCTGCTTGCACATTCCGGAAGATGGTGCATCGTATGATAGCACATCTTCTGGTTGTGCACCCTGGACAAATTATCCTGTACTATGTTATGTTACATATATTGTCTTTTATATTCGCTGAAGCGCTTCATTCATTTACGTTGTCTATGACGTGAGGATCACGTGATGCACTATTGTGAACACGTGACCGCTCCCTCAGTGACGTCACGGACATGCGCAAGTTTAGTTCCGGGACGCCGTATCCACGAGACTCATCATGAACTTTTGTATCCACCTGCACTTTGAGCTCGCCTGATTCCATGCCTGGCCCTTCTATGATTTGTCTACACAGGTGACAATTATACACTGTAAATTATCACTTGATTGCAATAATGATATATTTATTGTACCGATGGCTTGATATATTGGAAGTATATGTATTCATGTATTTGGTAACGTTGTCTCTCCGATATGATGTCCGGATGCACTTATATGAATTGATTTACACCTTGAAAATGGTCCCAGCAAGCGGACCGAAACGTCGCTGCTTGGGTGAATAAAGGATCCCACATTTTTCACCTTATGGACGTGCTGCGGTGTATTTATTCTTCTATATATATATATATATATATATATATATATATATGTGCATGTGTTTGTATGTATATATATGCAGTTGAAAACAAAACACTGAAATAGCTACATGTATCCCCAAATCACCAATATACATGGGCTGTGCATACACGCACAGACACAGCCTCCATCACAAGACTGTCCTTATTTTTCACATTCTTTTTACATATTTCCCTTTGTATCTCTTTAAGCATCTTACATACGAAAACATTTAACTGTACATTGGGGTTCTGGCAAGATAAAAATTTTTCATTTTTTATCAAGCTCCACATGACGAAATGATCATATTTTATCCATTTTATATTTATATATATATATATATATATATATATATGTATATGTGTATATATATATATATATATATGTATATATATATATATATGTATATGTGTGTTTCCTTCCAGATCGAAGAACTTGGTCATGTTTTTTAGAGAGGCTAACGCACAGTCCGACCAATATTCATTTTACTCCGTTTTATGCGCTTTTTAACTTTTCTACTTATGTATTGTATTACCATTTTTTTTATCCTTTATCTCATTTTTTCCATCATATAGTTCTTTTTTTACTTTTTACTGTTCACAATTCATGTGCAATTTCTGTATAAGCTCATGCGAAACACTCCTGGTTCAAGGAAATTGTTTAACACAGATCTGTATGCAATTTCTATATATACAATTCCTGTTTGTATAATTTGTAATTTTTAATTTGCTCTATATATACAATTCCTGTTTGTATAATTTGTAATTTTTAATTTGTTCTTTTCTCTGGTGCAACTCATCGGTGCAAAATCATCCCCTCCCCTTTCCCAATCCTTCTCTTACCTGCCCTCCTTGCCCATACATACAGAATTAGAGTAAAAAACCTACTAAACACCTTTTATTGCCACTACCATGTATGCCCCCTATATCCATTCCAGATAAGCCACCCACATTACTCCAGAAATTGTACCGCTCTGCATCCTTCTTGTACTTGTTACGATGCGTTCCACTGTGGAACGCAAACCGGAACTCACCACTCAGCTGCTCCAAGCGCTCTAAGCTTGAGCACAACTTCAAATCACGTCACTTCCTCCCCAGCGCCTGCCCTCTCATCATCCAGGTTCAGGTTTCCTTTATTGTGTGTTTCCTTCCTGTACCATGTCCACTTTAGATTAATTCTATCTGGACATTACACCTGTGGCAGCCTTCCACCTCCCCAACAACCAAATCCAACGAAATATAGTAATAAATATATATAAATAAAAATAAAATAATAATAAAAAAATATATATATTTACCCGAAATGGAATCTGGACCCTAGCTATATCATATCACCACCTAAAGGTCCGTTCTCTTTGGCGCCCTGCCTGGATATTCCAGACTCTCTAGACACCAAGGAGTCTGTGACTAATCCCCTCTTCTTTTTTTCCCTGTATCTTTGTCAGTGATGGGAGGCTAGGCACCATCTTAAGGCGGTCGTCCCGAGGCGAGTGTTTGACTTACCGCGACATATGCGTTGACGGCACAGGCTGCAGATGGCAACACTATTATCAGCAGCTTACACGTTAAAAAAAAGCCCACACTGTGAGCCACGTGCTGGCATCCTGGGAGCGCCAGATACGACCGTGCATTGTGGATGGCTCCCTCCAGAAACATTTGCAGTCTGCTTTTTGCCTCCGGTGCACTGTGAGTTCTGCCTGATTCTCCTCCTTCTCCTCCCTATCTGCTGCTAAGTCTCTCCCTGGGAATTTATGGGAAAATAATTCCTCTGACTCGAGTGGAGAGGCTATGGTGGTGATGATGTCTTTGGGAGTGCACACAGCAGAGAGTGAGGAGGGTGCAGAACCTGAAGGCTGAGTGAGCCATTCAACCAACTCTGGTGCGTCCTTTGACATAAACGCATGAACCTTCTCCAACTTCCCACTTAGGCTCCAGCCTGGTGCACCTGCCCGACCCCTACCACTCCTGCACAATGGCTTGCCTCTTCCTCTGCCTGTCATTTTCAAAATTACCCTTTGACAAAATCCCTGTAGAAGAGCAGTTTTTTTGAAAGCAGGTATATAAAACCCATTAATCTTTTTTTTTTTTTTTTTTGTGGCAACTATTATAACACACCAGTTGCAATTAGTTGTTATAATGACTTTTGTCCCACTGTATAGTTCCGGTATCTCAACAGAACCAAAGATAAATGCTGCACAATACAAATGCACTATATAGAAATTATATTATAGGCATATCACACCCCTGCCTCAATCAGATTTTTTGGGGGACAACTGGTATATCACACCAGTTACAATTATTTGATCCAATGGCATTTGTCCCTCTGTATAGCTGCGGTATTTCGGCAGAACCGCACACAAATTCTGCAAAATACAAATGCACTATATATAAATTATATTATAGTTATATCACACCCCTGCCTCAATCAGATTGCTTTGGGGGCAACATGTATATCACACCAGTCGCAATTAGTTGTTCCAATATTGTTTGTCCCTCTGTATAGCTGCAGTATCTCAGCAGAACCGCACACAAATTTTGCACAACACAAATGCACTATACAGAAAATATATTATAGGGATATCATACCCCTGTCTCAATCTGTTTTTTTGGGGGGCAACTGGTTTATCACACCAGTTGCGATTAGTTGTTCCAATGACGTTTTTCTGTCTGTATAGCTACGGTATCTCAGCAGAATCGCACACAAATTCTGCACAATACAAATGCACTATATAGAAATTATATTATAGGTATATCACACCCCTGCCTCAATCAGTTTTTTTGGGGGGAAGCTGGTATATCACACCAGTTGCGATTAGTTGTTCCAATGGCATTTTTCTGTCTGTATAGCTGCAGTATCTCAGCAGAACCACACACAAATGCAATATAAAGAAATGATATTATATTTATTTCACACCCCTGCCTCAATAATTATTTGGGGGGGGGGGGGGCAACAGGTATATCACACCAGTTGCAATTTTTTGTTCCAATATGGTTTGTCCCGCTGTATAGCTGCAGTATCTCAGCAGAACCGCACACAAATGCTGCACAATACAAATGCACTATACAGAAATTATATTATAGTTATATCAATCTGATTTTTGGGGGGCAACTAGTATATCACACCAGTTGCAATTAGTTGTTCCAATGGTGTTTATCTGTCTGTATAGCTGCAGTATCTTAGCAGAACTGCACACAAATGCTGAACAATACAAATTCACTATATAGAAATTATATTATAGGTATGTCACACCCCTGCCTCAATCAGATTGTTTTGGGGGGTAACTGGTATATCGCATCAGTTGCAATTAATTGTTCTTATATTGTTTGACCCTCTGTATAGCTGCAGTATCTCAGCAGAATCGCACACAAATGCTGCACAATACTAATGCACTATATAGAAATTATATTATAGGTATATTACTCCCCTGCTGCAATCAGATTTTTAAAGGTGCAACTAGTATATCACACCAGTTGCAATTAATTCTGTACAGCTGCGGTATCTCACCAGAACCGCACACAAATGCTGCACATTACAAATGCACTAGTTCGAAATTATATTATAGGCATATCACACCCCTGCCTCAATCTGATTTTTGGGGGGGCAACTGGTATATCACACCAGTTGCAATTAGTTGTTCATATATTGTTTATTCCTCTGTATAGCTGCAGTAGCTTAGCAAAAACGTATGCAAATACTGTACAATACAAATGCACTACATAGAAATTATATTATAGGTATATCACACCCCTGCCTTAATCAGATTGTTTTGGGGCAACTTCTATATCACACCAGTTGCAAATAGTTGTTCCAATGTCGTTTGTCTGTCTGTATAGCTGCAGTATCTTAACAGAACCGCACACAAATACTGCACAATACAAATGCACTATACAGAAATTATACTATAGGTATATAACACCCCTGCCACAATCAGATTGTTTTGGTGGCAACTGGTATATCACACCAGTTGCAATTAGTTATTTCAGTATTGTTTGTCCCTCTATCTAGCTGCGGTATCGCAGCAGAGCCGCACACAACTGCTGCACAATACAAATGCACTATATTTAAATTATATTATAGGCATATCACACCCCTGCCTCAATCTGATTTTTGGGGGGCAACTGGTATATCACATCAGTTGCAATTAGTTGTTCATATATTGTTTATTCCTCTGTATAGCTGCAGTATCTTAGCAAAAACGTATGCAAATACTGTACAATACAAATGCACTACATAGAAATTATACATTCTAAGTATGTTACACCTATCAATAGCACACCTATACCAGTCCTTACTTTTGTGGCCCTTTTAGCTAGCTTTTGGTTTCTCTGCTCTAACAGTCTGTCCCTGCTCCATACATCAACCTCTCCTTACACTAGCAAAAAACTGAATGTAAAATGGCGGCCAGATCAAGTTTTTTTTTATAGGGTAGGGAGTGTGTCCATGTGCTAAAAACGTCTCAATTGGCTGTCCTTTCCCAACTGATGGATGTGTCATGGGTCAAAGTTTTGCACAATGCGAAGAATATGGCACCGGCGGATATCGCCATATGTTCGTCTGTTTGGCGCACATCGAATGAGCAGAGTTCACAACAAAACAACCGCCAGGCTAACCGCAATACCATCTCTAAAGAATACATCCATATACTGCAGTACATTCCTATGGACGAGTGGGGTTATAGTTGTACTTAATACATATTTAATGTCCAAGTCTGCCTCTGAGCACCCCTTCAAATCCTGGCTGTCACTTACCTAGGAACTTGAGATGGACACTGTCCAGGGAATAGCACAGCATTCAAGGGTGAAGGAAGGCCTCCCTTCTTCCTTCCTAATAGCAGCAGTGCGCGTAGCCAGCCAGGAGTAAGCTGATTGGTGGAGGCGGTAGAGCAGCAGTTTAATTCGACAATCTTCACCAGTCGGCAGTTCAGAGGAAAAGGAGAACGGCTCTCATCTCTTCTCCTCTAGAATTCTCCCCGGGTTAGGGCTGGTGGTATTCAGTTTCACTGAATGCTTCACTTCCATACCCACCCCCCACACTAAATTAGACCTTACTGACGCCTTCCCCGCACTACAGCATACCTCACTGCTACCGCCAGCCCATCCTCACACTACAGCATGCCTCACTGTTCCTGCGCCTCCCCCCACACTAAAACATGCTTTACTGTCCCTGCCTCCCACCCCGCACTACAGCATGCCTTACTGTCCTTGCCGCTCGCCACACACTACAGCATGCCTCACTGTCCCTGTTACTCGCCCTGCAATACAGCATGCCTCAATGTTACCTGCCGCCCCTCCGCACTACAGCATTCCTCACTGTACCTGCTGCCTACTTCACAATACAGCATGCCTCACTGTCCCTGCCGCTTGCCCCACACTACAGCATGCCTCACTGTCCCTGCCTCACACTACAGCATGCCTCACTGTCGCCTGACCTGCACTACAGCATACCTCACTGCTGCCGCCCACCCTGCCTCACACTACATCAGGCCTCGCTGCCCTTGCCACCCACCCTGCACTACAGAATGCCTCACTGCTACCACTCACCCCCCCCACTACTCCTTGCCGCCCTCCCCGCACTACAGCATTCCTCACTGTCCCTGCTGCCTACCCCTCACTACAGCATGCCTCACTGTCCCTGCCACCTGCCCCGCAATACAGCATGCCTCACTGCTGCTGCTCCTCAGGACAGTGATACAGATGCCTGTGCTGTGGGTCAGGGGAGGGTCCCTATTCCTCTGATAGGCTGCCGACACAAGGCTCACAGTCTACAGAGGCCGGAAGAGACCTGCAGCGCATCGCTGTGTCATGGAGGTAAGTATACGTGTTTTTATTTTTTATTTTTAATACCGGACTTTTACTGCCACATAGGGGGAACGGGAGGCAATTGATCCTGGCACATGGGGGGGGGGGGGGTGTTGGCACTTGATCCTGGCACATGGGGTGGGGGGTTTGGCACTTGATCCTGGTACATGGGGGGGGTTTGGCACTTGATACTGGCACATGGGGGGTTTGGCACTTGATACTGGCACATGGGGTGGGGGGGTTTTGCTACTTGATAGTGGCACATGGGGGTTTGGCACTTGATACTGGCACATGGGGTGGAGGGGTTTGGCACTTGATAGTGGCACATGGGGGGTTTGGAACTTGATACTGGCACATGGGGGTGGGGGGGTTTGGCACTTGATAGGGGCACATGGGGGGTTTAGCACTTGATACTGGCACATGGGGGGTTTAGCACTTGATACTGGCTCATGGGGGGGTTGGCACTTGATACTGGCACATGGGGGTTGGCACTTGATACTGGCACATGGGGGAGACACTTGATCCTCACTGGCCCTGCCACCCACCCCGCACTGCAGCATGCCTCACTGTCCCTGCTGCCCACCCTGCACTGCAGCATGCCTCACTGTCCCTGCCGCCTGCCCCGCACTACAGCATTCCTCACTGTCCCCATAACTGAACATAATTATTTGAAGGTTGACTTTTTTTGTATTAAAAGCACTTTCTTTTATTGGTCGGATGAAATATGCAAAATTTTTTAGATAGGAATTTTGGGTTTTCATGAGCTGTATGCCAAAATCATCAATATTAAAACAATAAAAGGCTTGAACTACTTCAGTTGTGTGTAATGAATCAAAAATATATGAAAGTCTAATGTTTATCAGTACATTACAGAAAATAATGAACTTTATCACAATATGCTAATTTTTTTAGAAGGACCTGTAATACTTCTCTGGCTGAGGGAACAGAAAAGGACAGAGGCAGGATGAGGACAGGTGAGGGCACATGGCCTGCTTCCGGGCTATGCCAACTAAGGGTTGTGTCTGAGGGAATCCACCGACTCTTGGCTGGGGGTGTCTGATGTCACTTGGGACCAATTGGATGACTGAGTCAACCATTCAAGAACCACTGGGTTCCTGGTCAAGACACGACTGCTAGCTGGCACTGGGAGCTCGGGCTTCTGGAAGTGACCCCTGATGCCATGCCCCCTTACTATGCTGCAACCTGTGCCTGTGCCAGAAACATTTAGGCCTCTGCCCCTCCCCTGTGCAGGGCCTGTCACTTGTCTGTATGACATACCGTTAGATCAAATAAGTAAATAAAAAGAAAATTAATACACCCCAAAATTGGCTGTAATTTTGTCACTTCACCATACAATGGCAAATAATAGTTTTTTTTTTGCTACTAATACACGCCAAAAAAGCTTTAGAACATACAACTGCACCGCTGAATGGCAGATAACACTTTTTTTTTTGCCACTAATACACGCCATAAAGGGCTGTAATTTTCTCACTTCACCACACAATTGCTAATAAGACCCTTTTTTTCCACTTATACACGCCCCAAAAAAAGGCTTTAGAATATATAACTGCACCGCACAATGGCTAATAAGAAGCAGAAATATAAGCCCTGTTAATGGCTGTATTACACAGCACTTGCACCTCAATAAAAAGGACGGTTTGCTGGAATTACAGAGGTATCGTCTATTGCAAACCTGAAAGTAGCAGTATAATGGCAATTTGGATCCCCAGTCAGTGTAGCAAGGTGTAATAAGATTGTTCCTATTACCCAGGCTGTAACCTCCTCTATTGAACCCTGTTCTGCTCCCATACTGTGGAATAATTCCTCCCTATCCTTTCCCTACACTTCTAATGCTCTTTCCCTGAACTACTATTCCGCTAAATAAAAGTTAGCAAGTCTTTCCCAGCACTTTCCCTAGCGCCTACTCACTGTAAAATGGCTGAATCCAAGATGTCTGAGGCTATTTATAGGGCTGTGATATCACAGGGCTGGCTGCTAATTGGCTGCATGCATGGCATTGTGGGTGATCCCTCGTTCCCAGAGTTCTTTGCTCCATGTCTTAACATGTGCAGCAGCCATTTTAGGAAAAAATTTGATTCGTTACCATGGAGCGTGAGGAAATTCGGATTCGGTGCAAATCAAATTTTTCATGAAATTCAGGTTGAATTCCACTTTATCAAATACGATTCGCTCATCTCTAATTGCTATGTTAAGACACCAATGACATTTTTGTAATTATGTCTATGGAGCTTTGTTAGGGCTCATTTTTAGCTGGACGATCTGTAGATTTTATTGATACCATGTTGGAGTGTGGACAACTGTTTGCTCACTTTTTGTTCCTAAAAAAAAAAAAAAACTTTTTAAGCAAACTGTATTGTGTGCTAAAATGCAAATATTCATGTGCACAAGGCTGAAGTAATATTTCTTTTTTATAGTAGCTCTAGGATGGGCCCCCAAAATCAATTCCTCTGGTGGGCCCTAGGCACCCCAGTATGACACTGGAAGATATATTGCACTTATAGGGGCTATAGATCAACCTATATCTGGCGTTTGAACACTTATATTCTCTCTATTGATTCAGTAAGATAAAAAATGGCATTAGACCTTAAAGAATACTGTACTCTTATTTCTAAAACTGCTACAAATCATTTTTTGCTTTGGAACACTCACAAGGCGGCATACATGCGTGGATTAATGAGCGTGATTGAATATATCCTGGAGAAAACCAATGACATTTTGAAAGAAATAGCCAGATAGGCAAAATAAACAGCTAAATTTTGCATAATATATGGTAACTGGTATAATAAAGCCAGAAGGTTGATGGCCAATATGGTCAAAACAGCTAGGATCAAAACTAGATCAAAACTATTCATTCCATGTCCCATAACTGCAAGATAACTAGCCCCCAAGAAATTGTGCATCCGTTTAGAAATTATTGCTACAACCTGTACAATATAAAAGACTACCTACACAACCCACTACTGATTGGATCCATTCCTTTTTGGATTGTATGCTATTCAGTTGCCAATTACCGTATTTTTCGCCGTATAAGACGCACCGGCCTATAAGACGCACCTAGGTTTTTGAGGAGGAAAATAAGAAAAAAAATATTTTGAACCAAAAAGGTGCACTTTTGGTGGGTTTTGAACTAATTGTGGTCTGTGGGTGACGCACTGTTATGGGGGATCTGTGGGTGGCACTGTCATGGGGGATCTGTGGGTGACACTTATGGGGGATCTGTGGGTGACACTTATGGGGGATCTGTGGGTGACACTTATGGGGGATCTGTGGGTGACACTTATGGGGGATCTGTGGGTGACACTTATGGGGGATCCTCTCTGGATGGCACTGTTATGAGGATGAGGATCTGTGAATGACAGTTATGGGGGGGATCTGTGGATGACACATATATAGCATCTTATGCTGTCATCCACAGATCCCCTCCATAAGTGTCCCTGTAGTGAATGACCCTCAATACAGGGGGTGGGGGTCGCATCTGCTTTAATGACAGCGGGGCCCGTGCAGTGACTATTCTACTACACGGGCCCCGCTTACTGTATAATCATATCTCTCTAATAGTTAATTGTTCTATGCATGTAATCGCATAATGAGCGCTGTGTATTACCGTACTTAAAACTAGCAGCGCTCGCCGTTCGGAGCAGAGAGGAGGAAGGAGGCAGGCCGGGAGGACGGGCGCTTGCAACGTGAGTCATACGTCACGCGCCTGCGCCGCCTGCTTCATTCATAAGTGGGCGGTGCAGGCGCGTGACGTATGACTCACGCTGCAAGTGCCCGTCCTCCCGGCCTGCCTCCTGCCTCCTCTCTGCTCCGAACGGCGAGCGCTGCTAGTTTTAAGTACGGTAATACACAGCGCTCATTATGCGATTACATGCATAGAACAATTAACTATTAGAGAGATATGATTATACAGTGAGCGGGGCCCGTGTAGTAGAATAGTCACTGCACGGGCCCCGCTGTCATTATAAATGCAGATGCCGCCCCCAGCCCCTCCTCCCTCACAGCTGATACACCCGCCGCGCGGCATCGCGGCGGGTGTATCATTGAAAACTGGGCAAAATAAGCTACATTCGCCGTATAAGACGCACTGCTATTTTCCCCCCCACTTTTGGGGGGAAAAAAGTGCGTCTTATACGGCGAAAAATACGGTATATCACCAGAACATGAAGCCTCCTTTAAATATACCTAAAACCGAATTAGAAGTACAAACTGCCATTAAATACCTTAAATTAGGGAAATCCATTGGACCAGATGGAATTTTCGGTGAATATTACAAGACATACAGTATTTAGACTCACTGACGCCTTACATATGTGATGTACCAGTATTTAATTTGGCAATTATAGAAGAAATTGTGAAAGCCAAAATAGTACTACTTCCCAAGCTAGGGTAAATGCCTGACAACCTGCACATTTTCTACCCATATCTTGAACATAAAGCTAAAATAATACGCCAAATTAATAGCACACAGACTCCTTCTCCCATCAATCATAAAAAATTATCAAGTTCGGTTCACAAAAGGTCACCAAGCCCCAGATGTGACTAGGAGACTCAAGACTCAGTGCAACTGATTTGCAGAAGCAACCTACTTTGCTTCTTTCACTAGACAAAGAACAGGCCTTTGATAGGGTACATTGGGGGTACACTTTTAATACTTTACAGTGTTTTTTATTCAGAGACCCTATTCTCTCTGCAATTAAGGCTTTATATATTTGCCCATCCATCCTAGTATTAATCAACAATATAATGTTCAAACCCTTCCATATCACAAATGGCACATGCCATGTATGCACACTATAACCCCTAAATTTCTCCATAGTCAATGGCTGAAAGTCTTAGGGCCAATTTAAGGGAATTATGGTGGGTCAGTGGAGTCATAAGATCAACTTTTTTGCTGATTATATCTTACTAATAACTCACCCACAACAATCACTTGCTCAGGCAGTACACACCCTTGATTTGCAGTCAGGTTTCATACTACAAAATCAATGCCAGTAAATCCCAGATTTTAGGTATTCATATCTCCCCTGCAACTGAAAAATCCTTATCCTCTATCTTTCCTTTCCAGTGGAACATACACACACTTCCCCTTACTTAGGTATATGGTATATCTTACGCCTACTACCCATAAATTGATCTCTGTGAACTTTCCATCATTTCCCTGGACCTTGCATAAGGAGGTAGACAAGTTGGCAAATTTTAAGATGAGCTGGATTGCAAGAATAGTGCATTATAAAATGTTCATTCTCCCTAGCATTTTATGTGTTTTATGCACCCTTCCATTCCCACAAATTCAGGCAGGTTTCCTCATTCATTTCCTCTAATAATGCAACATGTTTCAATCCCTACAGTTCTTCACGAACGCCTGCATCGTATCGCCAAACTCTGTGTTAAATGCATTAAGCAGATTAACTTTTTCCCAAACTCCCCTTGATGCTGAAATGGGAGGCTGATCTCATGGTTTCCTACTTTAATAAACATTGGAAAATAACTGTATTATGGGCTCACAAGGCTTCCCAATGTGCATCTCTTTGGGAACAATACCAACTGCATCTTCAGTATATTACATGCCACTATGGCTCTCCCACATGTACCCCTCTTCCCCATTATTTTGGAGGAGTTGCAGCAATGTTGGATCCCTCTTTTATATTTTTCTAGGGTTGCCCAAAACGTAAGGTACTGTGGACGGAAGTCTCTAGACTCATAGGATTGATAACCTCACAAACAATAATGATAAAACCAGCACTGGCTTTGTTACTGGAAATAGAAATCTTCCTACAATCCTGTAGAACTATTATTTATTATATTCTACATGCGGTAAGACTATATATAGCTAGTGGGACACAGTGAAGGGTATGGTCTGGGAGGACAGGTATTTTCCTCCCAGTGTGTGCTGCTGGGCTGATTTGCAGCCAGGTGGGGGTCAGACACCGGACTAGATTTTAACTGCCGATCCGGGATTTGACCACACCTAGCTGTCCCAAAAAGACAGCTGGGCTCAGAAGAAAATTGTCTTTGTTTTGGGATCTGAGGTATGGTGCCGTGCTAGAGGGCTGAGAGCCGCATGCGGGGAAACAGGCCCCCTAAATCCTGTTGTGGACCGCTGGAAAAACCTGCCAACAAGGTGACTGTTTTGTTCTTTGGACTTTCCTTGTGAACGAACACGAAGACTGAAAAATGTTGCATTGTTTTTGCCTTGTGTGTGAATACCCACAATTGATGGCTTGGAGCAGGCAGACACAGTAAGGCTGGCCTGAAGGCCGAAAAGTTTTAGTTTTTTCAGGGCACGGGTGTATGTCTTATATGAAGCCGGCAAGGTTACGACCCGTGTCCCCTGACAAAATGGAGGCGGTCGTGAGAGCCCTCATGGAGGCTAACTTGCAACAGTGGGAGGCTAACAAGCAGCAGCAGGAAACTAACCAGCTGCTATTACAGCATGTGATGGTGTTACAAGCGGCAGGAGCGTCACAGAACATCCATGATGCCCGGAAAGCTTTCTGTGTGGCGATCCCTAAGATTACCCCCTCGGACGACGTCGAGACCTATCTGGCGGTATTCGAAAAGGTGGCTGTGAGGGAGAAGTTACCCCGAGACCAATGGGATGAGGTCGTTGCTCCATTCTTGGACGTCTGGACCCCAGTAGGTGTTTTTCAACCTACCAGATGATCAAGCGGCCGACTATCCAACTGTAAAGGGTGAGATTCTGGCAAGACTGGGGGTGAATGTATTGGTCCGGGCCCAGCGGGTGCATCATTGGGAATTTAACCAGGCTGAACCCGCCAGACCACAGTATTATGATCTGCTACATTGGTTGCAAAAATGGCTGCAGCCTGACGTACCGAGTCCCACTTCTATGCTGGAGTGTCTGTTGGCTTATGTGTTCTGGAGGGCTTTGCCGTACGCTCTCCAGCACTGGATTGGCCAGGTGTCCCCTGGTAATTCCCTAGAGATGGTCAAACTGGTGGAGCGCTATGAGGCCTCCAGATATCTACAGGGGAGTTCTTTTGGGCGGGGCAGTTAAACCCCAGAAATCTCCAACCTCGACCAGGAGTCTAAGGCCAGCAAAACTAGCTTGGGATATACTCCTTACAGACCTAGCTCCGATGGTCTGTTGGCAGTGTCAAGAGCCTGGTCACCTAAGGGACGACTGTCCCCATTGGGGGGGAACCCATGGAAATTAACTATGGCTACCGCCCCTCAATGTATGCCAGGAGGCTGTGTGCAATCAGTACCCCCGAGACGATAGACAATAGTCATCTGTGCCAGTTGCAAGTGGGAGATACCCTGGCGGTGGCGCTGCTGGACTCAAAGAGCCTGGTGTACCTTGTAAGAGCTGCCCTGGTGCGGCCTGCCAAGTATACTGGCTGAAAAGCCGGCGTCGTGTGCATTCATGGAGACTTAAAGGACTATCCCACCCCCCTAGTGTCTCTATCCACGGTGGCCGGCAGGTGGACTCATGAGGTGGCAGTCGCTAACCCCTCAGATGAACACCGTAAAAAATAAAAAATTGGGCTAAATAAACAATTTTTGTCACCTTACATCACAAAAAGTACAACAGCAAGCGATCAAAAAGGCGTTTGTCCACCCAAATAGTACCAATCTAACCGTCACCTCATCCCGCAAAAAATGAACCCCTACCTGAGACAATCGCCCAAAAAATAATAAACTATGGCTCAGAATATGGAGACACTAAAACATCATTTTTTTTGTTTTAAAAAAGCTGTTATTGTGTAAAACTTACATAAATAAATAAAAAAGTATACATATTAGGTATCACTGCGTCCGTATCGACCGGCTCTATAAAAATATCACATGACCTAACCCCTCAGATGAAACTCTTGTGGAACACCTAAAGGGTTAACAACATTTGCAAAATCTGTTCTGAATACCTTGAGGGGTGCAGTTTCTTAGATGGGGTCACTTTTATGGAGTTTCTACTCTAGGGGTGCATTAGGGGGGCTTCAAATGGGACATGGTGTAAAAAAAAAAAAAAACGGTCCAGCAACACGCCTTCCAAAAACAGTATGGCATTCCTTTCCATCTGCGCCCTGCCGTGTGCCCATATAGCAGTTTACGACCACATATGGGGTGTTTCTGTAAACTACAGAATCGGAGCCATAAATATTGAGTTTGGTTTGGCTGTTAACCCTTGCTTTGTAACTAGAAAAAAAGAATATAAAAATGGGAAATCTGCCAAAAAAGTGAAATTTTGAAATTGTATCTCTATTTTCCATTAATTCTTGTGGAACACCTAAAGGGTTAGCAATGTTTATAAAATCAGTTTTGAATACCTTGAGGGGTGTAGTTTTTTTTTTTTGGGTGGTTTCTATTATGTAAGCCTCACAAAGTGACTTCAGACCTGAACTGGTCCCTAAAAATTGGGTTTTTGAAAATTTCTGAAAAAATTCAAGATTTGCTTCTAAACTTCTAAGCCTTGTAACCCCAAGAAATAAAATATCATTCCCAAAATGATCCAAACATGAAGTAGACATATGGGGAATGTAAAGTAATAGCTATTTTTGGAGGTATTACTATGTATTATAGAAGTAGAGAAATTGAAACTTGGAAATTTGCAATTTTTTACAAATCTTTGGTAAATTTTGTATTTTTAAAAAAATAAAATTATTATTTTTTTACTTCATTTTACCAGTGTCATGAAGTACAATATGTGACGAAAAAACTATCTCAGAATGGCTTGGATAAGTCACTTAATGTGACACTGGTCTGATTTGCAAAAAATTGCCTGGTCCTTAAGGTGAAATAAGGCTGTGTCCTAAAGGGGTTAAAAGACAGCTGGGCTCAGCAGCAAGTTGTCTGTTTTGGGATCTGAGGCATTGTGCCGTGCTAGAGGGCTGAGAGCCGCATGCAGGGAAACATGCCCCTTAAAGCCTGTTGTGGACCGCTGGAAAAACCTGCTAAGAAGGTGTTTTGTTCTTTGGACTTTCCTTTGTGTGAATGAACACTAAGACTGAAAAATGTTGCTTTGTTTTTGCCTTGTGTGTGAATAAACACTAAAGTTTTGTTTTACAAACTGTTTTTTTTGCCTCTGTCCTGCGTCTGCTTACCATGCCTACCAGAGCGAATCCCCACACTAGGAATTAGAAATCCCAAGTTATTCTGACAATTAATAAGGTTAAATAAATGGTCAGTCAAAATGCCATTTGTAGTACCCAAGACCTGGAGGTACTACAAACTTTTTATTGTTATGCATTGAATTTCATTGTTTGTTTCTTGGCTGTTACTATCAGCAAGGAAGGTATAGCAAAGGTTGGCAGGAACAGAGTTAGCCACCCTGTTCCTCCCCTCCTAGTAGGAGTGGGCTGATCCTGAAGTGAAGTTCCTGTCTAGAGACAGAGTGGGAGGATGCAGATTGTAGTGCTCCTCATCCTCCAGAGAATTTTCCATTACTAAATTGCCTCAAGTAAAGCCTTGAGAAGATAAAGACAGCAGAGTGAACTGCTATATTAAGCTTCAACAGACACCATTGTGAAGTGAGGGGAAATGGCCAAAGACACCCTCATCACCAAACAACCACTAGGACAGTATCACCTGAGTACTGAATTGCCATTAAACCAACCTGACTCAATATCCTTGCTGGTGTCAGGGAATAATTACACTAAATCTTGCTTCTACTGTATGAATGTTTAAGTTCTACATTGCACTTAGTAAACAAGACTTTGTTACGTTCAACTCTGGCCTCATTCTTCAGTGCTACAGATTTCATTACAATACCCCAGGGAAAGTTGGCCTGAGCGTAGGACACCATGCCACAACAACACTACACCAGGGCCACTACCACTGCTGTCCTCTGACCCCAGTTCCCAATGGGTCCATCTGCATATCTTAGAAAGGATATTGGCTGATGAGAAAGGAACGATCAGCTCTTTTCAATGTCAATGGTCAGCATGGCCTCTACACACTATATCCACCTCTATCCCATGGACACACACACTCTCCCCATGAAGCTTGCGTGAAACGTACGTTGGGGCGTTCTGGTGCACCACTCGGGTATCTACTTCATGGCTCCCTAGTGGGCAGTTTAGTATAATTGATCTATGTACTTTTTGTGTACTGTATTAGATCTCCACTCTCTCCTGATAGCTCTGGTTGGCTATATGTACTTGACATCCTGTTTGGGCCATATGTATAATTTATGATATTTTTACGATTTGACTTACCTTAACAGGATGAGCCATTAGTGGTGTTCCATGTCATCTTGTGTGTCCTCTATCCACCATTACATTGTTCTTTATGTGTATTTTACTGTTGTTTGTCTTATATTGAGACCATAATAAAGTTTCTATCCATTACCATTGTGTGCTAGCCCAGTTTTTCTCTTTTGGTGTTTAACTATACGTGCAGGCTTGGCACGGATACTCACTTGTGTGAGTCATTTATTATTGGTGTTTATTTCTCCTTCACGTTAGCCCTAACTCTGGCATATCAAAAAACACTGTACACTGTTGTCTTTTAACTTTATTGAAACCTTTCTTTGTTCAGTATATTTACCACTGATATTATTGATTGGAATTGTCGCGATTATTACATCCTCCACAGGACAAATGGATAAATGGATGTTGAATGTATTGTATGACTGTTTAAATTTTGATTGAAAAATAAATCCTTGAGGGGTGTAGTTTCCAAAATGGGGTCATTTCTTGGGGGGCTATTTTTCACATCAGATCCTCAGCAATTGTCAGCTATTGCTGTCTAAATCACAAAATGTATGCCTCAAATGCACATGGTGCTCTTTTACTGTTGAGCCCCGTCATATATCCAGACTTAAGTTTTGGGGGTGAAGGTGGGGTGTTTCTACAATCAGGAAACAAAGTACAATAATTAGCTTATGTAACATCCCAGAGTTATGTTACGAAACTTTTTTACCCCACTACAACCTGTTAAGGGCATTAACATTGTCATCCTGTGTAATTTGAAATCACATTCTCTCAAATGTACATCATAAGCCTTGTAAAGTATTTTTCAGACTTTGGTACAGGGAAGGGAATACAGGATAAAGCCACCCTTTCATT
Source organism: Bufo gargarizans (assembly GCF_014858855.1). Lineage (NCBI taxonomy): Eukaryota > Metazoa > Chordata > Amphibia > Anura > Bufonidae > Bufo > Bufo gargarizans. The sequence goes on along the minus strand of NC_058083.1, from coordinate 377,761,326 downwards.
TGCGGGCATTCCATTACATAATGGTGGGATTACGGAGTAAAGACACCCCCATGCTTTCTTTGGTGTCTAGAGGCCAGGACACTACAAAGTCAGTCAGTAATGTTTGCTTAGTGCAGTATTTGGTTCACTGGTTATACCGAGAGAGGGAAACTGCTAACTAGGAAACCCTACTCATGCGGGCAGGAACCTTGGGATAGCCGTTTTATGTTTTGTCTTTGTATGTCTTTATATGTAATATATGCAGCACTTTGGACTTATTTGGGTACCCCAAAGCTGGTTCCTCTCCCTCCTAAGCATAAGCCGAGGGCGGCTTAACGCAAAGTAAGGGGGAATGTAACATCCGAGTTATGTTACAAAACTTTTTTACCCCGCTACAAACCTGGTAAGGGCATTAACATTGTCATCCTATGTAATTTTACATCACATTCTCTCAAATGTGAATTATAAGCCTTGTAAAGTATATACTGCTGTAATTCCCATGTTCACCAGCAGATGGCAGCAATTTTAGCAAGGACTTAGAGCCATTTTATTATTTCTGAGCTGGAATAGTACATTCCAGTTTAGCCTCCCCCCCCCCCCCATGTTAGGAGGTGTGGAATGTTCCCACATCCTGCCTCATGGGACCAGGATCTTGTCTCGGCTGAGACAATTGATCATCATTCCCAGCCTGAGCCTTGCAGCCTCAGCTGGTAGAAGCAAGCAGCCACCTGCAGAACTCCAGGGAGAAGCATACCATGTGAGCCCAACTGTGAGTACTGTCCAGAGACCAGGAGAAGCCAAATTCCTCCTAAGCTAGTCAGTCCTCAAGATAGCAGAAGACAGTGCAGAAGATATAAATTCCTGCCACATTACAGAGCCACAAGCAGATGACTTATCCTGCAAAGAGCTCCAGGCACATGATAGAGCAGAAGATAGATTCCTGCCACCCATTGCCAATACCTGCTGGGACTTCAGACTAATGCTGTATCTCATTTGGATGAAATGTGCATCTAGTAAAGACAAGTTTGAACTTTATTCCAAGTCTGGATCTCAATTATTGCTTCAAATCCCTCAATTACTCCTACTAGCAACACACACATTTTATTGCAAGTGAGCCAGGATCCAGGAGTCCAGCCGTACCTAGGTAGGAGACACCGTTGACACTATTGCCATTGCCACACAGAGACATTATACCATTCTGGCATTTCTAGCCTGGTACGTGAGTTACAACACCTTAACGGGCCCTGCGTTATTACCCTGCACACGCTGCAATTAGCACAAACAAAACTATATTAACCCTTTCATGACCAAGGGTCATTGATGCCCCAATGTCCAGGTCAAAATTTACAAATCTGACATGCGTCACTTTATGTGGTAATAGCTTTGGAACACTTTTACTTATCCACGCCATTCTGAGATTGTTTTCTCGTGACACATTGTACTTCATGACAGTCATAAATTTGAGTCAATATATATCACCTTTATTTATGAAAAAATCCCATATTTACCAAAAAATTGTAAAAATTTGCAATTTTCTAAACTTCAATTTCTCTGCTTCGAAAACAGAAAGTGATACCTCATAAAATATTTATTACATAACATTCCCCATATGTCTACTTTATGTTGGCATCATTTTGGAAATGTTATTTTATTTTTTTAGGACATTACAAGGCTTAGAAGTTTAGAAGCAATTCTTAAAATTTTTAAGAAAATTTCCAAAACCCACTTTTTAAGGACTTGTTCAGGTCTGAAGTCACTTTGTGGGGCTTACATAGTGTATACCCCCATAAATGACCCAATTATGGAAACTACACCCCTCAAGTTACTTAAAACCAATTTTACAAACGTTATTAACCCTTTAGGTGTTCCACAAGAATTAAAGGAAAATGGAGATGAAATTTCTAGATTTCACTTTTTTAGCAGATTTTCTATTTTATTAATTTTTTTTCTTTAACACATTAAGGGTTAACAGCCAAACAAAACTCAATATTTATTACTCTGATTCTGCGGTTTACAGAAACACCCCACATGTGGTCGTAAACTGCTGTACGGGCACACGGCAGGGCGCAGAAGGAAAGGAATGCCATACGGTTTTTGGAAGGCAGATTTTGCTGGATTGGTTTTCTGAACGCCGTATGTTTTTTATTTTTCTACCGATCGTCTTGTGCAGGGGCTCATTTTTTGCAGAAAGAGTTGAGGTTTTTATTGGTACCATTTTTGGGTACATACATTTTTTTGATCATTCATTATTACACTTTATGGGACAAGGTGGCCAAAAATTGGCTGTTTTGGAATAGTTTTTTTTTTTTTACAGCGTTCATCTGAGGGGTTAGGTCATGTGACAGTTTTATAGAGCAGATCGTTACGGACGTGGCAATACCCAATATGTATACCTTTTCTTATTTATTTAAGTTTTACACAATAATAGCATTTCTAAAACCAAAAAAATGATGTTTTAGTGTCTCCATAGTCTGAGAGCCATAGCTTTTTATTTTTTGGGCGATTGTCTTAAATACGGGCTAATGTTTTGCGGGATTAGGTAACGGTTTGATTGGTACTATTTTGGGGTATATACGCCTTTTTTGATCGCTTGGTGTTGCACTTTTTGTGATGTAAGGTGACAAAAATGGCTTATTTTTTTACACCGTTTTTATTTTTTATGGTGTTTATTGGACGGTGTTGATGATGTGATATATTTATAGAGATGGTCGTTACGGACGCGGTGACACCTAATATGTGTGGTTTTTTTTTTGTTTTGTTTTTTTATAGGAAAAGGAAATTTATTTTTTACATTTTTATTTATTTATTTTTACTTTTATTATTTTCACTTTTTTTTTTTTTTTTATCAGTTCCCTCTTGGATCTTGAAGATCCAGTGGGGCTGATGATTGTACTATACTTTGCAATGCTCTTGCATTGCAAAGTATAATACAATCAGATGCCTGTAGGTGGCAGCACTGGACGCCTATACCATGGCAACCGGACGCCTTTGCAAAGCGTCCGGTTGCCATGGCAACCATCGGGCGCTGCGATCGCAGCAGCCCTGATGGTTGAGAGAGAGGGAGCCCTCTCCCTCTATTAACCCTATGGATGCCGCAGTAGCGGCATCTATGGGGTTACAGCAGTGTCAGCATAGAGCTGACACACGCTGCTGATGGCGGCGGCTCAGGAATGGAGCCGCCGCCATCACACACAGAAGGGGGACCGCATCGGGGGCAGGGGACGGGGCATCGCTGGAAACTGGGGAGAGGAGAGGGGGGCAGCATTTCATTATTTACAGGAAGGGGCGGCAGGAAGGGGCGGACCGCATCGGGAGGAAGTAGCAGGAGAAGATGATGGACAAGGGGGCGCAGGTCGGGGCAGGAGGGGGCGGACCGCATCGGGGGGGGGGGGGCAGGACAAGAACGGGGCACAGATCGGGGGCACGGGGGCTTCAGGACACATTACCGATTTCAGGCTCTGATCTGCAGACCGCAGATCAGAGCCTGAAACCGCCATTTTTTTCACACAGCGATCCGATTAGTTAGTCTGCACAGACTAACCAATCGGATCGATTGTCGGCAAGGGGCCACTCTGATTGGTCCCTTGCCGGCATTACTGCACTGTATGCTGTCCGTGACAGCATACAGGGCAGGGGCAGAAGCTTTAATCCAAGCGCTTTGCAGCGCTTGGATTAAAGAGCTGCCAGAACGTATATATACGTGGTAGCTGCACGGGGTATGTGCAGCTATCACGTATATATACAGATTGCAGTCGTGAAGGGGTTAACTATCATTTACACCTGACCCAGCCTTTGCAATTGCATATTATTGGCGTCAGAGTGCATTTTCCCAATCCGGCTTACTGCACTTACTTTTCACAGAGACACTAATGTGTCATATCTGTGGTAAAAAAATTAAATTTTAAATTTTCACCATCCACTACACATGTATTTCTGGGAAACACCTCTGGGTCAGAATGCTCACTAAAGCATTTGAAAAAAAAATGAAAATGGGGTCAGTTCTTGATGGTTTCCACTGCAGGGGTAGGTACCTAATGGTCTCTTCAAATTTGACATAGCACCTGAAAACCATCTTAGCGAAATCTGGTCTCCAAAATTCCCTTCTCAACCCTACTGTGTGCCCACACAGCAGTTGCAGAGATTCTTACCTGAAGTTGTTGGACTGAGGGAGCAACAACTTTCCGTGCAGATAATCACAAGGAAGGGCCGACGACTGAAGAAGGAGGAGAAAATAGGTTGAGACAGCAGCACAGCCTAGGTAAGACAGAAAGTCTTCACTGATTAAAGAAGAAGGAGAAGATGGGTTGGGACAGCAGCACAGCCTAGGTAACAGCAAGTCTTTAATGATTAAACAACAAATACTTTATTTACAATTGTCCAGGCAATGTATTTTTTGGCTGGACAAATCCTTTCATCAGGCAGAAACAACTTTAACAGGTACAGGTGAGTCACTGCAGGAATACAGGTAAATTCATTGAACTTATTATGGTGCCGGAAGACAGTTTAAAAAAAGACAACAGTGTTAAATGAATGTAAAAAATATATAGTGATAATAAATGAAAAAATTCTATTTATGAAATCCCTGTAGGATAAAAACATTGTAGCAACAAATACAAAAAACAAAACCTAAAAATATAATAATATTAACAATAATTAATAGGATGATACAATAGTACCTTAAAATTGGGAAGTCTATGCAATAATGAAAATGGCCACAAGAGGTCAGGGACGTCCTATGACAAAAGTATAAAGTGATAAAAACTATAAATAACAACTTCCTTAATAAAAAAAAAATAAGAGTGCCTAAGGAGGATTGATGGCTAGTAGAAATAAAATAATATCAAGTGTGTTCATTGATTCAGATTTTTCTGGTGTACAGTTCAGTTTAAGTTTTCATTTAAATCTCTTTTAAATGTAAGGGACTTACCTACACATGTTAAAGTTGTTGTTGCCTGGACAACTGTAAATAATGTAGTTATTGTTTGACCCCTTAAGGACCCTGACATTTTTCACCTTTAGGACCAGGCCATTTTTTTCAAATCTGACGTTTGTCACTTTGTGGTGATAACTTTAAAAAACTTTTACTTATCCAAGCCATTCTGAGATTGTTTCCTTGTCACATATTGTACTTCATGACAGTGGTAAATTTGAATAAAAATATTTCATTTTTATTTATAAAAAATACCACATTTACCAAAAATTTGGAAAAATTCTGAATTCTCAAAATTTCTATTTCTCTGCTTTTAAAACAGATAGTGATGCCTCCTAAAGTTATTACTTTACATTTTCCATATGTCTACCTCACGTTTGGATCATTTTGTAAATGACATTTCCTTTTTTTGGGACGTTAGAAGGCTTAGAAGTTTAGAAGCAAATCTTGAGATTTTTCTGAAAATTTCCAAAACCCACTTGTCACAGATATAGTAGGGGAGAACACCAAAAGACAACAAGAAGGAAGAGGAAAGACACTAGGCCTCACCGCTAGGGAAGGAAAAGGGTCACCACCTATAAAACCCTGCTCCTGGCCCTAACTCCTATCCATATTGGCACCTCTCGATGGTAGAGATGCCCATACACAGGAATCTGGAAAACCCTGGTAATTCTACGATGCCCTAAAGGTAATGACAGGGCAGAAACAACCCGTTCCTTCCCTGGTGAAGGAACCAGCATCTCGCTAAGGCCTAGTAAACAACCGGGGGGGGGGGGGGAGAGAGAGATACAAAACAAGCGGAACACTTAACTTCTGAGGCTGATGGATGAACAGGACTTCAACAAGAACCACACTCCAGCTTTTCCAAAACCAAGGTGTGGACATACCAGCAACACACAGACAAATTGAAACCAAAAGAGGCTGTCAGATCACTCATGTGCAGTCAGTCTTTCAGACCTTATAACAGGTGTGACAGTACCCCCCCCCCCCTTCTACGGGTGACCTCTGGGCACCCAGGACCGACATTATCAGGAGGAGCTCTGTGTAATGCTCTCCCCAGATGACTAGCATTAACATCGGTCGCTGGAACCTACATCCTCTCCTCTGGTCCGTACCCTCTCCAATGAACGAGATACTGGACAATCCACAATCCTGCTGATCTAAAATTCTAAATTGCCATCCTCCATGACAGGAGTGGGAGGTAAGGAGGACGGCTCAACAGGTTCGACACAATTCTTTAACAATGATTTATGAAATACGTTATGGATTTTCAAAGCCTGACGAAGTTCAAGACTGAAGGCTACAGTGTTAACAATGACAGGGATCTTATATGGACCAATAAATCTTGGGCCCAACTTCCAAGAAGGTACCTTAAGTTTAATGTTTCTTGTAGACAACCACACAGAATCACCCACTCTCAGGTCCGGACCACTCCTACGTCTCCTGTCAGCCGCATGCTTATACCTGTTGCCCATCTTTTTTTAGGTTATTTTGGATTTTCCGCCAAATAGAAGACAAAGATGAGGAAAATCGTTTCTGGAACATTGAGCACCAGAAAATGTACCAAACTGTGCATGGAACCCATAAGCCCCAAAAAACTAAGACTTATCAGTGGATTCCTGTCTACAGTTATTTTTAGCAAACTCAGCTAATGACAAAAAGGAAGACCACTCTTCCTTATTCTCTTATACCCCCCCTCCCCAGGAAAGCCACGCGACAAAGCATCCGCCTTGACGTTCTTAACCCCAGGGCGGTAAGTGACGATGAAGTTATTTCTGGTGAAAAACAATGACCATCTGGCCTGCCTTGGGTTCAGTCGCTTAGCCAACTCCAGGTAGGTCAGATTCTTGATACCGTAATAGGATCAATTGCTCCTTCCAATCAATGACGACATTCCTCAAATGCCAACTTAATGGCCAGCAATTCCCTATTCCCCACATCATAATTCCTTTCAGCAGTCAAGAGTTTTTTAGAGAAAAATGCACATGGCCGCCACTGGGTGAAGGACCCTGCAACAAGATTGCTCCTACCCCTACCTCAGACGCATCAACCTCAACAATAAATAGATAAACAAAAATGACCCAGGATATCCCCAGGGCGGGTAAGGAACAATGCCCACCCTTGGTAGCCACAGGGGATACACCTAAAGTGTAACTCGGTAAAAGCTCCCGAGTGAAATAGCAGAAACAAATGAAAAGAGAGCTCATATTACCAAAAAATATATAAATTTTATTGTCATATGTTAAAATAACAAAAAAGAGAAAAATAAATAAATGCATAAGATGCCGTAAAGCAAGGTGATGAGGGCGGAGAAAACAGAGCGCCACCCTGGGAGGAAAAGTACACACGGAATAAACATCAAGAAATCAAAGTACAATCATGTCTAACATGGGAAAGAAAAATCCTGGGTACAGTGCCCAACCCATGGAATGAATATATAGATAGTAGAATACAATATCAGGTAGAGCAAGGTCAGCTCCTGCATCCCCACTGGATAAAAATGCAAAAGTAAGTGGCATAAGGGGCAAAGTGTAAGTAGACACAAATGACCACACAACCAGCGGGGGGCAGGGTGAACCAGAGCTCACCTGAGAGAACCGTGTGCAAAAAGACCCAGGGTGGCGCTACCCCAACGCGCGTTTCGGCGTACCTTCGTCAGGGGGTAGCGCCATCACTGTGAACCGGATTTAAATAGGCACTCTTAGCCAATGAAAAATGAGTACTTACTCGTCCCCCAGGTGTCCATGTAATGGAGGCGCGCAGTAATCCTGGTGTTCCGCATCCGGCCGCCCCACAGCCGGCGTCCCGCCGGCACGCCCACACCATGTGACGAAGTCACATGATCGGGCGGCTGTGACGTAAGGACGCACGGGTGAGAGGCGCCGGAGGCAGTACCCAGGATGACGCGCGCACACATGACAAAGGGGGGAGGAGCATGGAAGAGCCAGCGAATAACATAGAGAAAAACACTTTAATTTTAAAATCAGTAACCAAGCCATAGCGATAGATGTTACTCTAAGTATGCCGCAACAAAGCATCAGTGCGGCATATGTACCTCGTAACAATATATATATATACATATACAGGAATTGATAATAAAGTACAAATATAAATATAGTACAAATATAATACAGTACATGATTGAAATTATATATCTATTGTATACATATAGATTGAATAGTAACAAAATTGATAACATCAATACCGAATACATATGGCAACATGATTATGGGTACCAAACATGATTGCAATCAAATGTGAATAAAACGTGTTACTTATTATCTGAGTCAAAAGATAATAAATATATAGATAAATAATTAAATTAATATGTGTGGTAGTGCAAGTAAAGAACTAAAAAAGTTCATATAATTCATGAAGGCTATAAAGAAAGTGTATGACATGTGTGATCAATAATAATCACAGCCTAGAGCAATAGAAAAAAAGTGAAAGAGGAAGAAAAAAGGTGAGCCTCTAATTGAGTATTGTCATGTCAATACCAATGGTGTCAATGTAAAAAACAACGCTGGTGTCAGCACAAAACTGGATATCTATGGCAAAAGCCAAAGAAAGTGAAGTACAAAAGATGCTGGGTATAGCAAAGGAGATGAATGGGGAGTGGGAACATGTGTAGGGGGAGGACCAGCCAATATAAATAATGGCTATGTCACTGGATCAGTCCCACAGACATAACACACAAAAGAAAAAGAACACTAATAGCATCATGTTGGGAATAGTCCGTTCTTGAGGGAATCAAATAGACATAAAAACGCTGGGTATCCATCAATTAAGCGGCTAAAGAGAGAGAAGAGAAAAAATAATAATGAATGATAAAATATGAAAATATGAAAGACTCATAAAATATGAATCAATCTGATTATATATAGACCACAGTTAAAAGAAACAAAATAGGATCCACAGTGGTGGGCCCAGCGGTTAAAGAAAAGAAGAAAAGCCCAGATTCTCATTAAGGCCCCTAGGGCGCAATGTCCCAAGGGTCCATATCCAGCGGCTCTCTTTTTGAGCAAGCCGCTTGGATGTGTTGCCTGCACGTAGATCTACCTGGATGGACTCTATGCCTCTGACTCTGAGACATCTTGGATTACATGAATGGAACTCCTTGAAATGCCTAGGGATAGGTTTTAGGGTCTCAGTCTCCTTCACCTCCTGTGCATTAATAATGCCTCTCACTGTTACAAACTTTGTATTGGTCAAGGTGGCCCCAAGGTTGGCTTTAGACCATGCGGCAGATGTGCCGCATGCCCGAATATGGAGCGTGCCTCTGATTTTGTGGATTCATCTGGAGCGAGATCCTTTAAAATTCGTCAGTCTCTCACGTGCTCCAGCACACGGATCGTCTACTACGCGGTGTGCCCATGTCCCAAGATATACGTTGGTTTGACGACCCGTGAGTTGAGGGTCCGCGTGCGGGAGCACGTGAGAGGCATTATTAATGCACAGGAGGTGAAGGAGACTGAGACCCTAAAACCTATCCCTAGGCATTTCAAGGAGTTCCATTCATGTAATCCAAGATGTCTCAGAGTCAGAGGCATAGACTCCATCCAGGTAGATCTACGTGCAGGCAACACATCCAAGCGGCTTGCTCAAAAAGAGAGCCGCTGGATATGGACCCTTGGGACATTGCGCCCTAGGGGCCTTAATGAGAATCTGGGCTTTTCTTCTTTTCTTTAACCGCTGGGCCCACCACTGTGGATCCTATTTTGTTTCTTTTAACTGTGGTCTATATATAATCAGATTGATTCATATTTTATGAGTCTTTCATATTTTATCATTCATTATTATTTTTTCTCTTCTCTCTCTTTAGCCGCTTAATTGATGGATACCCAGCGTTTTTATGTCTATTTGATTCCCTCAAGAACGGACTATTCCCAACATGATGCTATTAGTGTTCTTTTTCTTTTGTGTGTTATGTCTGTGGGACTGATCCAGTGACATAGCCATTATTTATATTGGCTGGTCCTCCCCCTACACATGTTCCCACTCCCCATTCATCTCCTTTGCTATACCCAGCATCTTTTGTACTTCACTTTCTTTGGCTTTTGCCATAGATATCCAGTTTTGTGCTGACACCAGCGTTGTTTTTTACATTGACACCATTGGTATTGACATGACAATACTCAATTAGAGGCTCACCTTTTTTTCTTCCTCTTTCACTTTTTTTCTATTGCTCTAGGCTGTGATTATTATTGATCACACATGTCATACACTTTCTTTATAGCCTTCATGAATTATATGAACTTTTTTAGTTCTTTACTTGCACACATATTAATTTAATTATTTATCTATATATTTATTATCTTTTGACTCAGATAATAAGTAACACGTTTTATTCACATTTGATTGCAATCATGTTTGGTACTCATAATCATGTTGCCATATGTATTCGGTATTGATGTTATCAATTTTGTTACTATTCAATCTATATGTATACAATAGATATATAATTTCAATCATGTACTGTATTATATTTATATTTGTACTTTATTATCAATTCCTGTATATGTATATATATATATTGTTACGAGGTACATATGCCGCACTGATGCTTTGTTGCGGCATACTTAGAGTAACATCTATCGCTATGGCTTGGTTACTGATTTTAAAATTAAAGTGTTTTTCTCTATGTTATTCGCTGGCTCTTCCATGCTCCTCCCCCCTTTGTCATGTGTGCGCGCGTCATCCTGGGTACTGCCTCCGGCGCCTCTCACCCGTGCGTCCTTACGTCACAGCCGCCCGATCATGTGACTTCGTCACATGGTGTGGGCGTGCCGGCGGGACGCCGGCTGTGGGGCGGCCGGATGCGGAACACCAGGATTACTGCGCGCCTCCATTACATGGACACCTGGGGGACGAGTAAGTACTCATTTTTCATTGGCTAAGAGTGCCTATTTAAATCCGGTTCACAGTGATGGCGCTACCCCCTGACGAAGGTACGCCGAAACGCGCGTTGGGGTAGCGCCACCCTGGGTCTTTTTGCACACGGTTCTCTCAGGTGAGCTCTGGTTCACCCTGCCCCCCGCTGGTTGTGTGGTCATTTTTGTCTACCTACACTTTGCCCCTTATGCCACTTACTTTTGCATTTTTATCCAGTGGGGATGCAGGAGCTGACCTTGCTCTACCTGATATTGTATTCTACTATCTATATATTCATTCCATGGGTTGGGCACTGTACCCAGGATTTTTCTTTCCCATGTTAGACATGATTGTACTTTGATTTCTTGATGTTTATTCCGTGTGTACTTTTCCTCCCAGGGTGGCGCTCTGTTTTCTCCGCCCTCATCACCTTGCTTTACGGCATCTTATGCATTTATTTATTTTTCTCTTTTTTGTTATTTTAACATATAACAATAAAATTTATATATTTTTTGGTAATATGAGCTCTCTTTTCATTTGTTTCTGCTCAACAATAAATAGCTGAGACACGTCCGGTTGCACCAGAATAGGGGTCGAAGTGAAACATTCTTTCACAGCAGAAAGGGCCTATAATGCTGCATCAGACAAGAAATAGCACCCTTCCTAGTCATGTCTGTTAAAGGTTTAACTACTGTTGAATAGTTCAAAATACATTTACGGTAGTATTTGGTAAACCCCAAAAACCGCATAAGCGTCTTCAAATTTTCGGGTCAATACCAGTCCAACACAGCACGGAGCTTCTCGGGATCCATACGAAAACCTGAGGATGAGAGCAGGTGAGGCTACTTTCACACTCGCGTTTGCTGCATATCCGTCATGGATCTGCAAATACTTATCCGTTCAGAACGGATCCGTTTGTATTCTATGTAGAATAGCCAAGATGGATCCATCTTGAACACCATTGAAAGTCAATGAAGGATGGATCCGTTTTCTATTGTGCCAGATTATGTCAGAGAAAACGGATCCATCCCCATTGACTTACATTGTGTGTCAGAACAGATCCGTTTGGCTCAGGTTCATCAGATGGATACCAAAAAGCTGTAAGCAGCGTTTTGGTGTCCGCCTCCAAAGCAGAATGGAGACGGAACGGAGGCAAACTGATGCATTCTGAGCGGATCCTTTTCCATTCAGAATGCATTAGGGCAAAACGGATACATTTTGGACCGCTTGTGAGAGTCCTGAATGGATCTCACAAACAGCCAAAATGCCAGTGTGAAAGTAGCCTAACCCAGAAATTGCACTTCCTGTACAGCAAATACACACGTTTCCATCTTAGCATACAACTTATTCTCTCTTAGGATCTGTAACACCTGTTTCACATGATCCTAATGAGTCTCCATATTAGGATAATAAATTAGTATGTCATCAATGTATACAACTACAAACCTCCCCACCCGATGATGAAAGATGTCATTGAAAAGTGTTAAAAAAAAAAAAAAAGCAGGAGCATTGGTTAACCCAAAGGGCATGACCAGGTTTTCAAAATGACCCTCAAGGGTATTAAATGCGGTCTTCCACTCATCCCCCTCCTTGATCTTTACCAAATGATATGCCCCCATCAGATCAAATTTAGAGAACACCTTGGCACCGACAATCTGACTAAGCAAATTGGGTATCAAAGTAAGGGGGTAAGGATCACGGACGTTAATTTGATTAAGCTCACGGAAGTCCAAACAGGGCCTCAGGGTACCATCCTTTTCTTTACAAAGAAAAAATCCAGCAGCCACTGGGGACCTGGATGGTCTAATATGTCCCTTTGCCAAACTCTCAGTGATATACTCTCGCATGGCCTTTCTTTTGGGTTCTGAAAGACTATACAACCGAGATTTGGGCAATTTAGGTCCGGGAATAAGATAGACGGCACAGTCATACTCCCAGTGCGGAGGAATCTCCTGATTTCCACTCTCAGAGAACACATCAGAAAATGTTGAAATTAACTAGGGAACTGTTTTAGTGGTAACCATAGAGAACGATGCATTAAGACCATGCAAAAATCACTCCAATCGAAAATCTGTCTCACTTGCCAGTCGATGTTAGGGTTATGTTTGCTTAACCATGGTAAGCCCAACACCAATGGAGCAGGCAGACCCTCCAACACATAACAGGAGATAGATTCCGGATGCAAATCACCCACTCTTAAATTAATGTCATTCACTACCTGCGACAGGCATTTTTGGGTGAGAGGTGCTGACTCAATTGCAAAGACAGAAATACTTTTCTCTAATGCATTAGTAGTCAACCCGTGACTGTGAGCAAACTGTCCATCAATGAAGTTAACGCCTGCCCCACTGTCGATAAATGCTTAGATTTTCACAGTTTTGGACGCTAGCGCCACCTCGGCAGACAGGTGAAAACAAGTATTACCAGTAAAAAACAAAAGTAGGTTTTCTTGCTCCCCACCCACACCACCAATAGTAATTTGGGGATTAAACGTCTTTTTCTATTTGTTTACACCTTGATGCTGCAAGTACAGACAAATATTCACAAAACATCCCTTCTTGCCACAATAAAAGCAGACTCCTTTCACATGACCCAAGCTTTTGCCAGTAGTTCTTGGAGTAGTTCCTCCAAACTGCATAGGCTCATCACAAGGCGCAACCACCAGTGTCTCTCCACCATAAGTGTCAAAGGAAGCAGTATACTTGTTGGACAGTATGTCCTGAAGGTGAGGACCCCTAGATCTCTTCCTCAGGGACAGACGTACAGCAAGGGACATAGCTGCTTCCAATGACTCAGGATTTTCATGAAGAGCCTACACGTCCTGCAGTCTCTCAGAAAGACCCTGACAGAATTGGCTATGGAGAGCAGGATCGTTCCACTCTGTATCGGTAGCCCTACTCCTAAATTCAGAGCAAAAGGGCTCTGCAGAACGTTCTCCCTGCTGCAAACCCCGTAACTTGGTCTCGACCTGAGAGATCCGATCCGGGTCATCGTAGATAAGACCCAAGGCTCTAAAGAATTACCAGAGGGACGGTGATACAGTCGGCATAGAAAAAGCCACAGATTGGGCGTCCTCTATAAGCAACAAAATAATCATACCCACACTTTGACACTACTCATCCCCAGAATGTATGAAGAGTATGGACGCAGCCTAAAGTATAATTTACATGACTCCTGAACTGGATACAATTGTTACTACCCCCGTAAAACCTGTCCGGGAGAACCACCTTCGGTTCAGGGCAGGCCTGGGACCCACCACTGGAACTAGTAGCCTGTGGACTGCAAGACCATCGCACGGAGGTCTGTTACCTCCAAAGTCAGATTCTGCAGCTGTTCGACCAGTGCAGACATAATATCCATAGCGGCACAGATCAGAACAAAAATGGCGGTATTGACTCTGGATAATGTCACGGATGTAGTAGGGGAGAACACCAAAAGACAACAAGAAGGAAGAGGAAAGACACTAGGCCTTACCGCTAGGGAAAGAAAAGGGTCACCACCTATAAAACCTGCTCCTGGCCCTAACTCCCATCCGTATGGGCACCTCTCGATGGTAGAGATGCCCATACACAGGAACCTGGATAACTCTGGTAACCATCGGATGCCCTAAAGGTAATGACAGGCCGGAGATAACCCATTCCTTCCCTGGTGAAGGAACCAGCATCTCTCTGAGGCCTAGTAAACAACCAGGGGAAGGGCATACAAAACATAACAAGCGGAACTCTTAACTTCTGAGGATGATGGATGAACAAGACTTTAACAAGAACCACTCCAGCTCTTCCAAAACCAAATGAAGCTATCCAGAGCAAAGAGTGATGGCTAAAGTCAGACTAAATAGGGATAGGTAAGGGTCACATGAGCCACACCTGAACAGGAGGTGTGGACATACCAGCAACACACAAAGTAAAAACCAAAAGAGGCTGTCAGATCACTCATGTGCAGTCAGTCTTTCAGGTGTGACACCACTTTTTAAGGAACAGTTCAGGTCTGAAGTCACTTTGTGAGGCTTGCTAGAAATGGCCTTGTGCTTCGCCCAGCGGTCGGTTCGGGGCGAACTTTGCTCATTCGCGGTTCGCCGAACATATGGCGATATTCGCCGGCGCCATATTCTTTTACATTGTGAAGAACTTTGACTCATGACACATCCATCAGGTGGCACAGGACTGCCAATTAAGACGTTTCAGCACATGGACACACCCTCTACCTTATAAATAGAGTGTCAGTGTAGGGAGAGGTTGCTGTGTGGAGCAGGGACAGGCTGTTAGGGACACCAAACGCTAGCTAATAGGGCCACAAAAGTCCTTTTAAGGACTGGTATAGGTGTGCTATTGATTGGTGTGCAGTATATAGGGGTGAAATACACTTATAGTATACTTTCTAATATGGAAAGCATATTATAGTGGATTTGTATAGTGCAGCATTGCGACCGGTGATCGGTTCTGCAGCGATACTACAACTACAAAGAGTGACAAACGCAATTAGAAATAAGTATTATAACTGGCGTGATAGACCAGTGGCCCCCAAAACAACATATTGAAGCAGGGTGTTATCTAAGAATGCACTTTTCAAATAGTGTATTTGGGTACTGCAGAAATGTATCCACTTTCACTGCGTTACCTCTGCTACACACAGTGAGATAATTTAAAGGAAAACATTTTAGGCTACTTTCACACCTGCGTTAGGTGCGGATCCGTCTGGTATCTGCACAGACGGATCCGCACCTATAAATGCAAACGATGCTTTCCGTTCAGTATGGATCCGTTTGCATACACTTAAAATAAGTGTAAGTGTAAGTCAAACTGATCCGTCCTGACTTTACATTGAAAGTCAATGGGGGACGGATCCGTTTACAATTGCACCAATATTGTGTCAATGTAAACGGATCCGTCCCCACTGACTTACATTGTAAGTCAGGACGGATCCATTTGGCTCCGCACCGCAAGGTGGACACCAAACCGCCTCCAGAGCAGAATGGAGGCAGAACGGAGCCAAACTGATGCATTCTGAATGGATCCACATCCCTTCAGAATGCATTGGGGCTAAACTGATCCGTTTGGGGCTGCTTGTGAGAGCCTTGAAACGGATCTCACAGGCGGACCCAGAAACGGCAGTGTGAAATTAGCCTTATATAACTGGTGTTATAGACCACTGGCCCCCAAAACAAAATATTAAAGCAGGGTGTTATCTAAGAATATACTTTTCAAATAGTGTATTTGTGTGCTGCAGAAATTAAGCCTCTTTCACTGCGTTACCTCTGCTACACACAGTGAGAAAATGTAAAGGACATTTTTTTTTATAACTGTTGTGATTATAGACCAGTGGCCCCCCAAAACGACATTTTGAAGCAGGGTGTTATCTAAGAATATAATTTTCAAATAGTGTATTTGGGTACTGCAGAAATTTAGCCGCTTTCACTGCGTTACCTCTGCTACACACAGTAAAAAAAAAATCCTGGATTTCTTTTTTCTATAACTGTCGTGATATACCAGTGTCCCCCCAAAAAGACATATTGAAGCGGAGTGTTATATACTTTCTTCCACATACACTCAGCTTCTCTAGAGACTTTTGTCACCGGGTTATTTAAAAAAATGACAGGCAGAGGAAGAGGCAGGCCCTTCCGCAGGGGTGGGGCAGGAGCACCAGGCCGGAGCCAAAGTGGGAAGTTGCAGAAGGTGCGTTCAATTACGTCAAAGGATGCACCAGACTTGGTTGAGTGGCTCACTCAGCCTTCCACTTCTGCACCCTCCTCATCCTCTCTATCTGCACCCTCTTCACTCTCTGCTGTGTGCACCTTCAAAGAAACCACCACCAACACCACCACCATATACCCTCCGCTTGAGTCACAGGAATTATTTTCCGATCCATCAAAAGACATTTCCGATGCGCAGCCATTCTTGGCATCTGATCAGGAAGAGGAGGTAACAACAGCCGCCACTCAGCAGTCTGACGACAGTATCCAGATCAGCCCAAGGAGGTTGGTCACCGCTGTTGCTGCCTACTCCGAGATCTCTAATGTTAGTGGTGGGGAAGGTGACAAACTTACATTGCACAGGAGGGACAAACCAGACTGCTAATATATCAGGAGCGAGCCATCAACCATGTACAGTCACATTTGGCGCTCCCACGACACCGGCACGTGGCTCCGCAGAGTGGGCTTTTTTTTTATGTGTCAGCTGCTGACAATAGTGTTGCCATCTGCAGCCTTTGCAGTAAACGCATAAGTCGTGGTAAGCCCAGCACTCACCTACTGACGACCGCCTTAAGAAGGCACCTGGCCTCCCATCACCGAGCCCAGTGGGAGCAACGCAGTCAGAACCCACAAAGCCACACTCCAGGCTCTCACCATCCAGCCTCTTCTCCTCTTGCCTCACAATTGTCCTCCACTCCACCTTCCATTATGCCGTCCTCACGTTTGTCAGGAAAAAGGCAGGCTTCCGTGGCCCGAATGTTCGAGCGTAAAAAAATGATGACGCCGGATAACCCTCTTGCCCAACGGTTGACCGCTGGCTTGTCGGAACTGATAGCCCGCCAAATACTGCCATATCAACTTGTGGACTCTGAGGCCTTTCAAAAATTTGTGGCCATTGGAACACCGCAATGGAAGATCCCAGGAAGGAAATGTTTCTTGCAGAAACAGAGCTATATGGCCACGTTCAGTGGCAAGTGATTATATCTCTGGCACACAGTGTCGGTGCCAAGATACATCTGACCACAGACACGTGGTCTAGCAAACACTGCTCAATTTGACAGTTGGTAAAGTTGGTGTGCGACAACGGTGCCAATCTGCTGAGCGAACTGAAACAGGGCAAAATGACACACGTTCCTGAACTTGGTTGTGCAGCGATTAGTTGTCAAATACCCTGGGGTCCAGGACGTCTTGCAGCAGGCCAGGAAAATCTCGGGCCATTTCAGAAGATCTTACACTGCCATGGCTCGCCTTGCTGACATTCAGCGGCGACACAACATGCCCGTCAGACGTCTTATTTGTGACTGCCCGACATGATGGAACTCAACCTTGTATATGCTCAATAGGCTTCTGCAGCAGAAACGTGCAGTTAATGACTACCTGTATGAACTCTGCGGCAGGACAGGTTCTGGGGGGCTTGTTTCTTTTCACCGCGCCAGTGGCTGCTCATGCGCGATGCATGCAGACTTCTGCGGCCATTTGATGAGATCACCAAACTGGTCAGTCGCAGCCAGGGCGCCATCAGCGACATCGTACCTTTTGCCTTCTTTCTGGAGCGTGCATTGTGTTGTGTCATTAATCAAGCCATCGAGGAGCAAGAAGATGAAGAAGTCGCAATGCTGGATGAATTCCCAGGAGGAGGGTACTCTATCTTAGACAAGTCAACAACAGGAGTCTGAAGAGGAGGATGGTGCCGGGGAGGAGGAGGAGCAAGAAGAGCATGCTTTAAACCTTTCTAGGATCCCTGGTGTTGTCCGTGGATGAGGAGAACGAGGACAACATTATCCTGGATGATGAGCAGCAGCCAGGCCACTACTCCGCTTCCAGTTTAGTGCAAATGGGGGCCTTCATGCTCCAGTATTTGAAGAGGGACCCACGTATAAAAAGCATAAAGGGCAAGGACCAGTACTGGGTGGCAACGTACTTAGACCCCCGCTACAAACAAAAAATGGCGGAAATGTTACCACCATCACAAAGGGCTGACACAATGCAGCACTTCCAGGCCTTGCTTACAGAAATGCTGCATTCTGCTTTTTTGGGGCACTGGCAGAGGAATTTCCACTCACAGAGAAACTGTTGCGGGTACCAATCCAACAGCGCCTGCAAGAAGAGGATGGTTTGAAGATGTATTGGTCACTTCTGATATGAGAACATTCTTTCAGCCGACCCATCGACAGCTGTCCTTCAGATCCAGCCTCAGGGAATGCCTAGACCAGCAGGTGTCAGACTACATCGGGTTAACGGCCAATTTGGATGCTCTAACAAGTGATGAACCCCTGGACTACTGGGTGGGCAGGCTTGACCTTTGGCTAGAGCTTGCACAATTTGCAATGGAACTGTTGGCTTGCCCCTTGTCAAGTGTCCTGTCCGAAAGGACGTTCAGCGCAGCAGGGGGGGGTCGTGACCGATAAGCGCACTCGTCTAGATCACGACAGCGCTGACTACCTCACATTTCTAAAAATGAATGAGGCATGGATCTCGGAGGAATTCAACATATGTGACCAGTAGACCATGTTTGATTCAAATTCCTCATAACAGTCCATATCCGCCACCACCCATAACAATTTATGGTCCCTGTCTTCAGTAAATACAATGGCATAAAAGGCCTTTTACTTCCATTGAATGCCTAATTTGTGGGGCCTGTAATGGCCGACACTTATTTATCCTGTGAATGCCTAATGTACCACCAGCAACAGAATATAAATGTATTTACTGTCAGGGGAACGCCTGTCAGCTAATTTCTGAGGCCTGTATTGGCCGACACGTACTTCTGTATCCTGTGAATGCCTAATGTACCACCAGCCACAGAATACAAATTTATTTGCTGTCAGGTGAACGCCTGTCGGCTAAATTTTGGGGCCTGTAATGGCCAACATTTACTTTTGTATCCTGTGAAAGCCTAATTTTTCAGACTGGAATTGAAAATCAATGGGTCTGTAAACGTTCCTCTCAATTGTGGAATGGATGCGGACACATTTTACAGATGTGTGAATTGACCCTATATGTATTTGACATGTATTTACCAGCTGCTGTCAGTTCTGGCTGATTTAGGCCAAGCTATTACACTAAAACCGAGCAATATTACAAAAAACAAAATACACGTTATAACTGTATAAACGATTTATATAACTTATTAGAAAAATAAATAAAAAATTATGGCAACTTTTCTAAAAGCATGATCATCTCCTTCACCCCCTTCATGGCCTGGCGTTGCCTCTCCTCCATGGCTTTCACACGCTCCTGAAAGGCCCGCATATTGTTGCGCTGCTCCTTTAGCATTTTGGCCAATTTGGCCTTCAATGTCTTCAGTACTGTTTGAAAAAAAATACATATGAACATTTTTTGCAACTCTTATTAAACCTTTAAACCTTTATTTTGTGGGACTAGAACAGTTCAGAAGGAAAGGTGTAGGGTAAAAAATATACATAAACCTCTCGTATGTATACGAATGCCAGAAGCCTGACTAACAGTGATGTGTGAGGAGAACTATGACATAGTGGGAATAACTGAGACATGGCTGGATGATAGCTATGACTGGGCAGTTAATGTGCAAGGTTACAGTCTGTTTAGAAAGGAATGTCAAAAACGGAGAGGGGTGGGGGGGGGGGTCTGCCTTTATGTAAAGTTCTGTCTAAAGCCCACACTCCGGGAATATATAAGTGAGGGACATGAACATGTGGAGTCACTGTGGGTAGACATACATGGAGCTAAAAACAATAATAAATTACTAATAGGAGTTTACTATAAACCACCTAATATACCAGAGTCCACAGAAAATCTACTACTAAACGAGATAGACAAGGCGGCAAATCATAATGAGGTGGTTATTATGGGGGAATTCAACTACCCAGATATAGACTGGGAAACTGAAACTTGTATATCTCATAAAGGAAACAGGGTCTTCACAATAACCAAAGACAATTACCTCTCTCAACTGGTTCAGGACCCAACTAGAGGGACGGCCATACTGGACTTAGTATTAGCCAATAGGCCTGACCGAACAACAGATGTGCAGGTTGGGGGACACCTGGGAAATAGTGACCATAAAGTAATAACCTTCCAATTATCATTCAAAATAGCGTTTCTACAGGGAGGAACAAAAATAGCAAGCTTCAAAAAAGCTACATTTAGCCAACTACGAGAGGCCATAGGCCTAACTAACTGGGACAAAGTCCTGAAAAATAAAAATGCAGCCACAAAATGGGATATCTTTAAAAGCATCCTAAAATCTCATTGTGAGAGGTACATACCGTATAGGAAAAAAAGGTTAAGGAACAAAAAGAAACCAATGTGGATAAATAGAACTGTAAAGAAAGCAATAAATGACAAAAAGAAAGCATATAAATCATTAAAACGGGAGGGTAGCACGGAAGCACGGAAAAACTATAAGGAAATAAATAGAACATGTAAAAAAACAAATAAGTGGCCAAACTAGAGACCGAGAGATTAATTGCCAAAGAGAGTAAAACTAACCCTAAAATGTTCTTCAATTATATAAATGTTAAAAAGTATAAATCTGAAGGTGTCGGGACTTTAAAGAGTAATGAGGGGGGAGTCGCAAAGCTGTTAAATATTTTTTTCTCCAATGTATTCACTGAGGAAAATAAACTGTCAGATGAAATGCTGAATGCAAAAATAAATTCCCCATTAAAAGTGTCCTGTCTAACCCAGGAAGATGTACAACAGCGACTTAAAAAGTTTAAAATAGACAAATCGCCAGGACCGAATGGCATGCACCCCCGTATCCTAAGGGAATTAAGTAATGTCATAGCCAAACCCTTATTTCTGATATTTGCAGACTCTATACTGACTAGAAATGTCCCACAGGATTGGCGCATTGCAAATGTGGTGCCAATATTCAAAAAGGGTCCAAAAACAGAGCCTGGAAACTATAGGCCGGTAAGTTTAAAATCTGTTGTGGGTAAACTGTTTGAAGGTTTTCTGAGAGATGCCATCTTAGAGGATCTCAATGGAAATGAGCAAAAAACGCCATATTAGCATGGCTTCATGAGGGATCGGTCATGTCAAACTAATTTAATCAGTTTCTATGAGGAGGTAAATTCTAGACATGACAGCGGCGAATCAACAAGTGATGAACCCCTGGACTACTGGGTGGGCAGCGTCGTATATCTGGACTTCTCCAAAGCATTTGACACTGTACCACATAAAAGGTTAGTATATAAAATGAGAATGCTCGGACTGGGAGAATTTGCACAAGGTTGGATACCAAGCTAGCCATGTCCCGTTGATGTCATTGAAGGTTTCTTCCTCCACCTAGCCACATACAACACCAAGGGTCCCCGAAAGGTGAATTGAATTGATTTTTTGAATGGGGAGATGGTTAAAAAAAACGCTGGCTCCCTCCCCTTTGTTTGACTCCACGGTAACTGCGTCTGTGCCGTGCAATTTACTGTTCCACCCGATATGAGTGCTATTTTCTATAGTTCTCTCTTCTCATCAGTTTAATCCCTGTTACCTCCCCAATCTGGGGTCCATTTATTAAATGGATTTTTCGAACGGGGAGATGGTTAAAAAAACACTGGCTCCCTCCCCTTTGTTTGAATCCATGCCACGGTCACTGCGTCTGTGCCATGCAACTTATTGTCCCACCCGATATGAGTGGTATTTTCTGTAGTTCTCTTCTCATCAGTTTAATCCTTGTTACGTCCCCAATCTGGGGTCCATTTATTGAATTGATTTTTCGAACAGGGAGATGGTTAAAAAAACGCTGGCTCCCTCCCCTTTGTTTCAATCCACGGTCACTGCGTCTGCGCCGTGCAATTTACTGTCACACCCAATATGAGTGGTATTTTCTGTAGTTCTTCAGTTTAATCATTGTTACGTCCCATATCAGGGATTGCCTTTTGTGAAAAAAAATTTAGGCCGGGTACCTTCGACTGCCTTCACAGTGACAAACTCTGATACACCAAACTGAATTGATTTTAGGAACCAGGAGATAGAAAAAGCAGCTTGGTCGGTCCTCTTACTCCCAAGTTGGGGCACTGCGCGTGCACGGAGCAATGTGCTGTGACACCCTGACCCTATATGAGTGGTGTCTTAACTAGTACTATTCCTATCAGTTTAATCCCTGTTACGTTCCCTATCCGGGGACATGTGTCGAATTGATTAACCATTGTCAAATTGGGGGCGTGGCCGGACCACCATGGAGTGAGGACGCAAGATCACAGTGCTCCTGCAGAATCCTGTGGAAAATCCTGCATTCACCTGGCATATTAATATTTTGAGCTAATTCATTACACCTGGGATCCCCCCCCATACTCCGGAACACTCTGACGGCGGCTGGTCTGTGGTATGCTGGCTGAAGCGCTGTGGATGCCGACAGATTGAAGGAGAGGAGCGGACGGGCACGAGCTGAGGGGAGTGTGGAGCGGGGCAGAGACGTGTTATGCTGCAAACTTGAGGCGCAGGTACGGCTGGCTAACTGTGGCGGACTGCCTACCTGGGACTGCTGCTGATCCCCGCTGAGGTCTTGGGTCGGACGGTCGCGGCGGGAAGGAGCCGCGCGGCGGGCGCCATCTTGTGCACAGTGTGTGTGCAGGGACGCTCCTCTCTGTACCAGACCGGAACGATCCGTGTCTCCCGCCGATACTGTTCCCACTGGTCTCCTGGGCCCTGTGGAGATAACCCTGTCAGGGTCTCCTATTCATGACAGCCGCAATGCTCACTACAGTTTCTATGAAAGTTTAGTGGGGGTGCTGGTGCACTTATCTCCCCCTGAGGACTGTGACCGTATCTAGCAGATTACTTGGCTGAGTAGTAGGTCCTGCTGACTGTAATATAGGCTTATCCGGGATTATTTCTTGAGTGTTGAACCCCAGCAGAGTTTTACAGTACTGGTGGACTATTTCTATGGGCCGCAAAACTTCTTCTGTGGCTCCGTCATCTGTTAAGCGTGTCATGGACGCCATGAGCCAGACAGAACAGGAGAGTGAGGGGTCTCCTGTCCCAGGTGCCTCTGCTGAAGCCTCTCAAATTATGAAAGCCATAGCTGCATGTCAAGCTGCTCTTACATCAAAAATAGATCATTTACAGTCTGACCTCAGCTGTTTGCGACATGATTTTGACAAAATACGTGAGAGGACCTCTGCAGTGGAGCAGAGAGTTAGTGATGTGGAGGATGCATCCAGAGTGGTTGGAAATGATACCAGGCAGCTGCTGCAGCAGGTACAAATGCTGCAGGCCAGGGCGGAAGACGCTGAGAACCGCAATAGACGCAACAACGTTCGTATCCTGGGCTTGCCGGAGCGAGCAGAGGGATCTACCCCAGAGACTTTTGCGGAACAGCTCATAAAAGAAGTGTTGCACCCCATCTCGCTTTCCAGTTGCTTTGTTATAGAAAGGGCCCATCGAATACCAACCAGGCCCTTACCGCCGGGATCCCCTGCTAGACCTTTCATTATGAAGATCCTGAACTACAGGGACAGAGATGCTATTCTGCTAGCTGCTCGACTGAAGGGGAATGTCAGCTATGAGAATGCCCGTTTATCCTTTTACCCAGACTTTACTGCAGAGGTCCAAAAGAAAAGGAAGCAGTTTGCTGAAGTTCGAGCGCGGTTGAGGGAAAAAAACTTGAAATACGCCATGATTTACCCTTCTCGCTTGAGGGTTCAAGATGGTGAAACAGTCCGTTTTTTTTATACTCCTGAAGAGGCTTCTGAATGGATTGAGAGACATCTAAATGCAGGGCCTCGCCGTTGAGGGTTCATAGTATAGTGATGGCGGCTGGAGCACGTATTACTTGATTACATGTTGAATTGTTCTGCTGGTAAAGATGGTTGGGGGAGGGGGGGAGAATCTGATGTAAATGTACCATTACTTCTCTTGTTTAATTCCCTGCTCTTTGATGTTATCCATTGACCAGATGTTTCATTTTATATTGATATGCCGGGTGACAGCACCCTGTTTGACTATGCACTGTTGTAGTTAGATTTCTATACTTCCTTCCTATCACTAAAGTACCTATAGGGTATGTATGTTCTAATGAGTTAGGGTAGGTTCTCGTACCCAAGAGTTGGTAGTTTAGGGAATCAGGCTCAACCATGTTAAGTAGGATTGGGCAGGGTGGGTTGGGGTGGTGGGGGGTGGGGTGGTGGGGGGGGGGGGGGTGGGAGAGAGTTCTATGGATGAGGGGTTCTTGGATGCGGTTTGTGTGTGTGTGTGATTGTGCCTTCATTGGTCGGAGAGCATGGAGTTGCTATCTCTGGAAGGATAAATGGCGGTAATTAAGCTACTTTCGTGGAATGTTCGAGGTCTGAATGATAAGATTAAGCAGTCTTTAGTGTTTAATTATCTGAAGAGATATAATCCTGACATAATGTTGTTACAAGAAACGCAGCTGCAGGGCCAGAAAGTTCTAGCTCTGCGGCGCCCATGGATAGGTCCCACATATCATGCGGTGTACTCAAACCATGCTAGAGGCGTGTCTATTTTAGTTGCTAAGAGTCTTCCGTTTCAAATACTGTCTGTACAACTGGATCCTTATGGGAGATATGTGCTTTTGCATGCCTGTATCAGAGGCCTACAGTACCTAATTGTGGGACTTTATATTCCTCCGCCATTCCGCAGAGAGGTCCTAGACCTAATCACTGCTAAAATAGCAGGATTTCCTACACTGCCCTATATCATCATGGGTGACTATAATGCCACTCTAGATCCTATAAAAGATAGAAGGGTTCCCCAGGCCTCACACAACAGTGTACTATCGCAGTGGGCTGGCACTTATGATTTAGTGGAGACGTGGCGCTATTTCCACCCCACAGATGCACACTTCTCTTGTTATTCGGCGTCTACGGGCTCACTCTCTCGTATAGATCTAGCCTTTGTTAGCAGAGATTTATCTCCCTATATTAGGTCCAGTGAATATCTACCGAGAGGAGTTTCAGATCATGCCCCCCTCCTTCTGATTCTGTCGCAGCCACTGGCTTCGTCTGATAAGCAGTGGCGGCTAAACCCTATGTGGCTCGAGGTGCTACCCGTGGCGAGTGAGTGCCTGGATGCAGTGGGGAACTATTGGGCAGACAATGAAGGGTCTATAAATCCTCTGGTGGAATGGGATGCTTTTAAGTCAGTAATGAGGGGGGTATTGATTGCGGCGATTGCAACGCATAGGAAGGAACTGAATATTAAGCGGATAAAACTAGAGGGGGAGCTAGCTGATAAGGAGAGGTCATATATACTAGATCCGTGCACTGAGAGTCAGACTCTATGGCTAGATGCTCAACGTAGGTTTACTTTGCATTTAACTGAGTATACTGAGAAGAAACTTTTAAACCAGAAGCAGTCTATTTTCTCAGATGGTGATAAATGTGGCAGGGCACTGGCATACTTATCTAGATCGGAGACTCAACAAACGGTAGTGGCAGGAATTCTGGATGATCAGGGGCTCTTATTGAGGGAGCCTAGAGATGTCTGCCGGCAGTTTGCCTCCTATTATGAAGCACTATATGCTCCCAAGATCTCGTGCACTTCAGAAGAAATTGTTGATTTCTTAGCAGGTATTAATATTCCTTCTTTAGATAGTGACGATAGGGGGGCCCTGGCGGCAGACATATCCGATATAGAGATTGAGATGGCCATTAGTTCCTTAGCGACCAAGAAAACCCCGGGGCCTGATGGATTTCCCGCAGAGTGGTATAAACGGTTTTCCAAAGACCTGGTTTGCAGATTTGGGAAGCTGTTGAGGTATGCGCTGGAGAGCGGCTCGCTGCCTCCGTCCTTTCTGGAGGCAACGATAGTAGTGATTCACAAGTCTGGGAAACTGCCGGAGCAGTGTAGCTCTTATCGACCTATCTCGCTTTTAAATCTTGATGTCAAGATCTTTGCGAAGGTATTGGTGTTACGGTTGAGGGGAGTAGTTCTCTCCTTGGTTGGGGTTGATCAATCAGGTTTTATGCCAGGGAAAACCACGGATATTAATTTAAGGAGATTGTTCACTAACCTCCAGGTCAAGCATGATAACAGAGGTATGAGGGCTCTTGCGTCCTTAGACAATGAAAAAGCCTTTGATTCAGTGGAATGGGAATTTATGTGGGCAGTACTGTCTAGAATGGGCTTTCCGGAGAAATTTATGTGCTGGTTGCAACTGCTCTATAGGTCCCCGTCGGCGAGAGTCAGGGTAAATGGGTATACATCGGACTCCTTCCCCTTGGGTAGAGGCACTAGACAGGGTTGCCCTCTTTCCCCCCTGCTATTTGCACTAATCATGGAGCCTTTGTCAATACTCATTTCCTCTAACTCAGGTATAGAAGGTTGGGAAATAGCTGGAATATCAGAAAAGCTGTCATTATATGCGGATGACATGTTGGTTTACTTGGCCGACTCGGGGAAGTCCTTGGACACCCTTTTGAAGGTTGTTGATCATTTTGGTGGCTTTTCAGGTCTGCGAGTAAATTGGGCTAAGTCTAGTCTCTGTCTGGTTGATAACGTTGACCCAGCTCGCATATCGGTGAACAATAAGCTTCAAGTTGTGGAGCAGTTTACCTATTTGGGGATTATTGTTCATAAGGAGGTGGGAAAATTCTATGATTTGAACGTTGTTCCAACGGTGCAATCTGTTACGCGAAAGCTAGAGGCTTGGGAAAACCTTCCTTTAACTTTGATCGGGCGTATCAATGTTGTAAAAATGATTCTTCTCCCCAAACTATTGTATTTATATAGGGCTGCCCCAGTGTTGCTCCCCAAGAGACATTTTGCTACTTTAGATAGAGTGATTGCTCCCTTTCTTTGGAATAAGTCTTCCCCCAGAATAGCGAGATCTACCCTCCAGGCGTCTTGCTTGCGGGGAGGGCTTGCCTTACCAAACCTGTATATGTATTATGTGGCGGTTCAGCTGAGTTATGTGGCTGACTCGGGTAATCCGGCGGCGGTGTTAGAGGCAGCATTGTTGGGGTCTTATGAGGCACTTACGAACCTGGTGTATAGGAGGGGGGCTAGATCTACAGGGCATTACACACAATCGATGGCTGCTGTGGTGCAGATGTGGGTAAAATGGGGACAGAAGTGTAACCCTAAAGAGAAGGATATCATTTGGTCACCATATTTGCCTCTGTGGAGAAACGGAGTGCTTCCGGAGCTGTTCTCCTTAATGGAGTTTGAGTTTTGGTCCCAGAGGGGAGTGCGTTACCTTACCCAGCTGTATGACAAGGGCCTCTTTAGAACCTTTGCTAGTTTGAAACAAGAATTTAATTTGCCCCAGGGCTGTTTATTTAGATATTTTCAACTCAGGCATGCCTGTCGGGCTCAGTTTGGTAGAGAACCTTTAAAACTGAAGTGTAGTCCCATCGAGGCGGCGATTAGGAGGGTGCCTTTGGTCAAACCTGTGTCGACCCTGTATGCGTCCCTGATGTCGTTGCAGGACTCTCCCATAGATAGGGCATTTGTTAGATGGAAAAGGGATATTGGAGATCTAGAAGATGCACATGTTAAAGAAGTTAGCTATACATGGAGATCTACAGTGGTGAGTGCTAGGGATCAATTGATTCAGGTTAAGTGGCTCCATAGGATTTATTATACTCCTGCGAGGTTATTTAAAATGGGGAAATTGCCAAACCCACACTGCACTAGATGTGGACATGAAAATGGCTGTTTTTTACATATGGTTTGGCAGTGTCCGATTATTCATGGCTTCTGGGAGGAGGTTCATAAATACTTGAATGATAAACTGGGTTTTCCTAATGTTTGTACTGAGCTCACTGGTTTGTTGGGGGTGGTTAATGAGATCGTTCCCACTAAATTTGGCAGAAAGCTGTATAGAGTACTCTTATATTATGCTAGGAAGGTTATCCTTCTTAACTGGAAACATCCTAAGTTTCCCACGGTACAACAATGGGTGCGTTTAGTTAATGCTGATCTCGAACTATATAAATTTGTGTATGAGAAAAGAGGGACCCCTGACCGCTTCATGGAAATATGGGACCCGTGGATTGGTGCTCAAACTTTGGTACCATAGATGATGGACTGTTTGTTTCCGACCAGTGAAGGTGTGTGCGACTGAGTGTGTGAGTGTGCAGTACTTCTTACTATCCGTATAGAATTCATAATGTGTTGGGTATGGTTTCTCCTCAACCTGATATTTTCTTCAGTCCTGATTGTGGGTCATGAGGAGCGGTCATGATTGTTCCCTTGTCTATGATTTGTACTGGACTCGATTGATGATTGTCTGTATTCATGTGTTGTTATGCTTTTTCTTAAATCAATTAATAAAAAGATACTATTAAAAAAACCATTGTCAAATTAACGAACCATTACGACATCTTGAAATAATTTAGTTCTGAGCTCTGTACTTGCTTTGTATTGGAATTAATGGGGATTTTTTTAATTTGTCTGCATTATTTCTAATAAACTATTAAGAGACTTTATTATGATTTTTTATTTTATGTATTAAAAACCCATACAACTTAAAAAATAAAAAATAAAATGTTTTTTCTATGAAAAATTATCCAGCTGATCGCTTTTAGTCTGATCATAATGAAGCAACGGCCTTATCATCTGGGGTGTGGCAACATTGCCAACACACTCATAGAGGTGATGATCGCTTCATTGTGATACGCAAGCCCCTTCACCACAACAAGGTACCGATCACGAAGGGGAATTGACACATGTATGTGCCTTTTTATTTTGTTTTGTTTTTGTAGCCACAGTGCAGCACCAGAGGCCAGAAAAATCAGGTATTGTTGCAGCTGCTGCTGTAATAGCGGCCGGAAAAATTGATGTTTTCCAGGCAGAAAGGTGACTAAAACATTGCGGCTTGAACCCTAGTTGGTGGCGGAGAATTCACGAAAGTCATCCGGTATGCAGACATTAAATACAGCAGCGTGGGGACCATTTTGAGGCCAAGCCATGTCATCAGGCCTTTTGGTAGTCAAACGTATCCCCTACTGTCAGTCCCTTCGGGATCCATGCCTCATTCATCTTAATGAAGGTAAGGTAATCAACACTTTTTTGACCGAGGTGACTTCTTTTGTCAGTGACAATGCCTCCTGTTGCACTGAAGGTCCTTTCTGACAGGACACTTGAAGCGGGGCAGGCCAGAAGTTCTATCGCAAACTGGGATAGTTCAGGCCACAGGTCAAGCCTGCACACCCAGTAGTCAAGGGGTTCATCGCTCCTCAGAGTGTCGATATCTGCAGTTAAGGCGAGGTAGTCTGCTACCTGTCGGTCGAGTCGTTCTCTAAGGCTAGATCTCGAAGGGCTGTGGCGATGTGTAAGACTGAAAAAGCTCTGCATGTCCTCCATCAAAATCTGTAAAGCGTCCTGTCCTTGCCGCCGTGGTCATGGTAGGAGAAGGATTACTTTCACCTCTTCCCCAGTTAGATTCCCGTTGTGCTGTGACATCCCCCTTATAAGCTGTGTAAAGCATATTTTTTAGTTTGGTTTTGAACTGCTGCATCCTTTTTGACTTCCGGTAATTTGGTAACATTTCCGCCACTTTCTGCTTATACCGGGGGTCTAGTAGTGTGGCCACCCAGTACAGGTCGTTCTCCTTCATCCTTTTTATATGAGGGTCCCTCAACAGACATGACAGCATAAAAGACCCCATTTGCACAAGGTTGGATGCCGAGCTACTCATTTCCCGTTCCTTGTCCTCACTGATGTCATTGACGGTCTGTTCTTCCCCCAGCCACGTACAACACCACAGGTCCCAGATAGGTGACAACAACAAGCACCCTGGGATGCCTGCTGTGGTTGGTCTTCCTCCTCCTCAAAGCCACATTCCTCCTCTGACTCCTTTTCCTCATACTCCTCTTGCAGCGTTGCCGCAGGTCCAGCAAGCGATGATAAGGCTGTTTCTGGTGGTGATGGTGACCACAACTCTTCCTCTTCACGCTCATCTACAGCCTGATCCAGCACTCTTCGCAGGGCATACTCCAGGAAGAAAACAAATGGGATGAGGTCGCTGATGGTGCCTTCGGTGCGACTGACTAGGTTTGTCACCTCCTCAAAAGGACGCATGAGGCTACAGGCATTGCGCATGAGCGTCCAGTAACGTGGCAAAAAAATTCCCAGCTCCGCAGAGGCTGTCCTAGCACCCCGGTCATACAAATACTCGTTGACTGCTTTTTCTTGTTGGAGCAGGCGGTCGAACATTAGGAGTGTTGAATTCCAATGTGTCGGACTGTCGCAAATTAAGCGCCTCACTGACATGTTGTTTTGGCGCTGAATGTCTGAAAAGTGCACCATGGCCATGTAGGAATGCCTGAAATGGCCACACACCTTCCTCGCCTGCTTGAGGACGTCCTGTAATCCTGAGTACTTAGACACAAAGCGTTGTACGATGAGATTCAACACATGTGCCATGCACGGCACATGTGACAACTTGCCCAAATTCAATGCCGCCAACAAATTGCTTCCATTGTCACACACCACTTTGCCGATCTCCAGTTGGTGTGGGGTCAGCCACTGATCCACCTGTGCGTTCAGGGCAGACAGGAATGCTGGTCCGGTGTGGCTCTCTGCTTTCAGGCAAGTCAACCCCAAGACAGCGTGACACTGTCGTATCCAGGATGCGGAATAGCCTCTGGGGAGCTGGGGGGATTCAGTTGATGTGCAGCCAGACGCCACAGCAGAAGAGGACTCAGCTGAGGAGGTTATCCAAAAGGATGGAGTAGAGGAGGCGGCAGTTCATCCATACAGGGTGTCACAGACAATACCTTGCAGATAAAAATAATTCAAATTATATTATTTATCTGTGATATAATCGCAGTTACAAGCCAATGAGTGACTGTGTGGCCCACAGACAGTACTGTGTGCACACCATCCATACAGGGTGTCACAGACCATATCTTGCAGATAAAAATAATTCAATTTATATTATTTCTCTGTGATATAATCGCAGTTACAAGCCAGTGAGTGACTGTCTGGCCCACAGACAGTACTGTGTGCACACCATTCATACAGGGTGTCACAGACAATACCTTGCAGATAAAAAAAAATCTATTTATATTATTTCTCTGTGATATAATCCCATTTGCAAGCCAGTGTGTGTCAGGTCCACACAGACTATACTGTGCCCACTGCCCACCACTTATATAGGGTGGCACAGTACCTTGCACGCATAGTACCACTTATCTAAAAAAAGAATGACAGGCAGAGGCAGGCCACCCCGCAGGGGCCGCCGTGGTTGTGGTGCTGTGATTTCCACTGGCCCTGGAATAATGCCCAGTGTTCAGAGGCCACGTACTCTGAACCCAAAAAATTCTGAGAAAATAGTTGACTGGCTTACACAGGACGTCCAATCTTCAACAGCTTCCGCTAAGAACCTTGACGCACCATCCTCCTCCAGCTCAGCTTTGGTCACCTGCTCTCAAGTTACCACTCTCCCACCCGCCGTCACCACCACCACTACCACCACTACCACCACAGCCGCTTCACTTGATCCCTCAGAGGAGTTATTTACACATAAGTTTGATGAAATTAGTGATGCGCAACCATTATTGCCAGAGGATGTAGATAACAGGGATATGTCTCAGTCAGGCAGAATTACACACATGGACGTACAGTGTGATGATGATGATGATGTTGTACCCGCTGCTGCTTCCTTTGCTGAGGTGTCAGATACAAGTGAAGCGGTTGATGATGACGATGTGTCCGTGGATGCCATGTGGGTGCCTGCTCGAAGAGAAGAAGAAGAGGGGGAAAGTTCTGAAGGGGAGACAGAGAGAAGGAGGAGATGAGTTGGAAGCAGGGGGTGGTCGTCGCAAGGAGCTAGTGGCACAGTCAGACAGTATGTATTGGCACCAGGGGTCAGCCAGACAGCACGCCAATCAACGCATGCTGTTGCCACCACCAGAATGCTGTCATTGCAAAGCTCAGCAGTGTAGCATTTTGTTTGTGTGTCTGCCTCTGATAACAGCAATGCCATTTGCAACCTGTGCCAAAAGAAACGGAGTCGTGGGAAGTCTAACATCCACCTAGGTACAACTGCTTTGCGAAGGCACACAATCTCACATCACAAACGCCAATGGGATCAAAACATGAGTACAAGCAGCACACAAACTCAAAGCCACCATCCTCCTCCTGGTCCAGCATCTTCAGCCACATCAACCACTGCTGTCCTCCTTGCCCCCTCTCAACCACCCGCCACTCCGCCTCTCACCTTCAGCAGTTCCATCTCATCTGCCCACAGTCAGGTGTCTGTAAAGGAAATGTTTGAGCGTAAGAAGCCAATGTCACAGAGTCACCCCCTTGCCCGGCGTCTGACAGCTGGCTTGACGGAACTCTTAGCCCGCCAACTTTTACCATACCAACTGGTGGAGTCTGAGGCCTTCAAAAAATTTGTCGCTATTGGGACACAACAGTGGAAGGTACCTGAACGTTGTTTTTTTTTTCTTCAAAAAAGGCAATCCCAAACCTCTACTCAGTGATTGAACAGGAAGTCATGGCATCTCTGGCATACAGTGTTGGGGCAAGGGTCCATCTGACCACTGATACCTGGTCTGCAAAGCACATCATCCACATACAGTTCTATCAATCTTATCATAGACTTTATGTGAGTCATATTTAAGTTGAATAAGTGAAATTACAGTATCCAGATCATGACGAGACCAGAGGAAGAGGATGAAGAGAAAAAAATGCCTAATAAGATAGTAGATTAGTTCCTAAACTTATTTCATTGGTATTCAATCACAGTTTACCATAGGTTCAGCAAATATTATTATTTTGTTGTTAAATAAATGATTGAAGGACAATTAATTTATAAAGAAGAAAAGACGAATGAAGAGTCCAAGATAATTGTAAAATTATATATTGTGGGTTTGAAAAGATTATCTCACCCACAAGAGGGGCAAATGTTAAATAATATGTGATATAATATTTATTGGTATTTAATATAAAGTATGTATTAAGCTACACAGTGACACCATTTATAGGGATACACAAGGGTGATGGGAGGTCAGTATGAGGACGTCAAGAACTATATTTGAAGTCTACCATATATGACAATGTATAAGCCCATACATTACTAAGACACGCCTGTATCTATTGTATAAATGACTGACAGGGACAGACAAGGGGGGTCTTCTTACACTCACTCTCGTATTTTGGGGGTTGTTTTTGCTGGAGAAGATGAAAACACATGGAGCTTGAAGCGGATTCCTTGCCTTCAACAATGATACTTCAAGGACTTTAAACATTCACTCATGAACAATAGATTAAGACCTTTCCTAAACTATTTTTGCAAGTAATCATCTTTTATGATGACCGATAATAAATCGCATTATTCAGTTTTTATATAACTTGTTGAATTCTGGTGATGAGTTCTCCAGGTGTTCTTTACTCCAAAAAAGCATACACTAGATTTGGAGAGGATTACCAAATCAGGTTAAAATATTTTTCATACATAAATATTTCTTAGCGCTTTTTGAAAGGCTGCAGAGCAGCCAATCAACAAGCATTTAACTGTCTGACCTTAACCACCTCAGCTCCCCTAGCTTAAACCCCCTTAATGACCAGA
This sequence comes from Bufo gargarizans, assembly GCF_014858855.1. Lineage (NCBI taxonomy): Eukaryota > Metazoa > Chordata > Amphibia > Anura > Bufonidae > Bufo > Bufo gargarizans. The sequence goes on along the minus strand of NC_058083.1, from coordinate 377,727,390 downwards.
GCACTTTTTACAATTCTGCACTACACTACTGTCACGGTTTATTGCTCGGTCATACAACTTACCACCCAACTGAATTTTGCCTACTTTTCTTCTCATTAATAGAGCTTTCATTTGGTGGTATTTCATTGCTGCTGACATTTTTACTTTTTTTGTTATTAATCGAAATTTACAAATTTTTTTGCAAAAAAATTAAATTTTTCACTTTCAGTTGTAAAATTTTTCAAATAAAACTACATTTCTATATAAATTTTTCTCTAAATTTATCGTTCTACATGTCTTTGATAAAAAAAATGCAATAAGTGTATATTTATTGGTTTGCGCAAAAGTTATAGCGTTTACAAACTATGGTACAAAAATGTGAATTTCCGCATTTTGAAGCAGCTCTGACTTTCTGAGCACCTGTCATGTTTCCTGAGGTTCTACAATGCCCAGAGAATAGAAACACCCCACAAATGACCCCATTTCGGAAAGTAGACACCCTAAGGTATTCGCTGATGGGCATAGTGCCATAGTGAGTTTATAGAAGTTTTTATTTTTTTGTCTCAAGTTAGCGGAAAATTATGTTTTTTCTTTTTTTTCTTACAAAGTCTCATATTCCGCTAACTTGTGACAAAAAATAAAAAACTTCCATGAACTCACTATGCCCATCACGAAATACCTTGGGGTGTCTTCTTTCCAAAATGGGGTCACTTGTAGGGTAGTTGTACTGCCTTGGCATTTTAGGGGCCCTAATGCATGAGAAGTAGTTTGAAATCCAAATGTGTAAAAAATGCCCTGTGAAATCCTAAAGGTGCGCTTTAGAATTTGTGCCCCTTTGCCCACCTAGGCAAGTGTCACACATGTGGTATCGCCATACTCAGAAGAAGTAGGGCAACGTGTTTTGGGGTGTATTTTTACATATACCCATGCTGGGTGAGAGAAATATCTCTCTAAATGTCAACTTTTCACATTGTTTTATACAAAGTTGTCATTTTAGAGAGATATTTTGCTCACCTATCATCGGTATATGTAAATAGACACCCCAAAACACATTGCCCAACTTCTTCTGAGTACGGCGATACCACATGTGTGACACTTTTTTGCAGCCTAGGTGGGCAAAGGGGCACAAATTCCTTTTAGGAGGGCATTTTTAGACATTTGGATTCCAGACTTCTTCTCACGCTTTAGGGCCCCTAAAATGCCAGGGCAGTATAAATACCCCACATGTGACACCATTTTGGAAAGAAGACACCCCAAGGTATTTCGTGATGGGCATAGTGAGTTCATGGAAGTTTTTATTTTTTGTCACAAGTTAGTGCAATATGAGACTTTGTAAGAAAAAAACCCCATCATTTTCCGCTAACTTGTGACAAAAAATAAAAACTTCTATGAACTCACTATGCCCATCAGCGAATACCTTAGGGTGTCTTCTTTCCAAAATGGGGTCATTTGTGGGGTGTTTGTACTGCCCTTGCATTTGAGGTTCTCTGCAATCATTACATGTATTGCCAGCATTAGGAGTTTCTGCTATTCTCCTTATATTGAGCATACAGGTTATGAGATTATTATTTTTTTTGTTCAGCCTCTGGGCTGAAATATAAAATGAACGGCACAGATTTCTTCATTCGCATCGATCAATGTGGATGAAAAAATCTCTGCCCCCCCAAAAAAAGGAGGGGAAAGGCATCTGCCAGGACATAGGAGCTCCGCCCAACATCCATACCCACTCAGCTCATATGCCCTGGCAAACCTGATTTCTGCATTCACATCAATCGATGTGGATGAATAAATCATTGCCGTTTTTTTTTTTTTTTATATATATGCAAAGTGTTTGCCAAAGCATATGAACTCCGCCCCTCAGCTCATAAGCCTCGGCAAACATATTTTTTTTTACTGCAGAGGAGAAATCTCGTCTTGCAGCGCCGCATACACCGACTTTTGTGTAATCTGACAGCAGCGCAATGCTTCTGTCAGAATGCACATCAGTGCTGCAGCTGGTTCATCGGTTGGTCCACCGATAAGGTAAAAAAAAAGAAAAAAAAAGAAAAAACCAGGCCGCAACGCAATTAATTTATTAACATGAACTTTATAATAACATTTGAACAGAACATTAACTTTTATGAACTTTTGGAACAGAACATTAACTTTTTTGCTTACCGGTGATTTTTTTTTGTTTTGCTTTTTTTTTACCTTTATAGGACAAACCTCTCCTTCCCCATGGGACAATGTGCAAAGCGCAAATCGCCCAGAGATGTGGCGAAGTAAATTATGCACTTTGTCCCAGGTGAAAGGAGAGGTTTGCAGCAGCTGTGAGTGAAATGGCCCTAAGAGCCCTGTGTGCCTGTCCTGTGAGATGCAATCCCTATGCAAATTTGGTGTTAAAGTGGTCTATGAGGGGCCGAATTTTGTGGAACCGGTCAAAAGCTGGGTGGCCTCTGGGACGAGAGGTGCCTACTAATGGCATGGCTGTGATTGGCCAGAGCAGCATGTGACCCAGGCTCTATATAAGCTTGAGTCACGTAGCGCTGCCCGTGTTATTTTACACAGTTCTCCCTATCACATGTTGGGACTAGATTCAATATATTATTTACAATTGGCCACTCTGCACGTCACTCTGCTGTTACTAGTCTAGCGAGAGGATGCTGCTGGTGATTTCAGGGAGAGAATAGGACAGAATGGGTGATCAGAACTCAAATCTAACTCCGCAATCTACATACATTTAGTTCTGTGGGTGCAGTGCACAATCTTTTTACCCTGCCATGAGCCCAGTGAGATAAAAAAATAACTTTTATCTGTCTGTTAGTTAGGTGGGCAGTGGTGGCGGCCATTTTATGCATGCTCAGTGCACCAGCACTGCATCTGAGCTTTTATGACATTCAAATCCAAGCTTGAAATACTGCACTAATAATCTGGTTTCACCCATTTTTGGCAATATGCAACATCTGGTGCATTTGCAGGATTAGTCAGTGTGCAATTTAAGCTAGAAATACAGCCATAGTTTTGGGGTTTTTTATAAACACCCTTTTTTGGCAAAATACACAATTTTACAGCTCTTGCAGCATCAGCACGTGTGAAATTCAAGGGTTAAATACAGCTTTCATATTCAGTTAGTAAAAAAAAAAAAAAACTTTTTGGGCAATATCCAACATCTGGATTAGTCAGTGTGTAATTTAAGCTAGAAATACAGCCATAATTTTCAGGATTTTGAAAAACACACTTTTTTGGCAAAATACACAATTTTACAGACCTTACAGCATCAGCACGTGTGACATTCAAGGGTTATATACAGCTGTCATAAACAAACACCCAGTTTGGGCAAAAAAATTAAATTGTGGCCTAGTTTGGATCAGTTCATGTGAGATACACCCTTTAGATACTGTGGGTCTATTCAATTATTTGAAATACAGCCATTTTGGGCAGACAAATTTAATTGCGGCCTAGTCTGGATCAATTGGTGTGAGATACACCATTTAGATACTGTGGTTATGTTCTTCTATTAATAAAACACCCTTTTTTGGCAAAAATACACAATTTTTCTGCCCTTGCGGCATCAGAACATGTGAAATTCAAGGGTTACATACTGCTATCATATTCAGTTATTAAACAAACACCTGTTTTGGGCAAAATAGTTTATTTTGCAGCCTTTGCTGCAAATGTCATTGTGAGATACACCCTTTACATCAGGGATGTCAAACTGCGGCCCTCCAGCTGTTGCAAAACTACAACTCCCACAATGCCCTGCTGTAGGCTGATACCTGTAGGCTGTCCGGGCATGCTGGGAGTTGTAGTTCTGCAACAGCTGGAGGGCCGCAGTTTGACATCCCTGCTTTACATGCTGTGGTTCTATTCAGTTATTTGAAATACAGCCATTTTGGACAAAAAACATTAATTGCTGCCTAGTCAGTATCAGGACGTGTGAGATACACCCTTTACATACTGTGGTTATACTCTTCTATTAATAAAACACCCTTTTTTGTGCAAAATGCACAATTCTTCTGCCCTTGCAGCATCAGCACGTGTGAAATTCAAGGGTTATATACTGATGTCATATTCTGTTCTTAAATAAACACCCAGTTTGGGCAAAGAACTTAAATTGCGGCCTAGTCTGGATCTGTATGTGTGAGATACAGCCTTTACATATTGTGGTTCTATTCAGTTATTTGAAACACAGCCATTTTGGGCAATAATCTGTAATTGCGGCCTAGTCTGGATCAGGGCCTGTGAGATACACCCTTTACATACCGTGGTTATATTCTTCTATTAATAAAAAAATAACTCTTCCATAAAAGCCAGATTTGTGGAATACACAACTAATAGTTGTCCTGTAGACAGATTCTCTCACCTGAGCTGTGGTTCTCTGCAGCTACTCCAGAGTGACCGTGGCCCTCTTGGCTGTTTCTCTAATTAGTATTCTCCTTGCCTAGGCTGTCAGTTTAGGTGGGCGTTAATGTCTTGGTAGGTTTGCAGTTGTGCCATATTCCTTCAATTTTCAGATGATGGATTGAACAGTGCTCTGTGAGATGTTCAAATAGATGTGACATTTTTATTATAACCTAATCCTGCTTTACACTTCTCCACAACTTTATCCCTGGCCTGTCTGGTGTGTTCTTTAGGGCTCTTTCACACTTGCGTTGTCCGGATCCGGCGTGTACTCCACTTGCCGGAATTACATGCCGGATCCGGAAAAACGCAAGTGTATTGAAAGCATTTGAAGACGGATCCGTCTTCAAAATGCTTTCAGTGTTACTATGGCACCCAGGATGCTATTAAAGTCCTGGTTGCCATAGTAGGAGCGGGGAGCGGGGGAGTAGCATACTTACCATCCGTGCGGCTCCCGGGGCGCTCCAGAGTGACGTCAGAGCGCCCCAGGCGCATGGATGACGTGCCATGCGATCACGTCATCCATGCGCCTGGGGCGCCCTGACGTCACTCTGGAACGCCCCGGGAGCCGCACGGATGGTAAGTATGCTGCTCCCCCGCTCCCCGCTACACTTTACCATGGCTGCCAGGACTTTAGCGTCCCGGCAGCCATGGTAACCACTCTAAAAAAGCTAAACGTCGTATCCGGCAATGCGCCGAAACAACGTTTAGCTTAAGGCCGGATCCGGATCAATGCCTTTCAATGGGCATTCATTCCGGATCCGGCCTTGCGGCAAGTCTTCAGTTTTTTGGGCCGGAGCAAAAAGCGCAGCATGCTGCGGTATTTTCTCTGGCCAAAGAACGTTCCGTTCCGGAACTGAAGACATCCTGATGCATCCTGAATGGATTTCACTCCATTCAGAATGCATTAGGATAATCCTGATCAGGATTCTTCCGGCATAGAGCCCCGACGACGGAACTCTATGCCGGAAGACTATAACGCAGGTGTGAAAGAGCCCTTAGTTGTCATGATGCAGTTTGATCACTAATATTCACTAACAAACCTCTGAGGTCATAACAGAACAGCTGTAGTTATAATCAGAATAAGTTACACATAGGTGTAATTAGGTGACTTCTGAAGGTCACACTGAATACAAATGCATGCCACTTTGTGTTGGTCTATCACCAAAAATCCCACTAAAATACATTTAAGTTTGTGGGTGTGGGTATGTGAAAATATGTGGAAAAAAGGAATGAATTATTTTTCATGGCACTGTAAATAAGCCCCTCGACCTGCCCACATTTCAAAATGCATAAACTTGCTGTTGTTTCAGCTACTAGTATCATAAATTACAAGGACTGGTTGAGTAAACTGCTTGTCTGTAGCCAGACTGAAGCTCCATCCTGGTCCAAGGGTAGAAAGTAAGCTTAGCACCAATTGGCTTAGGCTTATGAGCTGGGTAATGGAACAGTGCTAATTGGCTGAGGCTCGGCTAACCAGCACTATGATCGATTTCTGCACTTCTCTATAGCATTATTACAAAGAGCACAGAATCTTCTAGTAAGATATAATTTTGAACACTAGGGAGCAGCAGCTACACTGATGTTGAAGCTGCCTGATGCTGTTTGTATGAGCATACATTAGCCTGCTACACTGTTCACTAGTCCATCTGGCATTTGTCAGAACCTCCAGATGGCCAGTAAAGCCCAGCAATATAGCATGTATCATAATGCATTGTAAAAGTAATTAAACCCTCAATAGTTGAAATCAGGTGGCTACCTTGATAACGCCCATGGATGCGGACCCAAGTCAAATATGTTCAAGTGACACACTGAGTCTACAATTGCTGTGCAACATTAAATTCTCTCCATTTGTACACAGCCTGTCTGAATGTGGACTTGTGGAGTCCAAACTCTTTATAGATAGTTTTGTAACCTTTTCCAGCCTGTTGATCATCAATAACTCTTCTAAGGCCCTCAGAAATAATCTTTGTTTATGCCAGGATACACTTCCACAAACGTGTTGGGAAGCTCAGATTTTGATAGAAACCTGTCCTTAAATAAATAAATAAAGGTTTCACAAGATCTGAGCAGAAGGAAAGCTGAATGGAGCAAAGCACAGAGATATTCTTGATGAAAACCTGATCCAGAATGCTGTGGACCTCAGACTGGGCTGAAGTTTTGCATTCCATTCAGACAATGACCCTAAGCACACAGCCAAGACAACACAGGAGTGGCTTAGGGACAACTCTGTGAATGTCCTTGATGTCCAGCCCTGACCTGAACCCAATTGAACATCTCTAGAGATACCTGAAAATGGCTATGCATGGATGGTCCCATCCAACCTGGCAGAGCTTGAGGAGATCTGTAGAAAAGAATGGCAGAAATTACCTAAATCCAGGTGTGCAAAACTTGGGGCATTATACCCCAGAAGACTGGCTGTGAACACTGCCTAAGGATATTTTCACATCTCCAGCATTGTGATCCATCAGCCAGTTCTGGCAGAGAATGCTGTTAATCAGCCAGACAGAAACCAGTGCAAGCAGAGGTTTCTGTTCGGCTGATCCTCTGCATTCTTGCAGCATAGCAGCCAGCTCTCACCTGGACACTATCATAGTTAATGGGGTCGGCGGGCATTATGGTTGCATCCGGCAGTGCCAAATCCAGATAATTTCATCAGGTTGTTCAAGCAGAGAACCAGCCAGAATTGCTGCCAGATGTGTGAGACTAGCCTAAGATCTTTCAATTAAGGGTGGGTTCACATGACATTTTTGTCTTATGTTTAACATATACAAAAAAGATGTATATACGGGTATGTTAAACGGATGCTTCACCACAGAGTTAGAAAAAAATTTACATTGACGTATACGTATTTTTTTACTGGATCTGCAGGTTGAAAAGTGTAGTGTACTATATTTTTGTACCCTTTTTTCCCCAAACATATATGTTAAACGTAGGGCAAAAATGTGATGTGAACCCAGCCTATGTACTTACATCAATGCAAAATTTTAGTGTTTCCTTCACAATAAATTAGCAAAGATTTTTAATATTCTGTTTTCACTGTCATTATGAGTGGGGCCAAATTTTAACTTTTGAAAATTTTAATAAAAGGACGCAACATGACAAAATGTCCAAAAAGTGAAAGGGTCTGAAGACTTTGTGAATGCACTGCAAACCATGGAAATGTGAAATAAATGTGATTGCCACTTTATTTTATGTACTTATATACAGGTCCTTCTAAAAAAATTAGCATATTGTGATAAAGTTCATTATTTTCTGTAATGTACTGATAAACATTAGACTTTCATATATTTTAGATTCATTACACACAACCTGAAGAAGTTCAAGCCTTTTATTGTTTTAATATTGATGATTTTGGCATACAGCTCATGAAAACCCAAAATTCCTATCTCAAAAAATTAGCATATCATGAAAAGGTTTTCTAAACGAGCTATTAACCTAATCATCTGAATCAACTAATTAACTCTAAACACCTGCAAAAGATTCCTGAGGCTTTTAAAAACTCCCAGCCTGGTTCATTACTCAAAACCGCAATCATGGGTAAGACTGCCGACCTGACTGCTGTCCAGAAGGCCATCATTGACACCCTCAAGCAAGAGGGTAAGACACAGAAAGAAATTTCTGAACTAATAGGCTGTTCCCAGAGTGCTGTATCAAGGCACCTCAGTGGGAAGTCTGTGGGAAGGAAAAAGTGTGGCAGAAAACGCTGCACAACGAGAAGAGGTGACCGGACCCTGAGGAAGATTGTGGAGAAGGACCGATTCCAGACCTTGGGGGACCTGCGGAAGCAGTGGACAGAGCCACCGTGTACAGGCGTGTGCAGGAAATGGGCTACAGGTGCCGCATTCCCCAGGTCAAGCCACTTTTGAACCAGAAACAGCGGCAGAAGCGCCTGACCTGGGCTACAGAGAAGCAGCACTGGACTGTTGCTCAGTGGTCCAAAGTACTTTTTTCTGATGAAAGCAAATTTTGCATGTCATTCGGAAATCAAGGTGCCAGAGTCTGGAGGAAGACTGGGGAGAGGGAAATGCCAAAATGCCTGAAGTCCAGTGTCAAGTACCCACAGTCAGTGATGGTCTGGGGTGCCATGTCAACTGCTGGTGTTGGTCCACTGTGTTTTATCAAGGGCAGGGTCAATGCAGCTAGCTATCAGGAGATTTTGGAGCACTTTATGCTTCCATCTGCTGAAAAGCTTTATGGAGATGAAGATTTCCTTTTTCAGCACGACCTGGCACCTGCTCACAGTGCCAAAACCACTGGTAAATGGTTTACTGACCATGGTATTACTGTGCTCAATTGGCCTGCCAACTCTCCTGACCTGAACCCCATAGAGAATCTGTGAGATATTGGGAAGAGAAAGTTGAGAGACGCAAGACCCAACACTCTGGATGAGCTTAAGGCCGCTATCGAAGCATCCTGGGCCTCCATAACACCTCAGCAGTGCCACAGGCTGATTGCCTCCATGCCACGCCGCATTGAAGCAGTCATTTCTGCAAAAGGATTCCCGACCAAGTATTGAGTGCATAACTGAACATAATTATTTGAAGGTTGACTTTTTTTGTATTAAAAACACTTTTCTTTTATTGGTCGGATGAAATATGCTAATTTTTTGAGATAGGAAATTTGGGTTTTCATGAGCTGTATGCCAAAATCATCAATATTAAAACAATAAAAGGCTTGAACTACTTCAGTTGGTGTGTAATGAATCTAAAATATATGAAAGTCTAATGTTTATCAGTACATTACAGAAAATAATGAACTTTATCACAATATACTAATTTTTTTAGAAGGACCTGTACACTCCCCTAAAGAATTATTAGGAACACCTGTTCTATTTCTGATTAATGCGATTATCTAGTCAACCAATCACATGGCAGTTGCTTCAATGCATGTAGGGTTGTGGTCCTGGTCAAGACAATCTCCTGAACTCCAAACTGAATGTCCGAATGGCAAAGAAAGGTGGGCTACAACAGCAGAAGACCCCACCGGGTACAACTCATCTCCACTACAAATAGGAAAAAGAGGCTACAATTTGCACAAGCTCACCAAAATTGGACTGGAAAAATGTTGCCTGGTCTGATGAGTCTCGATTGCTGTTGAGACATTCAAATGGTAGAGTCCGAATTTGGCGTAAACAGAATGAGAACATGTATCCATCATGCCTTGTTACCACTGTGCAGGCTGGTGGTGGTGGTATAATGGTGTGGGGGATGTTTTCTGGGCACACTTTAGGCCCCTTAGTGCCAATTTGCCATCGTTTAAATGCCACAGGCTACCTGAGCATTGTTTCTGACCATGTCCATCCCTTCATGACCACCATGTACCCATCCTCTGATGGCTACTTCCAGCAGGATAATGCACCATGTCACAAAGCTCGAATCATTTCAAATTGGTTTCTTGAACATGACAATGAGTTCACTGTACTAAAATGGCCCCCACAGTCACCAGATCTCAACCCAATAGAGCATCTTTGGGATGTGGTGGAACGAGAGCTTCGTGCCCTGGATGTGCATCCCTCAAATCTCCATCAACTGCAACATGCTATCCTATCAATATGGACCAACATTTCTAAAGAATGCTATCAGCACCTTGTTGAATCAATGCCACGTAGAATTTAGGCAGTTCTGAAGGCAAAAGGGGGTCCAACACCGTATTAGTATGGTGTTCCTAATAATTCTTTAGGTGAGTGTAGCTCCATTATTTGTAGTGCTTTACAGCAATAGTCATCACTCACATCAATCCCTGTCCGCACTGGGGCTCAGACTCCAAAATTCCACATTAAAGGGCTCATCCACCTTTTGTCAAGTGATAACTTATTCTCAGGATAGGCCATCACTAGCTGATCAGTGGGGGTCTGAAAACCCATGCCCCTGAAGATCGGCTATTCGGCTATGGTGCCAGAAGCAGACAGAGCAATTGGGAGCAGCACTGCAATGACAAACTCAGTCCACTACAAAGTACACACAGATGTCTACTTCCGAGGCTGCGAGGTGTGGGACCTTCACCACAGCTAGCTATCCTGAGGACAACCCCTTTAATCCATCACTATGTTTTTGAAATGTGAAAGGAAACTGGAGTATCTGGATATGAAACCGATTTTGTTACAGAAAATGTCTTTGATTGAAAATTGATTCATTCATCTGAATGCAGAGATCCATGCGCTGGCCACAAAAACAGCCCCAGTCAGACAAATGGAAATGATTTTCAGTTGCAGAAGTTTTCAAAAACAAGATCCGCAGCATGTAAAGGAACCGCACCCTAAAGCCACCTGCACATGTTGTGGAATATGTGCCGATTTTTCTCTGCATGGATTCCAATGTGGAAAAACCGCAGCGTAGTACAGTATCAGCAAATTGTATGCGATTACACAGATCTCATGAACACTTTATACATTTTTTCTGTGTGGAAATTGACCTGCCGTGCAAATTTCCAGATCTGCAGCATGTCAATAATAATTGCTGTTCTAGCTGCAGATTTCACTCTTTTCAATGGAAGGATGAGATCTGTGGCAAAACCGCATCTAATTCACGCTAAAATCCGCAATTAGAAGTTGTGGGTTTTGGTGCGGATATGCTGCTGAAAAGCACATAAATCCACACTGAAATGTGTGTGGTTCTTATGTGCAATCTTCTGCACTTGTGTGCAGGTGCCCTAAGGGGAAATTCACACATATGCATTTTGTTGTGCGTTTATGTTTCTTTATTTTTTTTTTGGTAATTTTGTTGCTGAAGTTGTCAGCTGAAAGTTTATGGCAAATATGAAATACAGGACACAAAATTGTTGTTTTTTGGGCTAGTGGCATTTTTAGTGGCAGTTTTTTTTATTATTTTAAAAAATGCAGCATGTTGAAGGAATGGCATCTTTTTCAAAATTCCTGAAAAAAACGCCATCCACATATTTGCTGAAAAAAAGCTATAAAAACGCTTGTGGCTTGTAAAAACACAAGCAAAATCGCCAGATCAAGTTTATGTTTGTAGAGACCCTCAAATCCATACAGGAGAACATACAACCTCATGGTTCAAACCCAGCAGAACCATCTTTATTACTTTCGGATTTTGACACCTGCCAGTTTATAGCCTGGCTGTAGATGTTCATTCTCCTGTTTGCATGGATTCGATTTTGGTGCACACTTCATAGACTGCAGAAGGAGCTCTTAGCACAGGCTCCCAGTTTCCCTGTGTGCTGTGGCAGTCTGACTATAGTGATATTTTCTTATTTCTAAGTGTCAGGGGGTTAATTAATCAGCAGGTCTGGGAGGAGAAAGCATGAAGGCTGGACTCTGCAGGCTCAGGAGAACTCAGGGGCTTTGCCATCATCTGGTCATTTTAAGCGACTTTGAACAGCACCTTCCTTGAGAAGGAGAGGCAGCCTCAACCTCTTGCCTGCAGCCATACAGGCGGTAGGCAGCTTTTCTCCTCACTCTTCCTGGCAAGAAACAATCATCAGAAGACAGATCTCCTAAAGGAGAGGGAAATCGTCAGCGCTGGGATCAGATAAGAGAGGGAGGAAGCAGCTGAAGACTGAGCTGTGTGGTGCCAGGCTGCCGAGAAGTTCTATCAGACACAAGACACCGAGGATTCATCTCAAGGTTCCTCCAGAAAGTGACAGCAGGAGGCGGATTTGGTGCAGTCTGAGCACTAAGGCAGGCTGAGGACTGAGCCTAATCATTAAAGTTCCTTCTATCTAGCACCCTATGAGGAGGAGGATGCTACCTTCTAACTTCATTGTGCTTGCGATCGTCTTTGTAGGACCACTCGCCGGTGCGCAGAAGTTCTCAGCCCTGACGGTAAGATGGCATTTCGCTCTATAATCTGATTTCTATGACTTTAGTGGTATTGATGATCACATGGCACAGGATTGTGCACTGCAATCTGCCCTCCCCCACACCTTGTGTGGAGCTGATCTGTGCACTGCTCAGATTTCACTGCGGATCCTAGCATTAACAATAGTAATGACCTACTGTACCTGTGTGAGCACAGCTGCTGCCTCCCATATGTAGATGGTGCACCAGATCATGGCTACCTGTGCTACAGCCCCTGCTATCCAAGTGCTGCCTCAAGTACTAAAATACTCTGCTTCCAGTCTAAATTCATTTTTATAAGGTAACTGCCAAAATAAATTACACAACCATGTGTCCCAATCTTCTATTGTTCTCCTTCTTGGCAACTGCATTTTTTTTTTAAACCAAAGTTAGAATAGAGCTCGCAAAAATATTTGGATGCATAAGGAATATAAAAGTATATTGTATAGAGGTGATTTTTAAAAACTTTCCCACTTTTTCTACACTTACTTTAAGTGCCTCTAGGGGAGTTTAATATGCAGCTGTTTGGTCACTTCTCCCATGGACTACAACAATTTAAAATTGCAGCCAATTTGAGATTCAGTGTGTTCCTAGGAACTTTGCTGTGACAGACCTCAGAACCTTCATGTATGGCAGATGCTGGGAAGGGTTAAAGGAATTTTCTGAGATATTTTAACCGATGACCTATCCTCAGGATCATATCAGTATCTGATTGGTGGGGGTCCAACACCCAGAACCCTCACCAATCAGCTATTTGAGAAGGCATCAGTGCTCACAGTAGCCCTGTGGACTTCTTTTGGCTCTCCAAGTACAGCACCATACATTATATAGTGGCTGTGCTTGGTATTGCAGCACAGCCCCATTCACTTCCAGGGCATATGATCGATGAATGTAACATTACATGGCCTAGGGCAGGGATAGGCAAACTGCGGCTCTCCAGCTGTTGTAAAACTACAACTCCCAGTATGCCCAGTCTGCCTACAGCTATCAGCCTACAATAGGGCATGATGGGATTTCTAGTTTTACAACAGCTGGAGAGCCGCAGTTTGCCCATTACTGGCCTAGGGAAAGCTGCAAGAAGGCTGGAGCGCTACTGCAAGTGCCACTCCCTTTTCAAACAGCTGATTGGTGGGGTCCCAGGTGATAGACCCCCAATGATTAGATACTGATGATCTAGAAGATAGGTTATCAATTAAAATGTCTCGAACAACCCCTCCAATGACAATTGATCCATGTATATGTGATACACAGAAAGGTTTTGTCATTTGATCATGTCTTATCTGTTAATATGTAACATCAAATATTAAAATATTATATTTGCCCTATAAAACTGAGCTAATAAACTGAGGGTGCTGCCACACTGCACAGTGCAATTTTTTAACCTATGACTTAATTGGTTACTGGACAATAATTGTCACCAGTGGAGCAGAACGTATCCATACTGTGCTATATATTTAAACTATAAGACAATTTCTGTTGTGCGCTGTCTATATACCATCGACGGCCCTAATGTACAAAGGCTACTGGTTAGAGTTCATAAAAGATATGCAAACATCATCAAACCATACAGTGTATGCACCCAGGTGCACAGTCAACACCTTTGGTTAATCTGCAGCATTGTCTCTTTTCTTGTGTGTTCCTACAATTTCCTAACAAGCAAACGTGTTAAGCCATAGTGATCATCTTTAAAAATGTTTGTCTATGACGGTTTCTGGTGTGTCACTTGCATTGTGGGATTTCAGTCTCGCCCTTTGTCCAGCACATGGAAAGAACATCCTAAGTGGCCATTATATTTATAAACTAGCTCAGTATGGTGACAATTTAGTCAATGTATTTCATTCCAGGGTGGGTCATGTCTATGACACCAGTCTGAGGTTTACAGCTAATAACGTATCCTTTCTTTAGTTTTGCTTTTCCAGTATTTGTTTAACTATAATTGATACAATATGCCTTCCTCTAAACAATGAAATGTAACTTGTGTGAATGGTTATTGAAATAGAACTATCTTCTGTGCATATGCTGTATCAGGAGTTGGCCTCCTGCCTCCCCATTTCCCTGTGTAGTAGTTTTCTCCAACTGGAACATTTTAACTCCTTAACCGTATTTCATACAGTAGATTTGTAATCTACTCATGAAGTGGAAATATTCTTCCTTTTCCCACACACAGGTATCAGACAAGTTCTTACACATCCTTTATTGCAGTTAGTCCAAAAACCGCAGGAGACCACAGATTGGCTCTATTTTTAAATCTTGAAAACAAGATATTGCAAATCTATTTAATCCTTATGGCAAAAAATGACCAAATGTAAAATTAAAATTCTTCATTATTCAACATGGTCAGGAAAAGGACAAGGTAGAGAGGTCTCTGTTCATACCTGGAATTCTTCTGAAGGGGTGTGGTGTTCCTGTTTTGCTTCATAGGCTGCTATCTCTGTGTGGGATGCACGGTTCTAATTGCAACGTCAGTTCTTGTGGAAATATTTAAAGCCGCTACATTTATCAGTTTACCACAAATACCTCACAATTGCTCGCAGCCACATCACATTGACCTCAAAGGAAAATAAACATTTTCAAGTATCACAATGCCATAGAGCTTTACTTCCACAACACCCTAGCTTTATGTTACCTAGGGCTGTATGGTTCTTAGAAAACATCAAAAACTGTAACAGAAGGTTTCTGGCAGCTTCCTCTGCTGACGATGTTACCCTGTGTACTTAAAGAGTTTATGAAACATAGTTCCAAGAAGCCTTGGCCACTGTTTTCTGCAGAATGATTTATAATTGTGAAATGTTTGGTTGTATTTAGCTTTTGTCTCCTGCAACATTACAATCTCCTGTACACATAGCCTACTGAAAGGGAAGCAGATGATAAAACTACTAATCTCAATATTGGTGTGCGCAATTTTCTGCAAGAAGTTTAACAACTAAGGCTAGCTTCACACTAATGGTAGACATCTCTAGCAGGCAGTTTCGACAGGAAGCAGATGTCTGGATCCGGCATTAACGGACACTACCTGATACCTGCTGACATCATTAACTATAATGGGGACTGGCTACAACCTGGCAAACATACCAATTCTTGGCCGGACAAAAACCAATGTGCATAGTTGGTGGGTTGCAGCCAGGTCACCGTTATAGATAATGGGGCTAGACGGCAACATTTTAGTTTCCGACAGTGCTGTAACGCAGAAAGGTCCGGCAGGTTGTTCACTGCTCCTGTCAGTTCTAAAAACGCTTGTGTGAAACTAGCCTAATGTGGTTTACATTTCAGCTCCTGCAGAACTTGTTACATAGTTTGGATGCAGCTATACCCAGCCCCTTCACCTATGGTATTTAGTGTCTTATGTATATTGTATAATATATTAATTTGGATAGTGAAAGTTCTTACTAGAATGATTACATTATTCTGCATGGAGAATATGCCTCAATGCACCACCTTCTGGCATTTTTTTATTTTTGCGGGCCTGGTTGTGATTTTTGCCTCTATAGTAACAGCACTGGGTGTTGCATAGATTTCACATACTTCTGAATCGACAATATATCCATCATTATGCAGTAAAAAAACTGCATTGCTAGCAGGGGTGGACTGACCATAGACCCTACATGGAAATTTCCTGGTGGGCCGATGCCCAGGAGGACGTCTGAGCCCTCCTCATGTTTGACGGCCAGTTGCATAATGATCTGATGAACTCAGCATTACTTCTGAATTCAACTGTATCACTGTTCTCACTATGGTGATAAGACAGTATTTTATGTTGCATTGTGTTATTTGAATTTGCTGGGACGGTATTTGTGCTACAGTATGGTACTACTGGTCCCACCTACTTCTGTTGTTCCTGCCTATTTCTGGCTTGTATTGGCCCTGCCTACTTGTGTTGCCCTGTCTTCAGTCCGTGTGGACTCGCCTACAACCTGGGGCCATTTTTAGTTTTCTTTCCAGGGCCACATTAAGTTCCTAGTCCGCCAATAACTAGGTAAGTCTGCTGTTTCAGAGCAGCCTCTAGCACACAGTCTTTTTTTTTTTCGAGACCAAGCACCAAAGAAAAAACAAGCCTCAAAATGACTTTTATTCACTTACGGTGATATATGCCTAAAATTATAATTTTATAAATAATATACCCACACTGTGTGGGTATACAAAACAGCCTCCAAAAAATATGATCTATAAGTTTCAGTTCAGAAAGAGTAGTGGCAGCCTCAGTTACTCATACAATAAATGCCAGTAACAGTGACCATGTAGTACCAATGAACTTTTCTAGCCACAGCCCCTGTATAATATTACCAATTATAGCTTTATTACAGAGCCACTATCTCCCAACAATACAGCTACAGATACTGCATTATCTGTGCTTATCCAATTGTCAAATTGGAGTTTTTACAGAGTTGTTACATTGGAGTTTTCTGTTGTATTTTCATAATGTCATTGCTGTAGTTGAAACTCCCAAATGTCCATGCCCATATAAAGACCTGTTTCAGCTAATTTCACACCACTAGCACTTCTGGTCGATTAGAGGAAGAGGCTACATAAACCCAGCACTGGATTATAGATTTATGGTTCAGATGGAGGCTGACAGAGGAATATGTTTCCCTGCAAGTTTTTTTCTAGGACGTCCTCCATGAGAGCACCCATGGAGGATGTCCTATTGGTCCCTGTTGGGACAGGAAGAGAGAGAGAGATTAAAAGTCCCCCCCCACCACCACCTCTCTCCAGTGTTCTTCCTGTCCCTGCGACGGGCGGACCGGTAAGAAAAAAATAAAATAAAAAATGGGGAAAACCTATTTAAGTCCCTGATGACAACCTGTGGAGGTTGCATAATGGAGGACCAGGCGTCTACCAAGCAGGAGGCTTGTTCAGACTCTCCCGTCCAGGTCACTACTGGAAAGGAGTCAGGGCACAAGTCTCATGGAGACCTGAAAAAGAGGGGAAAAAGTATGCAACCTGCCAGACAAAGCTTCTGGATTCATATAAAAAATCCTTATGCCCGGAATGCTTATCAATTTTTTTTAAAGAGGAGTCGTCTCTACTTTCTGAATTAAGAGCTATTGTGAGGGAAGACGTGCAGGCGGCAAGTTCTGGCCAGACCCCGGATCCGGTGCCATCTTCTCCTCCCTCTAAACTACCCAGAATCCTGCAAGACTCTGACTCTGAAGAGGAAGGGTTATACTGCTCGGACGAGATGGAAGATGAAGTCTAAGCTTCCTATCGTCTGGAAGGAACAGAGAAGATTATTTTTTTTATCCAAGGATTTAGACCCCCTCCTCACCACTATAAGACAAACCATGGCTATTGAGGAGGAAGAACAGGCATGCTCGGTCGAAGATAAGATATTTGGAGGCCTGAAGTTTAATAAAAACCTAAAATACCTCATTACAGAGGAGTGGGCTGAGGGAATTTAAAAGCAGACTGCTGTTTGATCCTACGGACAGGATCCCAAAAGTGGATATCCAGGTAGAAAAAGTGGTGAAAAAGACCTCAATTCCATTTGCGGATTCGTCACAGCTGAGTGATCCCATGGATCGGAAAATGGACGGCTTACTGAAGAGGTCCTGGGAGTCAGCGGGGGCTACAATAAATACAAATATTGCAGCCAACTCCATATCTAGAGCCTTAGTACTATGGATCAATCACCTGGAAGACCATTTTAGAGCTAAGACCTCCAGAGAAGACATCCTGGAGTCACTTCCCCTATTAAAAATGGCTTCAGGATTTCTAGCAGACGCCTCAGCGGAATCAATTAGATTCGCTGCCAAAACACAGTCTCCGACAAACACTGCCAGACGTGCCCTCTTGCTAAAATCTTGGTCTGGAGATATAACATCTAAAAATAGACTCTGTTCTATACCCTTCACAGGATCCTTTGTGTTCGGCCCAGTCCTCGACTCCATCTTACAGAATGCAGCAGATAATAAAAAAGGGTTCCTCAGGGAAGAATCTGCAGCCCTTTCGTAAGGTCTCTAGCCAAAGTCAGACCAGGTCTTACAGAGGAAAAGGGAAATCAGGTAGGTGGACCTACCCCAAAGGGAGGAAAGGAGGGGGGTTCCTCTTCAACCCCAATACTAACACAGAGAAGCAATGACGCCAGGCAAGTGGGGGGGAGACTGCAACATTTCTGGCAAAACTGGAAACGGATTACCCAGAATCAGTGGATCCTGGATAATATCAGAGACGGCTTCAGGATAGAGTTTCGAAGTCCTCCTCCCCAGACCTTCCAGTTAAAACACTTCGAGTATCCTCACCTTCATCATCAGCTTTGATCAGACGTGCAAAAATTGCTAGACCTAGGAGCTATTACACAAGTCCCTCCCTCTTAACAGTTCAGGGGTCATTACTCAAGACTGTTCTTTGTAAAAAAAAGCCAGATGGGTCGGTGAGGACCATAATCAAGGTGAAATTTTTAAACAAGTGGGTGACTTATTCCAGATTCAAAATGGAATTGGTAAGATCCACAACTCCATTGATCACCCCAAGGGCTCTTCTTTGAACATTAGATCTCAAGGATGCGTATTATCACATACGTCAGCAACATCAACAGTACCTAAGGCTCGCAATCGAAAGAAATGGGAAGATTCTTCACTACCAATTACAGTGCTTGCCGTTCGGGATTTTATTCGCTCCCCGTCAATTTACAAAGGTGATGTCGGAAATCATGGCCTTTCTTCGTCAGAGTCAAAATACAACTGTACCCTACCTGGACAACTTCCTGCTCATCGCAGATTCAGTACAGAAGCTGGAGGGAGACATCCATCAAACATTGTCTCTATTCAAAGACCTGGGGTGGATCATAAATTACAAAAAATCTGACCTTCTACCAGGCACGAAGAAAGAGTTCCTGGGTACTCTCCTGGACACGGTGACACAATATTCATTTCTTCCCATGCGGAAACAGGTCAACATAAAAAGAAAGGTCGAGTTATTCAAGAAGAAATCCCACTCATTAAGAGAGGCGATGCAGATCCTGGGGCTAATGACCGCCTATATTTCGATTGTGCCTTGGGCTCAATTCCATTCAAGGACCCTTCAGGAAACAGTATTGAGAGCTTGGGACAGAGACTACTGCTCCCTCAATCTCAAAGTAAAGCTGCCATACAGGGTGTTGAACACTCTATCCTGGTGGACAACTGCCAAAAACTTGGAGAAAGGGGTTCACTGGAATACGACCCCAGCCATGACAGTCACTACGGACGAAAGTCTCAGAGGCTGGGGGAAGGGGCATCTAAAAAGATTTTTCCAGGGCACATGGTCCTTTCAGGACAGGCTAAGGTCCTCAAATTACAGGGAATTAAAGGCGGTACTAAAAACAGGGGCAGCATGTCAGGATCTTGTCGGACGGTGTGTTATCTGAAAAGACAAGGCGGGACCAGATGCCCATTGCTTCAGGGTCTAGCGGAGCAGAAAGTCTGGTCCATTTCAGCAACTCACCTGAAAGGATCCCAAAACTCCAGGGCAGACTTCCTAAGCCGTCGCAGAATCGACTCAGGAGAATGGAGACTGAACAAACAAGTATTCCAACAGATCTGCCTGAAATGGGGCCTGCCAGAGATAGATCACTTTGCATCCAAAGAAAATTCACAGCTGGACTGTTTCTTTTCACTAAGCCCCAGTGGAAATCCTGTGGCAGTGGATGCCCTAGCTCAGAAGTGGGATATGCACCTTGCATACGCCTTCCCCCATTGCTCCTGATCCCGACAATCTTGAAAAAGATGAGATCCAGCTCTATGACTCTAATCCTAATAGCGTCAGACTGGCCCAATACAGCATGGTTCCCTAACTTAAGAGAAAGGTTAATCAGAGATCCATTTCCCCTTCCATACAGGAAAGACCTGTTATTACAGGGGCTGCTGGAACATCCAAATCTCAACAAACTGAGATTGACTGCCTGGATCCTGAGAGGCAGACCCTGAGAAAGAAGGGTCTCTCAGATAAGGTAATTTCTACTCTTCGACAATGTTGTAAACCCGTAAAACCTCTGCCATATATGCTAAAATATGGAAAAGGTTTTCATCCTGGTTATCCCAGACTCACCCAGGAACCGAAACACCATCTGTAGATTACATACTAGATTTCCTTCAGAAAGGTTTTGATGTAGGTTTAAAACCCAGCACGCTCAAACTTCTGATTGTTATTTAGACATTCCCTTAGCAGACCATAGGTGGATCAAAAGATTAATCAAGGCAGTTTCCAGAATGCGGCCCACCCTGAGACAAACGGTCCCTCTGTGGGATTTAAATGTGGTTTTAAATGGCCTGTGTAGCTCTCCCTTTGAACCCATTGACCAGATATCTAATAAGTTACTGTCCTTCAAAATGGTATTCCTGCTAGCAACACTACAGTCCGTAGAATAGGCAAGATACAGGCCCTGTCGATTACTGAGCCCTTTCTAAAAAATCCTAGACGAGAGAATAATTTAAAAAAAATTGATCAGTCCTTTTTACCTAAAGTTGTCTCAAGCTTTCACAGAGAACAGGAGATAATACTTCGTTCATTTTGTACCGCCCCAAAAAATGTACAGGAGGAATGCTTCCACTGCTTGGACGTGAGGAGAATAGTCCTCGCCTACCTTCAACGGACAAAACCGTGGAGAAAATCAGCAAATCTATTCATCCAATTTGGGGGAAAAAGTAAAGGACGCAAAGCTTCAAAGTCTTCACTTACCCGGTGGATCAAGGAACCCATCAAAGAATCCTATAATCTATAGAACTTATTATGCCCCATATCTTTAAGAGCTCATTCGACCAGAGCCATGGCTACAACATGGGCAGAAAAGGCAGGGTCATCAATTGATCAGATCTGCAGAGCCACGACCTGGTCTACTTCCTCAACCTTTGTCAAGCACCATAGACTAGACACAATGGCCAACCAAGACTTGGCTTTAGGCCGGAAGGTCCTACAGGTAGTGGTTCCTTCTAAAGAGTTCCGTCTAAGTTGTTTAGTTCTTCATGGGTGCTGTCATGGAGGACGTCCTGAAAACATATATTTAGTTTATATAAACCTATAGTGTTGTTAAACAAACAAGAGAATGCCCAGTATATTCAACATATATGTACTTTTATTTAATTATAATAAATATATAATGATTACTAAAATATTAAAGATAGCAAGAAAAGGGTATGAAGAGTCAGCAGAAAAACCGGATGCCGCAATCCACTGGCCAGTGTTGCTGCTACCCGCCAGAAGATGGAAAACATGTCAAGTATACCAGTAATATGCATCAGATGAGTCTCAGCTCAGCCCAAAATGTAATGAAAGACAGTTAATCAAACATCCACTAGAGTCTAGCAATAAAGGGGGGAAAAATTTAAATATATATCGAGCCCTCACATAAGTGAGACAACACACATCAAGCCTTATTGTAAAGGATATAAGAGAGCTCATCTGTGGGTAACAGATAGAAAGTTAAAGCATACCATGAGACATGATGGAGGGTAAAGCAGCATCCACAGATGAGCTCCCTCATATCCTTTACATATGTTTATTATAATTAAATAAAAGTACATATTTTTTAAATATACTCGGCATTCTCTTGTTGTTTGTTCAACAACACTATAGATTTATATGGTTATTCATTCCTTTTACCTTGAGGCTTTTTTGTTTGGTTCTATATATTTAGTTTACTGGTAAATGGTTTCCCCAGAGTCCGGAATGACAGCACCAAGTATTAACCCCCCCCCCCCTCCCCTTGTTCTTTTTTGTTGAAATGGCATTGATCTGACTTGTATACAATGTGAATTTAACATTGATGCTCAAAATAAATGAGTTGGCTCATATCCGGTGTAGTAAGTTGTAAGAACACTCTCTGTCTCTGTCCCTGTCCCAACAGTGACCAATTGGACATCCTCCATGGGTGCTGTCATTACGGACTTCTGGAAAACCATTTACCAGTAAAATATATATTTTTTAACCGTTTAAGAATAAAGCCTATTTTGGCCTTAAGGGGGTTCTCCAGAAATACATATGTTCCATGTAATGCCTGCAGCCTTACTCTTTAAAGAGAAAATTCATACTTCCCTGTTCCCCACTGCTCTGCTTATCCATTTTCTGGTCCCTGGACTGTTTACATCTGGTGCTACATGTGCATAGTCACATGCTCTGCTGCAACCAAACTGGCCTCAGTGTTTATGTGCCCCTTATGGCTATGTTACCACTGAAGCCAGTTAGCTGTGTTGGAGAATGTGACCAAGCCCATGCAGTGCCAGACGTAAACAGTCTGGGGACCAAAACATGGACATGCGGAAGCCAACATGGAGGACGGATGTGGCAGAGAGTAGGTATGTATGAACCTTTTTATCTATGTAGGAAGGCTGTGAGCATAAGATAAAAAGCCTGTATTGCCAGAGAGCACCTTTTAAGAATGCAGCCCTATTTTTTTTTAAATCTGATATGTGTCATTTTATAGTAACTTTTAAATGCTTTTACTTATCCAAGAGATTCTTGTTTTTTTGTGACACATCATAATTCATATTAGTGGTAAATGTTTACCTTTATTAATGAAAAAAATCCTGTTTACAGAACATTTGTAAAAATTCGCAGTTTTATAAATTTAGAATGACAGTAATTCCTTACAAAATAGTTATTAGTTAACATTCACCATATGTCTACTTTATCTTGGCATCATTTTGTAAATGTCATTTTATTTTTAGTACATTAGAAGGGTTAGAATTTTAGAAGCAATTCTTCAAATTTTTAAGAAAAGTTTCAAAACAGACTTTGAAAGGACAAAGTTCTGAAATGACTGAACCAACCATAAATAACTTCATTTTAGAAACTGTACCCCCAAAGATTATACAAAGCTGAATTTAGAACTTTGATAACCCTTTAGTTGTTCCAAAAGAAGTATAGTACAATGGAGGTGAAATTTTTCAATTACATTTCTTTGCAGAATTACATTTCAGTCCGTTTTTCCTATAATACATCAATACATCAAGGGTTATTAGCAAAACAAATCTCAATATTTATTACCCTTACTTTGCCAAGTATGCCATATGTGGTTGTAAACTGCTATATGTGCACACTGCAGAGCTCAGAAGGGAAGGAGCGCCATATGACTTTTGAAGGGCAGATTTTGCTGGAATGATTTTCAGTTGCATTTTGGGAACTATACCTCTCAAGGAATTTTTCAGTGGGTATAGTAAGCGCATTGCCCAATAGGATTTATAAACATGGCTGTGACAATAAAAATAAAAAAATTTCTAATAAAGTGCTGTTTTAGCCCCAAATTTCTCATTTCACAAGGTGTAACAGGAGAAAAAGCACCTCACAATTTTTTACCCATTTTTGTCCTGAATATGGTAACACTCCATATGTGGTCGTAAACTGCTATATGAGGACACCACATGGTTCAGAAGGGAAGGAGCACTATTTGGCTTTTGCAGCACAGGTTTTGCTGAAATGATTATTAATTAGCATGTAACATTACAGTGAAAACTCCCAATAAGGCCTTATGCACACGACCGTGCTGTTTATTGCAGTCTGCAAACCGCGGATCCGCAAAAAAGGAAGCCGCCTGTGTGCCTTCCGCAATTTGTGGAACGGGCAGCCCATTGTAGAAAATGCCTATTGTCTGCCAAACCAGACAAGAATAGGACATGCTATATTGAAGTGAATGGGTCCGCACCCGAGTTGCAAAAAGTTGTGGCTCGGATGCGGACCCGAAAAACGGTTGTGTGCATGAGGCCTAAGTGACACCATTTTGGGAACAGCAACCCTCAAGGAATTCATCTAGCGATGCAGTGTGGATATTGACATGACTGGTGTTTGCCAGAATTTCATACACAGAGGGAAATTTGCTAATTTTTCACAGTTATGCCATTTGGGTGCCCAATATGTTGTGTCCAACTTCTGTTACGAGAGACATTCACCGCCTAAATTGTTATGCTGGTTCTCCCAGGTAAAGTATTACCCTATATGTGGCCATTATCTGCTGCCTGGCAACATGGTATGACTCAGAAGAGAAACAACATAATCCAAATTTGAGGCCTAGTTCGGTAATATTTACTACGCTGTACCAAGGTTACAGTTGCATGACATTTTTTTTAAACTCGGAGAAGTGACCCTATTTAGGAAATTGCAGCCCTCAAGGAATTTATCTTGCGGTGTAGTGAGTTTTTAAAATCTGCAGGTAATTAAAAAAATATATATTTATGTGCTGTAGTACGTGCAGGGTAAGACTTCAAATTTAGATATAAAAATTGTGTAGAAATTAGCTCATAAATTGCTAGGCCCAAAAAATGATAATGTCCCCACAGTGACCCTGTACTGTTATCTACAGTTATACATGCATAGTACTGCAAATATGGAGTTCAGATCACTATTTTTGATTTTTTGACTGCCTCCCATTCCCTCCTGTCAGCTGCATTGAAATACATTGTCAGGATTGCCATGCATGCACACATGAGTCTTTTCCATTATGTTAGAACAGAACAGCAGTCCGGACTGTTTGTTTCGGTGCAGCTTTGACAGCTAAAATCAGGGAACTGGGGGCAGTAGGAAAATAAAAAATAAGGATCTGGACTCTTTACCTGCAGTACTATTTGTATTACTACTGTACATAAAAGTCCAAAATCAGTGTGAAGATTTCCTTTAATATTTTTTGTAAAAAGGTAATATTGTTATTCAATGCTAAACACACTTGTCTATCTCGGGCAGTCTCGGTTAGGTTGCCATGGAGACTGGCTGGTCTGGCCTCCTCTGTGTAGTGTTAGCTGAGCAGAGCTAGAGACAAGACCTACATGTGTGAGCTCCTGCCAAGTAGACCCAAATAGAAGCCTCATCCAGGAAACAACATTCCTGATACTGAACAGCTGCCAGAGAACAGGGTGGACTCTCATTGCATTCGTTAGTGGCCATTTGGCACCAGGTGAGGTGTGGAGTGAGCTTGGCATGCATGTTGGTACCTGCATTCAAAGGATATAATGGAGGCCATTTTGGCACCAAAGATGGTAAAAATGTAACTGGGCCCAGCATGCATGTGGAACCTACACTCCCTGAATTGTATGGTAGCTGTCATGGCACATAACAGGTAGAATTTAGTGTTAGGTTCCCGTCTTACAGAGATCGCCTTGATGTGCGGCAGACGGGCTCAAATATTTTGTACAAAATGATTTGCCAAGCATCTCTAATTTCTAAGTATAGCATAAGCAATATAATTCATTATTGTACTTAATTTGGTTTGCAGAGAGCTGTTGCATTGTATGTTTTGTTCTATGTTGTGCTTTTCAGCCATAGCAATGTGCACCTGTGCATTGGGATGTGCTGACTGACCCCTTTTTTTTTCTTTAGACCTTCATAGAAGGTTTAGAGCCATCAAGGCTGTGCAGAACCAGACAATAACGTACTATTCGTTTATGGCATTAAAAGAGTTGTATCAGCTGGGACTTTGATGGCATATTTCTAGAATATGCCTTCAACGTCAAATTGGTATATATGGGTCTGAAGATAGGCGCGGGGCCCAGAGGATATGGTATGGATATGCCTTTTAAGACCTTACCAGGCTGGAGTCCCCAAGATGCCCAGGGTGTGCCCCTTGGGAAGAAAGGGTGCACCCTCCATTCACTACAGGAAGCGTTGGAGTGAGGACAGCCACTGTGAACCACTACAACTTCTATCGGTGCCACTACTACAACTCCTCTCAGGTCTCACCCTGTGTGTCGCAGCACATCATTTAGACAAAAAAAAAACTGTGATGCACCAACTGGACACAAAAAATGTGGCACACTATTTTTGCGATGCACCAATTAGGTAATTTGTGCGCTATAAAATACAATACATGCTAACTAGCTTTGTGACACATTAATTAGGTAAAGTGCACTATAAAATATTAATTTGAAATTAAATAAAAACTGGGCTCGGGGGTAGTTGCGATGTCCGATCACACAGCATCAGCAAACACAGGGGATCAATTGGAACTTGGGGAGGTCTGGAGATATCAAGGGCTTAAAAAAAAAATCTTTACCACCAAGCTGTAGCACGCCTTCAGAGCTCACGCTCTAATTGACTCACACAGGAAAGAGGTGGGCACACATGCACATAAATAAACCAGCCTTTTTACTGATACATTGCTGCAGCAGTCACATTTTGGTCACTTGTCATTTTTAACAGTGACAGTTTAAGTTCATGCCATAAATATCTGGCATGGTGCACTAACATTTGGTTTGCCACGCCCTATACTTATGGCATGGTGTGGGAAGATTTTTATTTATTGGAATTATTAAAAAAATGTTGAATGGGGTAAAAAAATCATTATATGCCTTATTATTTACCTTATTGATCTCCTGCGGCTACTGTTCCAATAGTGCTTCGGTTCTTTCTCCTTTTCACTTCCTGCACCTGACTCGACATGATTTGGACTGCATGGGCAGCCGATTAATATCTGAGGTGGGTCACTAAACTAATTGGTAGATACTGGCTGCTCTGTTTTTAAATGTAAGACTACAAGGAAATTTTGTAATAACTTTAATTTATATTAATTAATTGAAATAGTTGCACCCACCATCTTTTAATGTGCAAGACCCTTATTAAAATGGCTGTTTGTAAACTCGTCTGGCTAAAAGTGTGTGACTCATAAACTAAAATCCCTAGATTTTGCTGTGCCAAGTTACAGGTCAAACATAATCTCTAAAAATCCTCCTTGACAGTCTGTTCTCTACAACCATTGACAAACGTATTGCATTATCTCTCATCACCTCTTATAATTCTATGTAGAGTGCAAGATCTCTCTTGCCATGCCACCCTACCTTTTGGAATGCTGTACCTCACCCCATTGCAATCCTTTCTTGCCTTTGGGGCTTTGTAGTCAAGTTGTCATAGACATCCTTATAGGAAAATATTAATTCAAGTTACACAGTGATTTTTTTAAAATATATATATATATATATATATATATATATGTACAGGTGAAACTCGATAAATTAGAATATCGTGCAAAAGTCCATTTGTTTTAGTAATGCAAATTAAAAGGAATTGCATTAATGCCACTTACAATTAGAATTTTGTGAAAAGGTTCAATATTATTTATAGGCTCAAAGTGTCACACTGTAGTCAGCTAATTCATCCATACCCCCTGAGCAAAGGGTACCTCAAAATTGTGACTTTGGGGTTTCATAAGCTATAAGCCATAATCAAATAAAGGCTTGAAATATCTCGTTTTGCATGTAATGAGTCTATCTCATATGTTAGTTTCACCTTTTAAGTTGCATTGCTGAAATAAATGAACTTTGCACGATATTGTACATTTTTGAGTTTCACCTGTATATATACTTGAAACTTGTTTCAGTTCCGATTTGAACAAATTTGTAGACAAATTCGGGTCTGAATCAATTTTGCCCAAATATAAAGTGCTCAAATTGTCTTTTTAAAAACACACTGCACCATCTCATTCATTATGCTTTATTTTATTTTATTAAAGGCGTAAAGGGAGAAGTGTAATAAAGCTTTTCCATACTTCAAAAGATCTTTCTATGTGTGACTCTTTTTTGGAGGATGCCTCCACCCAATCTATCTTCATAATAAATGATCATTTATCCAAGAACAGTTTGAATGAGGGTGTCCCAGGGTGAATCTACTGATATAAGATAGTCTTAACCCTTGCTGCCGCTTTAATGTGAGGGAGTCTTCTGCTACCCAGTGTGCAAGGAAAGTTGTCCTATCCGAATATTGCCCATGTGTGGTTTAAGGGAACAAATAAGACAAGGTGTGTGGAAGCTAACTTAGAGATTCTTTGCCAGAACTGCTGCATGGCCAGGCAATCCCAAAGACAGTGATATATGTCTGCTACCCCACTGTTCATTGAAAACACTGGTCTGTGGGGAATATTCCCTACTTGTGACCCCCAGTGTAAGCCCTGTGGATTATCTGGAGATCCATTTCTATGTAGTGGCTTGAAGGAAGATAACTGAGACTGTATTCAATGGCAAAAGGCAATGTAGTAGTGGTTAAAGTGGGGATATCATCTATCCGTTTGTTGAGGACTGATTGGAAGGAGGTGTAGTCTTGGGGGGACGTGGAGATATATGTAGAATTGCAACGTGTGCCTCTTCAAAGGTGACAGGTGCTACAAAGATTTGTGTAGAACAATATTCAAGTCATTTTCTGATAAAAAAAGAAAGTATTTGGGCAACTATTGGCCTGTAGGTAAGGAAAAGAGATGTGGAAATGAGGACATTTGGTCTGAAGATCCAGGAGTGAAAGGGTCCTGCGAGAGTCCATGTCCACCAGTTTCTGCAGGGAATGTATACCCTCCCTTCCCCGACCCCAGGTGTAGAAAGCCTTATGTGGACACCTGTTTTGAAAATCGGGGTTAGCAATCAGGGTAAGAAACAGTATAAAGGATAATTGGGGTGGACTATTCTAATATGCCACATTTTTGTTTGCCATGCTCACCAATGCTCATCAAAAGCACATTCTGCCAAAGTCTTTCTATGATTTTATTAAAAGGGAGGTTTAGTAAATTCATGAGTTATTCTGGGTTATTCCTGGTCCCGGGAAAAAAAATCAGTAAATACAGAGGTATCAGAGAGCCAATCTATCGCTATGCGTAGCAGAGTGGCTGTGTTATATGCTCAAATGTTCAGGAAATTCAGCCCCCCTTCCCTCATTATTGTGAGGTTGTAATATATGGAATGGGATCTGTGGGCGCCTCCCCTTCCAAATAAACAATCCATATCCTCTCCTCCCTGGGGTGTAAGTAAATCAGCAAGTGTCTCCAAAACAGCATTGAATGTTCCAGGGATGAAAAGTAAGGTATCATGTTGATTTCAGTTGAGATGGGATGGTAACTTAGACATATAGATCCCCAAGTAAGATATGTAATATGGTTACCATCTAAATAGGAAGGGGGATGCCCATTTGGGTTTTTTCTGTCTATTGAGGTGTAGGATGCAGTTTTATCCCAGTTGATATGATATGCTGAAAGTTCCCCCTTTAATAGAGTATCTTGCATCAATGATGGTTATATATTCTTAGGATGGGTAATAATCAGTGAGATATCATGATTAAATGCCTCCAAATAGATATTTTGTTGCAGAGTGTAAGATGCTGTAGAGGGGAGTGGTAGGCATAGACAATAAAGTAGAGAGATAAGTTAAAATGTAGGGGTGAAATGGGGCACCCTGGATGAACCCGCTGAAAATATCCAGGGGTTCTATCTAATGACCACTTATATTAAAGGGGTTGTCCGGGTTCAGTGCTGAACCCGTAAATATCTCCTCCTTCACCCAGGCAGCACCTATGAGATGAGCAGCGGAGCATTTCTTGCTCCAATGCAATCTGTTGCCGTATACTGTATCGCACAGGGCAAGGTCTTTTTCTATTTTCAAACTTGCACTACTTGGCAGCATTGCTAAAGCCCACCCATTAGTACCGGTGACGTCACCAGGAACACTGCGGAAGCCTCCGCCTAGCACACCCAGTACGCCACCGGATCTAATGAAAAACAGAGGGGCTGCCTGGGTGAAAAATGGAATAAGTCCGGGTTCAGCTCTGAACCCGGACAACCCCTTTAAGTCTTGTTTGGACATTTGTTTGGATGAGATAATTGCAAAATTGGGCCCAAATTATCTGTCTAAAAGAGTCATATGAACAAACAGCCAGAAGACCTTGTCAAATGCCATTTCAGCATTGAGGATAATTAGCATAATTAGTGAAGCCTTGGGTAGTTGGGCATTTATCTTGACGGCTGCTGCTGGTCGTTCATCTCATCATACTGTGTGTGTGTGTGTGTGTGTGTATATATCTATACAGGTGAAACTCGAAAAATTAGGATATCGTGCAAAGTTTATCTATTTCAGTAATGCAACTTAAAAGGTGAAACTAACATATGAGATTGACTTATTACATGCAAAGCGAGATATTACAAGCCTTTATTTGTTATCATTTGGATGATTATAGCTTATGCAACCCCAAAGTCACAATTTTGAGGTACCCTTTGCTTAGGGGGTATGGATTAATTAGCTGACTAGAGTGTGACACTTTGAGCCTAGAATATTGAACCTTTTCACAAAATTCTAATTTTAAGCTGCATTAATGCAATTATTTTTCATTTGCATTACTGAAATACATTAAATGGACTTATGCACGATATTCTAATTTTTCGAGTTTCACCTGAAAAATATATATATATAACAAAAAATCAAAAGGTCCACCTTTTCACTTTATTTATTGGAGTGCTGCCTTATCTTTGGAGATATATATTTGTATATATAGTGTTTTTTCAACCTGACATAGGTTATAGTCACTAATAATAAATTTGTTACAGGAATTTCTGCATCTGAAAATCCATTCTAGTTGGGACAGTCGAACAAATGTCTTGAACATACAATACAGACCAAAAGTTTGGACACACCTTCTCATTCAAAGAGTTTTCTTTATTTTCATGACTATGAAAACTGTAGATTCACACTGAAGGCATCAAAACTATGAATTAACATGTGGAATTATATACATAACAAAAAAGTGTGAAACAACTGAAAATATGTCATATTCTAGGTTCTTCAAAGTAGCCACCTTTTGTTTTGATTACTGCTTGTGTTTTATCACTTACTGCTTGTGTTCTTAAATTCTAGCCGCATATATTATCTCAAGGTATGTTTAACATTGCTTTAGGCCACTTTCTTTGTGACTGCATAGTAGACATAGACATTTGTATGTGATGGAATGACTTTAGAACTACATTAGCAAATCACCTCCAGCTAAGAAAAGGATGCACCTCATTTCCTGAATAGTTGTTGCAGTTAATTATCAGATTGTCCAAGAAAATCTTCCCTTTGTTTGTTGGTACTGCTACTAACATTCCTGAGGCATTTTTAAACACAGCAATTTTTCAAAGATTTAACAGATACTGTTATGTTATGGCAGTATCAATTTCACATGGTAGGCAGGTGATTACTGTATCAGGAACAGAAAAAGAGCCATATAGGGTAAGTACATCTTTGGTAATGTACTAAAGACCAATGGTCTGCAAGTGGAGGCACAATTCTATTTTATGCTTCTTAGAAAGAGAATACAGGTCACAGATACTCAGCCTCAGTGTAGGTGCCTTCAGACAAGGTTCCCAGGTTCTCTGGCTAAAGAGCAGTGCATACATCAAACAATAATGTTTGGCTCAAAAACCATTGCAACTTGAAGATAAATGGAAATCTTTTATTGTAAAGACAAGCCAGTAAACAACACGATTCACAAAATTAAAGTTCTCTTTCTTCAGGTTAAGATTACATATACATAGAGAGTGTGTGTGTATGTATATGTATGTATGTGTACAGTATGTGTATATATATATATATATATATATATATATATATCAAATAAAAAATAGATGAGCAGCACACAAATCCAGGAGGTGCAATTCCTTGAGATGGACCGCAGACTTTGATCCAATTAGGTATATGTAAAAAAAAAGAACATCTCGGCTCTCTCTATGGCTTGACAAAGGCTGAAACTTTGTTGTTCACACATGGGTGAATAAAATATCCTTTGTTTTTCACGGATATCTGTGTGCTGCCTTGGATTCTTTTTTTACACACACACACACACACATATATATAAAATTATACTCAAAAAGGTGACAAAATACAATATAAGTACCACCCACCAGACACAGGATGTTACATCCCTAGAACAGATGCTGTATATAACTATAAATAATAAAGAAATTACTAAAAAGGACAATATACAGACAGTGGTGTGGTCATGTGATCGCTGCTATGCAATCCCCTGACCTTGTCATGTGATCAGTTATCCAGGAGATAAAATACACCTCCATGCTTCAGACTGAGCGTTGCTAGGTGGGCACATGACCGCATTCTTGTGGTTACCTGACTTAGTCACATGAACTATCACTATGGAAATGCGACACTGAACAGCAGGAAATACCTGTGAATGTCCAGTGGTGGTCACGTGACCATGAAAACACTTGGCCGATCATCAGGTCAACAGTAAACTGTGCCTGATTCAGTATAAGTGGAGTAGTAGAAAATGCCCTGGCGGTGGTCATATGACAGTACCACTCAGCCAGTTGTTCAGGAGGAAGAGGCAACTATTATATACGAGTCTCAAAGCACTGAAAAAAATGGGCTGTTAAAAGGGGTTGGCAGGTGAAGAGGGGAGAGCTGTAAATTGCTCTATCCCTAATAAAGTTGACTGTGGTTTATAGTTAAGCTATTAAATAATCAGTACTTTATGTATATAGGTCAATGAGATTAAAAAAAAAAAAAAAAGCCACGTTTCAATGGCACCATATATAAAATGAATGTAAAAATAATCACAATAAATATCTTTATGAATAAATAAATATATAAAAATCACAATAAATATCAAAATAAAATGACCTCAAATGACACAAGAAAATTCATGCTAAAAATAATGTATGCATAATGTTACAAAAAAGTTAAATGTAGCCATTTTTACCTAATTTACCTTTAATTGTGAAATTTTGGAGGTGAAACTAAACCTATGAAGGTATCACTTGTCCCATCACCATTTAACCTCTATGTTTACCCGAGTTTGCTTATAAAGGCCTCATTGAAGCCTTATAATTTTAGATTATTTTATTTACATTTGCAGAACATCTCACATCCTTTTAGGGAGTCTATACCATTTAAGGTGATGTTTGGCTACTTGTTCGATTGGTACAGTTTTGAATCCACCAAAGCTCATGGTAATCAGCTGCATGCCTGGATATGCTGTGTTTTGTATATTTTTTTCTTTACATTAGATCTATGTTTGTTTAGTCTATTGTGTACAGTCTGCATGGTCTGACCTACGTATTAAAGGCCACACAGGCACTCTAGTACATACATAGATGGAGCTACAATCTAAATGATTACTAATTGTGAAGGACTCACGGGTCGGATTGTTATAGAAGAAAATAGTCTCTGAAATGGTCCTACAACACATACTTTCGGGTTTGCATCTGAAACTGCAAGTGGTTTTTTGTATTTTACCAGGCACAGAAGAAGTACTCCCACCCAGGGGCGTAGCTAGAAATGACTGGGCCCCATATCAAAAAAAATTTGGGGCCCCCTCTCCCGGATCCCCCACCCCTTCCAGAGCTCCCACTTAAACACCCTTGCAGGACCTCCCACCCTAAATCTTCCACCGCCAGTCCCCAGATATAATGGTCCAGACATCAAGTGTCCTGCTCCCCCCTCCTGCCTATATAATGGTCCAGACCTCCAGGTTCATGCTTCCCCCTACTCCCCTTATATAATGGTCCAGACCTACAGGATCCTGCTCCCCCCTACTCCCCATATATAATGGTCTAAACCTCCAGGATCCTGCTTCTCCCTACTCCAAATATATAATGGTCCAGACCTCCAGGGTCCTGCTCCTCCCTATATAATGGTCCAGACCTCCAGGGTCCTGCTCCCTCCTAAATAGAATGGTCCAGACCTCCAGTGTCCTGTTCCCCCCTATATAATGGTCCAGACCTCCAGGATCCTGCTCCCCCCTTCTCCTTAAATATAATGGTCCAGACCTCCATGGGTCCTGCTCCCCTTTCTTAAATATAATGGTCCAGACCTCCAGGGTCCTAATCCCCCCCCTCTCCTTAAATATAATGGTCCAGACCTCCAGGGTCCTGCTTCCCCCTACTCCCAATATATAATGGTCCAGACCTCCAGGGTCCTGCTCCCCCCTCCTCCCTAAATATAATGGTGCAGACCTCCAGTGTCCTGTTCCCCCCCCTATATAATGGTCCATACCTCAGGATCCTGCCCCCCCTTCTCCTTAAATATAATGGTCCAGACCTCCAGGGTCCTGCTCCCCCCTAAATACAATTGTCCAGACCTCCAGTGTCCTGTTCCCCCCTATATAATGGTCCAGACCTCAGGATCCTGCTCCCCCTTCTCCTTAAATATAATGGTCCAGACCTCCAGTGTCCTTTTCCCCCCTATATAATGGTCCAGACCAGACCTCCAGGATCCTGCTCCCCCCCTTCTCCTTAAATGTACTGGTCCAGACCTCCAGTGTCCTTTTCCCCCCTATATAATGGTCCAGACCAGACCTCCAGGATCCTGCTCCCCCCTTCTCCTGAAATGTACTGGTCCAGACCTCCAGAGTCCTGCTCCCCCCTTCTCCTTAAATGTACTGGTCCAGACCTCCAGGGTGCTG
Organism: Bufo gargarizans; assembly: GCF_014858855.1. Classification (NCBI taxonomy): domain Eukaryota; kingdom Metazoa; phylum Chordata; class Amphibia; order Anura; family Bufonidae; genus Bufo; species Bufo gargarizans. Next base: position 377,693,132 of record NC_058083.1, on the reverse strand, counting down.
CTCCCCCCCCCCCTCCACCCCAGATATAATGGTCCAGGACTCCACAGTAAGTTTTACCAGTCCCAGAGTCAGCCAGCCCTTACCTCACAGCCACTTGAACGTCTGCACACCCACACTCCAGCAGCGCTGCCAGGTCCAGCAGCACGCAGCTTTGCTGTACGCTCCGCCTCCACTTCTGGTCAGTTGGACTGCCGCCCAGACTGGGAGCGGGACCACTCAATCTCCTCATTGCAGGTAGGCCTCTCTGCCTCCGGCCGCGCCCTATCGCACCGCCCACAGCCTGCAGGCCCTGCAGATAGCGCTTTCTCTGTCTGTCCCGGAGGGGCCTGCGACCCCTGTAGCTACGCCACATGAATTAAAAAAATAATAATCCTTAGCCGGCAGCCCGGGCCCCCAGTGGCGTTGGGCCCCATAGCCATTGCTATGGCTGCTATGGTGATCCCTACGCCCATGCTCCCACCCTTCAGAAGTTTGAGCTTTCTTGGGCCAGCAACTTTTTTAGGGTTCTGGCCTATCTGAATGTTAGACAAGGCTTCACTGGAAGACTATTTTTGATAAATGGGAGCTTTATGCAAAATATACCAATATTTGGATATCACATTTTTATTGCATTGTGATTGTTTATATGTGGTAATAAAATTGAGACCAAATGGAATTCGCTCTTTGTTAGATTGTTTCTTAGGTAGAAGCATGGATCAACTTATTTGTCCTTCTATAGGTTGCATCTCCTACGTTCAGATGGTAACTTTTCTCTTTGAACCAAGTAGACAAAATCCTACTTTGTTCCTAAAAGTCTTTGTCCAAAGTGCAATTATGCCAATTCTTTTGTACTGACTAAATGGAATATCGGTCTTCCATTTTCTATAGTGGGTGCTAGAATAATCCAAGTAGCTATTGCGATCTGCTGTTTTGAAAAAAGGTATGGGTTGTAGTTTTGTTCTCTGCTCTAGATAATTCTAGATCCAATCATTACTTGATTATGGTTGCCTGTAAATGTAAGGTCCCAATCGTTACAATTGAGACATTTAATTATTTGGCAATAGAAGTTGCGGTACATTCCCGAATGAGAAAAGAGGTAGTCGATGTACTGACTATAAAACTGAATATTTTCAGATCAATAATGTGAGACCTATACATATTGCTCTTCAAAACTCCCCATGAAGAGATTGGCAAAACATGGTGCAGATCTAGTACCTATGGCTGCAATTAGTGTGTAATGAAATAAGAGGACATTAGTTCTCTGAGTCACAAATTGTAATGTTTAAATCTGCATAATATAATCGTTTCATATCTTAAGGAAGTAATCATACAATTTTGTTTTTGTTTTTTATTCTCTGGCCTTCTACAAAGGTACATGGAATTTGTAGTGAAGGAAGTTTTCGTATCAATGACTGTATTTGTGAGTTATCCCCTTCCTTCTGGCCCTCAGTTGTGTCCGTGACTGACAATTTGATTCTGCAACTGACCTAACATCTTATGTGTGGATAGGAAGTCAGTTTCTCTATTCCTTCCTATGAGACTGACTTAAAGTTTCCATACGAATGAATAGAGAAGATGACTTCCTGACCACACATAAAACACTGGGTCAGTTGAATCAGAGTGTTGGTCATATGACATAGCTGAGGACAAGAAGACCGGAAATAACTCACAAATACAGTCATCAGTAAAAAGATCACCTTCACTGCAATTTACATTATGTACTTTTCTAATGTGCTAGAGAATAAAACATGTTGTGGCAGTGCTTCTTTAATATTTCATTTTGTCTTTTGTGCGTTGCAAATAATAATCACACTTCACTTTTACCTCATTATGATATTTGCTAGAATTGTAGAAAATACATTCATACACAAATTTTATGGAATAGAGCTGGGAACAACAGAACAAGAAAAGGACTAGGTATTCTAGTTACGCGTAAGCTATGCAGCAGTTACTCATGTCATGCAGCAGCTGCAAAAGCAAATACGTTTTTGGGGTGTATAAAATGAAGAGATAAAAACCTGTGACCCCAATGTAATATTAGCCCATTATTAACCTCATAAGGTCACATGTGGAGTATGGGATTAATTTTGAGCTCCATATACAATACAGCATTTAGCTAGAAAGGGTTCATAGATGGAAGACCAGATTATTCAATGGAATCAAAGATCTCTCTTTTAATGAGAAGCTTCAAATATTGGGCTTGTTCAGCTTGGAGAAAAAACACCTTAGAAGTAATCTTATTTATACGTACAGTCCTGAAATTGCAACACCAAGTCATGAAATGGTTAATGATATGCAAATTCAAAAAAATGGAAACAAAATACACACACCTACATGCCCTGAAATGCTATCAATGACCTTAATTAATGGTTGTCTGAGGAATGTTCTACCATGTTAAATGTTCTGCTGTTGGCTAATCCCCTTGCCAACTGATAACATCCCATCACATGTGCTCGATGGGGAATAAGGTTCAGAATTTCAATAATTTTGAAAAAAAAATTGGCTTCTTTTTTCAAATTCATACAACTTTTTACATGTTTTCAGGTATACTTCACACATAAAAAGTGCAGTGATTTAAAAAAAATTTAGTGACTCCCCCCTCACCCCAAAAAAGTGAAGAGAAATACCACAAACTGTGCAAAATGAGACTAGAAAGTTTAAAAATGAACCAAATGTATCACAGTGGCTAATGCTAGATAAATAATAATCTCTTTAGACTGTCTAGTCTACATTGTTACTGCTATTAGAAGGCATACTTTGTGACAGAATTAAGCACCTGAATTTTGGTGCATCTAATTTCGCACACCCTCTGACACTAAACCATGCCTCCTTTTCCTCCCTTTGTTGGATGAGGCAGAAAACATCTATAACACTTAACAAATGTGTTGAATGGCCAGAATTCAGTCTCGGTTTGAGACTGGACCATTTGCAAGTAAAAATCTTCGCCACCGTTCTTACTATATTCTATTGTCTGCTATTGTTTTACAACTAACATTTGGCTGCAATAAAAAAAAAAAAAGCCGAAAAAGCCAGGAAAATCGCTGCAGAAAACACATACAGGCACATTTACTTGATTCTATAAATAGCATAAACTTACACAGGCTGTCTAGACATACATCACATTTATCACTATGGCTAGATACTTTTGTTTAACTTTGCACAGCATATTTGTTTGCTTACTAAATAGAATTTTACCCCAGAATTTGGTGCAAAATGTCTCGTTTTAATCATACTTAGTTGGTAATTTGGGGGCATGTAAGCCACTTATGGGTGGGACTTATAGTAGCCACACCACTTTTAAAATTTGATGGAGAAGTCCCCGCAAATTTGGGACAGTGGGCAACTTTACAGGTGCATCTCAATAAATTAGAATAAATCATTAATTTCAGTAGTTAAATTCAAAAAGTGAAACTCATATATTTTATAGATTCATTACTCATAAAGTGATGTATTTCAAGCATTTCTTTCTTTCAATGCTGATTATGGCTTATAGCTAATGAATACCTAAAAGTCAATATCTAAAAAAATATTAAAATTGTGAAAAAATGCAATATTGTGGCCTCATGGTGTCTGACTCTAATCAGCTAATCAACACAAAACACCTGAAAAGGTTTCCTAAGTGTTTAAGGGGTCCCTTAGTCTGGTGCAGTAAGCTACACAATAATGTGAAAGACTGTTGACTTGACAGTTGTCCAGAAGACGTTGACTTCCTCCACAAGGAGAGTAAGCCAAAAATGTCATTGCTAAAGATGCTGGATGTTCACAGCAGGAGTCCACAACTGGAATCAATGCTTCAACAGCTGCAGACCACACAAAGACGTATCCAGGTTTTAACTGTTACATTTCTTGTCACATTTGTGTCACACCCAGAGACAGTGTCCGAATTGTCTAAGACTGAGTTTACACTTCAATTTTTTGGTCAGTTATTTCAATCAGTTATTATGAGCCAAAACCAGTAGTAAAGCCTACTAAGAAATAAGGTATAGAGGAAAGATTTACATCTGTTCTGTGTTTTTGACTAGCACCTGGTTTTGGGTCACAATAACTGATTGAAATAACTGATCAAATAAATGAAGTGTGAACTTGGCCTTAGCTGGCTAAGGAGAAAAGGGACTGGAGTCTGGACTGTTTCTCAGTAGTCCAAAGTCCTGATTTTAGATTCAAGTAAATTTTGCATTTCATTTGGAAATCAAGGTCCCAGAGTCTGCAGGAAGAGTGAAGAGGCAAACAATCCAAGTTACTAAAGGTCCAGTGTGAAGTTTCCATAGTCAATGATGGATTGGGGAGCCATGTCATCTTTTTTTCATCTCTGTTAGATCAAGTCCAAAGTCAGTGCAGCCATCTAGCAGGAAATATTAAAGCACTTCATGCTTCCCTGTACTGACAAACTTTATAGAGATGCTCATTGTATTTTCCATCAGGACTTGGCACCTGCCAAACACTGCCAAAACTACCATTACCTGGTTTAATATCTATGGTATCATTGTGCTTGATTGGACAGCCAACTCGCCTGACCTAAACCTCTTAGAGAATCTATAGGGGTATTGTCAAGAAGAAGATGAGACACCAGACCCACCAATACAGATGAGCTGAAAGCCGCTATCAAACCAACCTGGGCTTATATAACACCTCAGCTATGCCGCAGGCCTATCGCCTCCATGCTATACCACATTGATGCAGTAATTCATGCAAAAGAAGCCCAAAGCATGTATTGAATGCATATACTGTACATACTTTTCAGTAGGCCAATTATATTGCATACATTTTTTTTTTTTTATTGGTCTTATATATACAAATATTCTGAGATACTGACTTGAGTTTTCATTTGCTGTAAGCCATAATCATGAACATTAAAATAAAGAAATGCTTGAAATAGATTACTCTGTGTGGCATTCGTTTGAGCCATTTCCATCTGAGATCTGTTATTTTAGATAGAAAAAAAATTCTTGCTTCAAGGAAGTAATATGTCACCTTCTCAGGGTATGTTCACTTGGCTAAAATATACAGATCAGTAGGCTGATTTTGACAGTGGAAATGCTGGCAAAAATGTATAAATAAATAAAAAAAATAAAAAAACTTGCTACTAATCCTTCCCCATTTACTTCAATGGTAAAAGCAGCTAAAATCTACTTCTGCACAGTTTTATTTAACATATTCTACTTTACTAACTGCATAAATATATCAGTTTAACTAATGAATTGTATTGTGATTATTTGTGGTGCAATTTATAGCATTAAACTAACTTGAATGCATTGTACTGCAGTAGCTGCATTAATATAACATAATATAGGCTCGGGCCTTAACTCTGCTTGCTAATAATTTCCCTGCCTTGTTGGCTTGCGAATAAAATTTAGTTTTGGTTCTTTTTAAGGAGAGTTCGTAAGAATGAAGAAAACATTCACGCAGTTGGGATCTAAGTAGTCTAAGTTTGTCAGAGAGCTCTGCTGATGGGGAAAATTTGTTTTTATTCTCCAGGGTTCGGATTTGTGTTAAAAGGTCATTTTAGTGTTTTTCTCTTAGTTTTTTATACCGGTGCCCAATTTTCAATAAAATGCCCCTTATAAAGGCCTTGTGGGCTACCCATACAGTGGTTGGGCTGGGACCAGAGTTAGTATTAAATTTAAAGTATTCCACTAGGGCAGCCTCTACTTCTGGTTGGAATTTATTATTAGCTAAGATGAACTTGTTAGCTCGCCAGAGTGGGTTTGGGGGGAGGTGTACTCATCAACTAGTTCTAGCGAAACCGGGGCGTGATCAGACCACGTGATTGATCCAATAGAAGAGCTTTCGGACGCCGCTAGGGAGATCCTGTCCGTTAAGATTAGATAAATGCGGGAGTAGGATTTATGAGCTGGCGAAAAGTATGAAAAGTCCCTTTCTGAAGCATGGTGTACACGCCAAATATCATAAAGGGAATTCTCTACCAAGATGCTAGCTAATGCACCCGAATCAGTTCTCGCTGCAGCAGTGGAGTCAAGATGCGGATCTGGGACAATGTTAAAGTCTCCGCAAACGACCAATCGGCCTTCTTTCATAGTTAGAATTTTCTTGAAGAGTTTATTCAAGAAACGGATAGGTCTTATATTTGGGGCGTATACTCCCACTATCGTGTAGGTGATATTGTTGATAGAGCAAATATGTATTATATAGCGACCCCCTGTATCTATCACAGTTTTTTTCTCAGCGTGTGCCACTGAATTCTTGATTGCCAAGAGCACTCCCCTCTTCTTTCCTAGGCCATGAGAGTGAATCAATATCGGGAAAGCTGGGTTATTCAACCTGTCAGCATCTGTACTTATGGTATGTGTCTCTTGTGCACAAAGGATATCACATTTAGATGACAGCGCTTCCCTCCACATCATCCTTCTTTTGTATGGGCTATTTAAGCCTCGTACATTGATTGAGACAATTTTAAGTACCATCTGAGTAGTCAGGTTTAGCTAAGAAAAAGTCGCACGGACGACATGGAGGGAAACGCAGGCCATTATTCCACAATGTAATCAATATGCAGAACGAATTACATGACATGACAAAACATAATAAAAGGGATAAAATAAGAACAGGAACAGCATAAACAGATTGCCCATACAACAGGACAGTGTTAAAGTAGTACAAGGGTATGCACACATTGACCCCTTGTAAATAATGTGGGGAACAGACAGTCTTGCCTACCACCAGGAGACTCATACAAGTAGAGCAAGATCCTCCTCCTGCTGGTTATCGGCAAATGCCTGGAGAAAATAAAACCACTCAACGGTGCTTCTTCTGTCTTCTGTTTTCAACGCGGTGCCATTCTCCCTCTTCGGATAGATGATGAGGTTGTTTTGTTTGCGGAACCTCCGCCACTGCAATGTTCCATGCGGCGAGTGCGGCTTTCCCTTCCTCCACCGAGCGGATAACCGTTAAGGTGCCATTTTGCTGGACCAGCAATTTCACTGGATACCCCCATCTGTATTGGATTGCGTGCTCGCGCAACGCTATGGTGATGGGTGCCAAAGCACGGCGCAGTTGGAGAGTAGCCATGGATAAGTCTGCAAACAGTTTAACTTGCTGATAGGGGTCCGGCAAAACTACCAACTTCCTTGCCGCCGCTAGGGTGTCTTCTTTAGTATGAAAAAAGTGCAAATGGGCCAGCACATCTCTCGGAGTGTAATCCGGCAGGTGCTTGGGTTTCGCTATTCTGTGTGCACGATCTATGATGAGATCCTGATCAGTGCAGTTAGGTAATAAAAGTTTAATCAGCGATTTGATGTAAGTTTGCAGGTCTGTGGCTGGAACAGATTCCGGCACACCTCGTAGCTTCAAATTATTTCTACGTGAACGATCCTCTAAGTCTGCAACTTTTGCTTTGAGGAAAGTAATTTAGTCGGATTGGGACTCATGAGAGTCTATCATGTTGTTATGGGAATCAGCAAACTCCCCCATCTTATGTCCAATATGCTGCACTCTGTGACCCAAATCACTGACCGAGGAATGGATAGGTGCAAGCAGCTGCGAAATGTGTGATGCCATTGAACGATTGAAAGCCAAGAACATGTCCTTAAGCAGCATACTGGACGCAGGCTTATCGTCCGTCGGAAAGCTGCTCAGAGCCTCGATTAAGTTGTCAGAGTTAGCTCCCTGCAGATTATCAACCGCTGCAACCGAGATTTCAGGGCCCTGAAGTCTGGGTCTTTGTTTTGCCGGGCTCTGTGGTGGCGAACGAATGGCGGTCTGGTTAGGTGATACCGCTGCCACGTGTCCCGTCTTATCTCCCTCACTATGAATAATAATGCGCTCACCCGACTCAGCCTGAAGTGGTGATCCCCGTGGGCTTTGGTGTAACGAGCTGCCATCTTCCGATGCACGGGGAGATCTGGTGCTTGTTGATGAAGTCTGGGTCTTTGTTTCGCCGGGCTCTGTGATGGCGAACGAATGGCGGTCTGGTTAGGTGATACCGCTGCCACGTGTCCCGTCTTATCTCCCTCACTATGAATAATAATGCGCTCACCCGACTCAGCCTGAAGTGGTGATCCCCGTGGGCTTTGGTGTAACGAGCTGCCATCTTCCGATGCACGGGGAGATCCGGTGCTTGTTGATGAAGTCTGGGTCTTTGTTTCGCCGGGCTCTGTGATGGCGAACGAATGGCGGTCTGGTTAGGTGATACCGCTGCCACGTGTCCCGTCTTATCTCCCTCACTATGAATAATAATGCGCTCACCCGACGCACGGGGAGATCCGGTGCTTGTTGATGAACGCGGGCTAGAGGGGGAATCAGCTTGTGAGGCTCTCATGCCGGCGCCATCTTTATCTCGGTCTTGACCGAAGAAAAATTCAAGCTTTCCCTGTTTCTTCATGCTTCTTTTGCCTCTGGTCATCATCAGGGTAAGTTCCGATACCGATTGGTACGAATGGTATTCTAAGAAGCGCAGTGTGAGGGTTAGGCCTCTTTCACACTACAGTATGTTGAATTCAGTGTTTCGCATTCCGTTTTTCACGGATCCGTTGTTCCGTTTTTTGCTTCCGTTGTGGTTCCGTTTCCGTTCCGTTGTTCCGTTCCGTTTTTCCGTATGGCATATACAGTATACAGTAATTACATAGAAAAAATTGGGCTGGGCATAACATTTTCAATAGATGGTTCCGCAAAAAACGGAACGGATACGGAAGACATACGGATGCATTTCCGTATGTGTTCCGTTTTTTTTTTTTGCGGACCCATTGACTTGAATGGAGCCACAGACCGTGATTTGCGGCCAAATATAGGACATGTTCTATCTTCTCAACGGAACGGAAAAATGGAAATACGGAAACGGAATGCATACGGAACACATTCCGTTTTTTTTTGCGGAACCATTGAAATGAATGGTTCCGTATACGGAACGCAAAAAACGGACCGCAAAACGGAAAAAAAAAACGGTAGTGTGAAAGAGGCCTTATACTGAGATGAAACGCTAAGCAGGAGCAGGAGCTCTGAAATCAAGCGGCCATACTCCTCGGCTTCACGGCCACGCCCCTGGGGTCTTGTCTTTTTTACCAGATAGAAATGTTCTGCATGCAGGGCTTTTTTTTTGTCTGGTCCATTTGACAGAATCTGTGACAGATGCCCCAAACTCAACCTCCAATGCAGATGTGAATAAGTCCTGAACTATCTGTTGGCCTAGGTATTATTTATTTGAATTAATGCAACTTTTCTACTTCTCCTTGGCTAAAGGTACTCCTCATAAATGGTAGGAGGAGTGTTTTTACTCTTTCAGAAAAATGGCCTTTAGCAAGATCTGCAAGATTAAAATAAGCCATGGGCATTCAAACACAAACATAGGTACCAGGGCTCTGTTCCAGTGCATGAGATAGCATCACTGGATCCTGTGTGGAAATAGAACTGGCATGCATTCAGAACAAGAGTGTCTTCCTTCTCCAGATCTTCTTTGTGGCAGCCAGGCAGCATCCACAAGTAGTATATTCTCTTTGTCATCATCATCAACTGTGCCTTCTCCTGTTCAGACTCCTACTCCTTGTACTCCACTTCATCATGAGACATCCATAACGGAATGTGTGGCCACAAGAAAACTATTTGGGACCATTAGTTAGGTTGTGTACAGGCTGAACTCCCAACTGGCAAAGTTTCTGGAAATACAGTTGGTGCAATACCATTTAGCTATGGTAAATATGGCATTTCCCAAAATTGCTAGCTCTGGCCAGCTTTCTGTAAAAATTGTCTAATCGTTCTGGTAATTTTGCTCACTCCTGTTCCTTCACCCACTCTCCCGCTGTCTCTACTACAAGTAGCTATACTATCTTGTCTAGCTTCCAGTGCCATCTCAGAGAGGGTCTTCAGTATGGCAGGTGGCATAGTGATGACCAAACAAAGAAACTTGTTCTCTAACAGTTTACAAAACATCACTTTTGTAAAAAAGAAATGAGGCATGGATCAGTGTGGATTTTCACATAGGCTGAGGCAAATGAATAGATATGCTATTGCTGAGAGTGGCTATTTATTTCAGGCTCAATCATTCCAGCTGTACTGTCTTCCTGCCATCATCTTTCATAGTGTATGGCTGCTTCTGCAGCTGCTGCTCTCCATACTGCCACTATCATTACCCTACACAGCCACAACTTCTACTACACCTACACAGCCATACACACATCTACTGCCTTGTCTTTAGGATGCTACTCTGCCATTGCTGCCACTATTATTGCTGACACATGCCACTATTACCCCTACACACCTTTCTACATCTATATTGTTCTGCTGCTACTCCCAACTAAAAGGGAGGATTTTTGCAGGCTTGTTCAGAACAAGTCACTGTTTCTTATAACATTAACACTTGTGTTTCTATAAACAAACATTCCTTTGTTAAGGAATAATATTTGGACATCATTGGAATAATATTTGGTGCTTAGAACAAGCAACTACTTCTATGTGTATGTATAAACATGGGAAAGCTTCTGCCTTCTTGAAGATATTATTTTGGGAATGTTTGTGGAGAGCAATGCTTTGTTTTCTTCCCATAACACTGTGTGTGTTTAAATACCATCTTCCCCTAGTAAGGGACAATTTTTGGAACTTTTTAATGTTAAAAAGCATAACTAATACGATGGCACAGTGTTTTTTTAAATAGTCTATTTGTTAAAAACATCAAATATGCGTTTACCCATAGCTATATATGTCAGTGTCATTATTACATAATTTACTATTGCTGTCATTGTGCTAAAGAGTTTGAAGGTGGTTGGGAGAAAGAAAGAAAAACAATAAAAAATAGAAAAAAACTGAGAGAAAGAGGGAAGACCTAAGAGACCTCAAAGTGTCATATACAAATTTTTGTAAAAATTGATTTGAACCCACATTCAATTTGACAGATTGGGTGAGATGGACACAAAATCAACTTCAAAAGTGTCCATGTTCAAACATGCTGAACATTATATTTTCTATATGTATTATATGTAGATGCCTGACACTGGTTTCTACAGTTTATGGCTCATGCACATGACCATATGTATTTTGCGGTCCACAAAACATTGATCAGCAAATTTTCCTAAGTCCTTTTCCATGTCAGTGTTAGGCCTCGTGCAGACGGACGTTGCTCAGATGTTCCGTGCATTGAGGACTGCATTTCGTAGCCTAAGGCCATCTGCACATTCCTGTGCAGTAAAAATGCTGTGTATTCCAGTACCATCAAAGTGTGCACTGTGTGGAAATTGACCTGCCATTCAGATTTCCAAATCCGCACGATGTAATTTATGTTTGTGGTTTTAGCTGCGGATTTTACCCTTTTTAATGGATGAGAACTGTGGCAAACTGCATCTAATCCACATCAAAATCCACAATTAGACATTGAGGGTTTAGGTGTGCATGAGGTGTAGAAATGTGGATTTTATGTGTGTTCACCCGCACATGCCTAAGGCCGTCTTTACATGACTGTGGGAGAGCCGCGCCCCTGTTGCGGACAGTAAAACGCGGATCTGCAAAATACAGCCACCAGCTGTGTGCATTCTGCATCGCAATGTGGAGCCATTGACTTCAACTGACATGTCTTATCTTTTGAGGCATGGAGGCACAGACCCAGAAGCACAAGGAAACACACAGAAGGGTTACCGTGTGCTTTCTGGTCCATGCCTCTACACCTTAAAAGATAGAACATTTGCTATCTTCATCTGCATCTTGTGGATTCCAGACCCATTTATATCAATGGGTTCTCACTGTGACGTGGAGTGCACACGGCCAGTGCCTGTGTTGTGCGGATCCACAGTTTGCGGACTGCAACACTGGAACGGTCCTCCTACGGTCGTGTGATGTGACCTAATGCAGTACCAGCAAAGTGAATAAGATTAGACAAATATTTGTACACATGGCTTTTTTCAATGCAGCAATCGGCCATCCGTGAAGGTTTGGGAATCTGGAGCATGTCAATTGTTGGGAAGATTTTTTTTGTCTGTATTTCACCCTTTTAAATATATGGCTGGTTTCACAGAAGCAAGCTTTGGTAAATGGTTTCCATCAGTGATTGTGGGCCAAAACCAGGAATGAGGCCTACAAAGATAAGTGTAGGCAACGTAGTTGCCGTATTTGTGGGAGGGGAGGCTCCCACACATCTTATTTAAAGCACCGCTGCGCCCTCCCCCTGTCAGCTACCTTCGTTTCTCGGCCACAGCAGCGGTGTGCGCAGGCGCTGCTTCACTTCCGGGTCATGAGCAGGGTCAGCGTCCTCTGTGCTCCAGCATACGGCCGGCGTGGTTCCCACATCGTCGCTCGGCGTGGGTGTCCGGTTCAGGTAAGGGTAAGTTAGGCACTCGCGTGCTCCTCTTTCTACTCATCGTGCCCCACGTCTGGGCAGCGTTTGTTCTCTGGCATACAGTTCGGCATGTTCTGTTCCCATGCAGCGGCACTCCAACGGCGGTCTCAGCTGTTCCTCACTACTTAGCATTGCCATTCACTGACATCACATGCTATGACCCTACATATCAAGTACACATATCAGTGCCCATAGGTTATAACAACCACATTCTGTGTCCACCATAGTCCCATTTCACTAGGTTTCAGCAATCTTGTCCACAACAGGGTTTGGATCACATCACATGCTTACTTGCGTTCATAGCATTTTGCCACTCAGACCTTAAATTTTCTCATGGAACAATCAAGTTATATTTAGCCGGTATACAACACTATTGGCATATTTCCTATCCAGACAGGTCATCTCTATTATTAGCACACCCTATTAAAGCGATCCTTAAAGGTATACATAATACATTAGCTGTCAGTAAGATTTCCAGGAAACCCTTCTCAGGTGAAATGTTCAAATCCATTTCCATGATCTTAAAGGGAACCTGTCATGTGGATATTTGATTATAATCTAACTAATTATATACAATCATTAACTACTAAAAAGTACCTTAGATGTATTCACTTACTGGTGTGACAGATGGTTACCTCATAATATACACACAAAGATGCCGCATGCTAATGAGCTGATTCGAGTCCGGTGTGATGTCATTGAGTACAGCGTATATTTAAGTCAAAGCTATAGCCACTACCCTGCCCACCTGCTGCTGATTTCTATGGAAACAAACTGTCATTCAGCAGCAGGTAGGCGGGAGAGTCAGGAGCTCATGAATATTCATGACCATCATTATCAGCTGGAGCTTTTCAATACAAGATGTTGGCAGATTGAGTCAATTAGAGAAAGTGACCCAGCATTTTGCTAAGCGAATCAGTCACTTATTTATGTTGCCCTTAGTTAGGACACCATAAAACTGGTGACAGGTTCCCTTTAAGTGCAAACCCCAGTATTTATGTTTCTACGGGTTCCTACGACCTGGAGAATTCACATGCCCTATCTCTAGCAGTGCCTTCGTACAGTACAGAAACAACAATTAAATGCCTAGGTTCCCACTTCGTCCTTACACTTAATCATACTAAGACCACTAGACCAGGCGAGACCACTAAGGTAAAATATTTCCCTACGGGTAACAAGTGGTGCCCAGTGGCAGTCTTTAATGAATGGTCGGTATTGATCAAACGCGCTCCACCCAACTCCCCTCTTTTAGCACACAACTCTGGCCCGCTCAGCATTCAAACATTCCTAAAATACATACGAGTCCTATTGCCTAAACTAAATGTTGTTCCATTAAGCATTACCGGCCATTCATTCAGAATAGGAGCTGCCTCGGCCGCCTCTAAGAACAACATTACGGTCCACATTATAAAGAAACTGGGTCGTTGGAAATCGCTGTGTTACACTCGTTACATACCCAACCCTAAACGAGAGATGTCATTGGATTTTCAGAATTTGCTGACATAATGTGTTTTCAATACAGTTTATTGTCTTCATACTACCGTGTCCTGTATTTCTTGGCCCCTTTAGGCTACCCTTTACAGCAGTTCCGCCACTACTCTACTGCTATGCTTCAGGTTACTGTCACTCTGATAGTCGATCCGAGCACAAGTGTAGGCAGCGTAGTTGCCGTATTTGTGGAAGGGGAGGTTCCTGTACATCCTATTTAAAGCACCGCTGTGCCCTCCCCCCTGTCAGCTACCTTTGTTTCTCGGCCACAGCAGCAGTGTGCCCCTCCCACCCAACCCTCATATCATCCTTACTTACAGGGTGGCCCCCTTTAGGCTACCCTTTACAGCAGTTCCGCCACTACTCTACTGCTATGCTTCAGGTTACTGTCACTCTGATAGTTGATCCGAGCACAATATATAATTAAAAGATTTGTTCCTGTTCTGTGTTTTAGACCTGCACGTTGTTTGGCTCAGACTCACTGATGGAAAACATTGACCAAACACTGGGAGAGAATTATCAAAACCGGTGTAAATGAAATCTGGCTTAGTTGCTTATAATAACCAAGCAGATTCCCTCTTTGGAAAATGAAAGGAGGAATTTGATTGGTTGCTTTGGGCAACTAAGACTAAGGTTTTTTTTTTACACCACCGACTGTATGAAAGTGGCCTAGCAAATGATTGGACAGATGGGTTTTAAAAACATCTGAGAATTTAGGGTCAAAGTTCAGCTTCAACAGATATTCAATGATTAGCAGGATCTGTTCCCAGAAAAATGCCCTTGAGCAGTGTCCTCTTAAAAGGAAAAGCAGGTGTGTCTGTGTAAGAGTTCCAATTGTATTGTTCCTTGCTTATGACTGATTTATGTTTTTTCAGCTGCAAAAGTTCTTACTGGCATTAAAAACAAACTTGTATTCTAGAAAAGTTGTAATATTGATTGCTTGCTTCTTTCTTTTGTTAACAGGATGGATGTAAATTTCCATGACTACTATTAGGCTGCTGTCACATTACATTTTTTGGTTAACATTTTTTTTGTAAAAAAAGAAAAAAACACCTGAAAAACCCCAGCCTTATGCTGTATTGTTTTGCCATTTTTAGTAGAATTCATGTTTTTATTGTTTTTGTGGCTTTTTTAATATTGTTTTGACTACATATGTTCCCCTCCTAATATATTTTTCCTGTAGTTCAATATAAAAAGCCATGGTATAAAAAAGAAACAAATTTAAAATGCCATAAAATGCAGTACACATTGACAAATAATGGATGTCCATGGGACAAAAAAGACAGAAACTGATGTAACAAGCACTACATCGAAAGTATGTTGAGATTTGGAGGACTGTGCAAACATGTCTCTGGTGTGATGAGTAAATCAGGATATCGTTAAGAGAGGATATCATCACACAGACATAAAGCAGGTCGCGGAATAGTGGCAGCATTCCAAAGACCAAAGAACAGTATTGAGATCTCTCCCATGATCTATTTATACTCAGGACTGTGACTGGTTCAAGGGGACATCCACTATTACTAGAAGAAAGAAGGTTTCTACACCAAAACTGATAAACCCCTGAAAGCTCTCATTTTTAATCTCAGGTACCTCGACATCTGAAGTGGGGGGGTGTTACTGCAATTGCCATTCCCTGTAATTGCGCCTGCTTCATACAAAGAAATTAGCTTCATGACAAAATAATTTCTTTATGAAACTCTGCAAAGCAGCCAAATCATCAAAGTTTCAATAACTTAGTTCAACAAGGGTTATAGTTACTAGAATTCTGGAGAAGGGTCGTTGATGCAGGGTATTATTCTGATGGCCTGATTGGAGCGGGAAAGAGTTTGATGTTTTTTTTTTTCGGTGTTCAGTACTATGCTACGATGTATTTTATAAGGCAAGTCAGCATGATTGGCATAGAAATTGAGATCAGCAATATAAATTCTGCAGAACGTGGGGTCTCCAGGTGAAACAGAAATCAGGTATCTTGAGTGACATGCAGTATCTGATGACTGGTGTTTGAAGGTGGAGCCATGGTAATCCAATCAGCAGAACACTGATAGACAAATTTAGAACACAGGAGACCATCTCCATATACTTGACTCCCACGTGAACATCCATGGGTACTGTAGCATAGATGATAGGTTCTGAAACAGGTACCCTGTTGACACTATAGACAAATTTAAATGTACTGTAGGTATACTGTAGTGGATCACTAAGGCCTGATGCAAGAAATTGCTAGCAGTACTGGGGTACAGGAAGGCTTATACAGTGAACACAATGCTGCCACAGGAGAAGACAACAGGAATTGTCAGTTTTGGAGATGAGAGAGAGCATCTTCACCTAGGGCCATCTCTCCAATTGACCCTAGGCACTGGATTTTCCATGCCAAAATGGACAAGTCGGTGCGTAATGACCCTTGCCGCTATAGTAAAGCCACACATTACTGCTGTATCTATGCTGACACTTTTCTTCTAATAACTTGACTGGATGGGTTCTTCAGGAATGGCTGAAGAAAAGGTGAGCAAGGGCTTCTGGAACGACGGGGCCAGTTGTGGAACTTTTGTCTCCTGGGCAGATTCTCTGAGTTGCTCCCTAAAATCGAATCTGTGTGGAAAGCAAGTGCCATCACATCATCCAGAGTAGCTGGTATATCCTGACCTGCAAGTTCATCCAATCTGCACTCTGACAGACCCCCCCACAAGGCAGCCACCAAGGCCTTGTTGATCCAGCATAGCTCTGAAGATAGGGTACAGAACTGAATGGCTTTCTGTCCCACTGAAAGATTGCCCTGGTAGTATTGCAGTAAGGAAGAGGCTGCTGAAACATTTTGTTTTGGACACTTTATAGAGAAGTGTCCCAGGCTATAGCTTCACCGGCAGGCGACCTTGGACCAGTTGGTAGGAAACTGATGAGCCAGCAATTCAAAATGGATAGTGTGTTGCTTCAGGAATCCACAGCAGGTTTTGGGGTTCTCCTCATAGTGTGGTAGCAGGGACAGATGCAATTTAAGAGCTTCGGAGGAAGTGGAAGTGGAACTAGACCGGAAACTGCTAAAACATTGTAACAAGTGTAGATCTTGTTCAGATACTAAAGCAACTTGGCAACTGTGCTGATTAGTCAGCTCATTGTTTACTTTAGGCAATCCCAACTTGAGCAGGCCAGCTAGATCCATGGCCTAAGCAAACTGTTATGAAGTGGATCTGCTGTGTCTACTTAACAAATTTGTCTTGTAGCTACTCCTAAGGACATACTCTAAATGCCTCTCTGGTTTTCACCCTTTAACTCCTTTACAGGGATCTGGGCTCCATTACAGAAGAACCAACAGGCTGCTACATCTTGCATTAGTCTCTGTTCAGTAGACTGGTGACCAGCGGGGTCAAGAGACACCAGTGCCAGACACTTAAGGGTCAGACAAAATTGTAGCCAGAAACAAGCAGAGATCAGGGCAGGCAGAGCTTGTGCAATCCAGTCAGTCCAAGGGTCAAGGCAGGAAACTCAGGGTCAGTAGAGAGATTAGGCAGAGGTCAGTTAGAAAAGGGTCAATCTAGAGACAGGCATAAGTCAGTACATTGGGGAGCAAACAAGACAAATAGTGTACCTTTACAGGTAACTATACTACTAGAACCTATTGCTCAGGCAACCTCCCACAGAGGAAAGTGTCTGGATACCCTGAGATGAAGGGAATGCACAGTCCTACGGGTACTTAAAGGCAGAGCAGGCAAAAGATTGGCCTCAGCCTGCATGGAGTGGACAGTGCAGTACTGCCCTAGTGGCCGGAACCGACAAGAGGAAGCAACAGGATACCAGTGGTTCTGCACCATCGGAGAGAGCAGGTATACACTTCAGTAACCATAGCCATGGGGAGGAGTGAGGCAATGGGTGTGAGACACCAGTGTAACATGATGTAATATTTTCTACAAATATAAAAATCTACATTCAGTATCCGCAGTTGAAATAACTATGGTGCATAGTCTTTATATATTCAAGTGATTGAGAAAGGGAATTTACGGTAGATTCTCTCTTAGGGCAGAGATTATGAATTAATAGTTTCAGTGTATACTCCAGAATATTTTGCCACTGGAAATGACAAATAATAATAAAATAACTTGGAAACTTTTGTGGACGCTGGGGGAATGTTGCCTGCTTCCTTCTGTAGGAAGTGCTTGGCCAGTTGAATTTTTTATTTTTGCTTAGAAAATTCTTCAATATCATGTTGTTCAGCTAGCAAATGAGAATAAAACACCCCAAAAAAATAGTCTCTGAAATAGGATCATGTGTGAATAGCAATCATTTCATATTCTAATGTTCAGTTTTACTGTTTACTTTCAGTCCGATTTTTTTTAATGTAACAAAAGTTAGTTCTAGTCATTTGAAAATCAATCCTTAGTACTTTTCACCATTACTTTACAACATGTTTCTTATAAAGCACCTAAAATGCCTCTATCATGAAGTAAGGTATGACAATTCCACCTTTCATGAACTGATAATATCCAGAGGGCTGGATTTATAAAAGCATTCATGGTTTAATAGTCAGTGGAGTTTTACAAAACCTTCTCAAGTTCAACATTCCTCTTTCATTAGATTTACCATATGACTATTCTTAGATCATAAAAGCTTGGAATTTTATAAGGAAATGGGTGTCACAAAGAATGGTTTCATATTTATCGCCGTGAGCTAGCATATGGAATAGCGCCATTATACTGTAAGTCACTAGGGTTAAGAATAGAACAATGCATATGCGTGTTTTTTGCATCTTTATGTATGTATGTTCATTGTGTTTGTGTATCTTTATAGATATACTTTCTTCATTTCTTCAACCAATATTCCACTAAGATAACAGCCTAAAATATCGACCTCTCCTCCTTCAAACAACCACCAAAGGATTTTCCTGGAGTGCCCTGTCATCACTATTCTGTGAAGTGCCCTGTCATCACTATTAGAAATGGGTACATTCCCCTGTAACACTAAAAAATACAAAAACTGTAGTCACATCTTACCAACAGACACCATCCACATACCCAATACACAATGGGACTACAAAATCACCGTCACTATCTCATGTGCATCCTCCAATGTGGTGTACATGATACAACGCACAAAGTTCCCCAATATTGGCATCTATATTGTTTAAACGATGCAAAATCTCCCTTCAAGGATACATTTACATAGGCACACAATAAAGGGCAGGACACCCTGTGGGGAAACAGTGCTTTGCACCAGGCCACATTATCATGGACTTAATTATCTTTATATTGAAATACAATTTTCAGACCAGCAGGGAGATAAAAATTTGGGAATTCAAACTAACATTTCAGTCAATAAGAAGAGGACTCGATGTGATGACGGATTTATGATCCACTGCATGGACACTCTTTCTCCCCCTCCCCATTAGATCTTCTCAATTCCTAAGTCTTAAAGGCTCTTTACATGGGAGAAAAAAACCTAAAGATAATCGTTAACGAATGCTCATAGGAACACTTGTTAACGATTATCTGGCAGTGTAAATGCACCGCCAATAACCTGATGAGTCTGTATGGGTATGAGCGATGGCATTAGTGATCGCTCCTCCCTATACTCTGGAGGAGATTGCTGCATGTAAATGTAGTGGTCTCCTCCACCAGTGAGTAGCAGATTGTCGGGAAGGAACACTGCCTTCCTGACAATCTGCTGCTCTGTTGTCCCACGTAAGGGGACTTTTAAGACTTGTCTGTCCTTCTGTAACAATAACTGCAGTTTTATTGTTCTGACTAGGGTTGAGCGAACCCAAACTGTAAAGTTCGGGTTCATACCAAACTTTAGGATTTTTGGACCCCGGACCTGAACCTGAAAATTTCAGTAAAAGTTTGGGTTTGGTGTTCGGCGCTTTCTTGACGCTTTTTGAAAGGCTGCAGAGCAGCTAATCAACAAGCGGTTAACTTTCTGACCTTAGAAGCCATCACAGCCATGCGTATTAATGACATGGCTGTAATTGGCCAGTGTAGCATGTGACCCAGCCTCTATATGAGCTGGAGTCACGTAGCGCTGCACGTAAATATGCTGTGCTTAGTGTAGGGAGGGGATGCTGCTGGTGATTTCAGGGAGAGAATAAGAGACTCTTTGCTCAAAATCAGACTCTAACTCACCGATCTACAGTACAGACCAAAAGTTTGGACACACCTTCTCATTCAAAGAGTTTTCTTTATTTTCATGGCTATGAAAATTGTAGATTCACACTGAAGGCATCAAAACTATGAATTAACACATGTGGAATTATATACATAAAAAAAAGTGTGAAACAACTGACAATATGTCATATTCTAGGTTCCTCAAAGTAGCCACCTTTTGCTTTGCACACTCTTGGCATTCTCTTGATGAGCTTCAAGAGGTAGTCACCTGAAATGGCTTTCACTTCACAGGTGTGACCTGTCAGGTTTAATAGGTGGAATTTCTTGCCTTATAAATGGGGTTGGGACCATCAGTTGCGTTGTGGAGAAGTCAGGTGGATACACAGCTGATAGTCCTACTGAATAGACTGTTTGTTTTATTATTGTATTATGGCAAGAAAAAAGCAGCTAAGTAAAGAAAAATGAGTGGCCATCATTACTTTAAGAAATGAAGGTCAGTCAGTCCGAAAAATTGGGAAAACTTTGAAAGTGTCCCCAAGTGCAGTCACAAAAACCATCAAGCGCTACAAAGAAACTGGCTCACATGCAGACCGCCCCAGGAAAGGAAGACCAAGAGTCACCTTTGCTGCGGAGGATAAGTTCATCCGAGTCACCAGCCTCAGAAATCGCAGGTTAACAGCAGCTCAGATTAGAGACCAGGTCAATGCCACACAGAGTTCTAGCAGCAGACACATCTCTAGAACAACTGTTAAGAGGAGACTGTGTGAATCAAGCCTTCATGGTAGAATATCTGCTAGGAAACAACTGCTAAGGACAGGCAACAAGCAGAAGAGACTTGTTTGGGCTAAAGAACACAAGGAATGGATATTAGACCAGTGGAAATCTGTGCTTTGGTCTGATGAGTACAAATTTGAGATCTTTGGTTCCAACCACCGTGTCTTTGTGCGACACAGAAAAGGTGAACGGATGGACTCTACATGCCTGATTCCCACCGTGAAGCATGGAGGAGGAGGTGTGATGGTGTGGGGGTGCTTTGCTGGTGACACTGTTGGGGATTTATTCAAAATTGAAGGCATACTGAACCAGCATGGCTACCACAGCATCTTGCAGCGGCATGCTATTCCATCCGGTTTGCGTTTAGTTGGACCATCATTTATTTTTTAACAGGATAATGACCCCAAACACAGCTCTAGGCTGTGTAAGGGCTATTTGACCATGAAGTAGAGTGATGGGGTGCTGCGCCAGATGACCTGGCCTCCACAGTCACCGGACCTGAACCCAATCGAGATGGTTTGGGGTGAGCTGGACCACAGAGTGAAGGCAAAAGGGCCAACAAGTGCTAAGCATCTCTGGGAACTCCTTCAAGACTGTTGGAAGACCATTTCAGGTGACTACCTCTTGAAGCTCTTCAAGAGAATGCCAAGAGTGTGCAAAGCAGTAATCAAAGCAAAAGGTGACTACTTTGAAGAACCTAGAATATGACATATTTTCAGTTGTTTCACACTTTTTTGTTATGTATATAATTCCACATGTGTTAATTCATAGTTTTGATGCCTTCAGTGTGAATCTACAATTTTCATAGTCATGAAAATAAAGAAAACTCTTTGAATGAGAAGGTGTGTCCAAACTTTTGGTCTGTACTGTACATACATTGTGTTTTGTGGGAGCAGGGCACAATTTTTTTTATCCTGCCCTGAGCCCAGTGACCGAAAAAAAGAAAACTTTTTTAAATCAGTTAGGTGGGCGGCGGCGGCACTGCATCTGAGCTTTTGGGACATTGAAAATCAAAATTTTTTGGGCAATATACAACATCTGGATTAGTCAGTGTGCAATTTAAGCTAGAAATACAGCCATCATTTTCTGCGGTTTTAAAAGCACACTTTTTTTTGCCAAAAAACAGTATTTTCCGGATCTGCACGTGTTAAATTCAAGTTTAATATATACAGCTTTCATATTCTGTTACCAAAAACACTTTTTTGCCAAAAAAAACACTATTTTCAGGCCTTGCAGCATCAGCACATGTGAAATTACAGGCTTATATACTGCTGTCCAATTCAGTGTTTGTTGTTAAACAAACACTCGGTTGGGCAAAAAAAAAATATGTTGGCAGCCTTTGATGCAGATGTCATTGTGAGATACACCCTTAATACATTTGGGTTAGATTCAGAGATTTGAAATACAGCCATTTTGGGCAAAGAAATCTTTAATTTAGGCCTACACTGGTTCAGGCCATGTGAGATGCACCCTTTACATACTGTCGTTCTATTCTACTATTAATTAAACACCCATTTAGGGCAAGAGCCTAAATTTGAGAAATGTCAGGAGAGTGTCAAATAAGGGACGTGGCCCAGGTCGCGTTGCTGCTGGTGGAGCTCCTGTTGCAGGGAGAGGACGTGATCGATCTGTGCCAGCTACACACACAAGTGAAACCCCTTCCTCAGGCGCGAGTAGGCGACAGAACCTGCAGCGGTATTTGGTCGGGCCTAATGGGGCTCTACGAATGGTGAGGCCTGAACAAGTACAGGCGATAGTAGATTGGGTTGCTGACAGTGGATCCAGTTCCTTCACATTGTCTCCCACCCAGTCTCCTGCTGAAAGACCACATTTGGCACCTGCAGCCAATGTCCATCAGTTTTTCACCTTACCCCCTTGCAAATCAGCCAAGCAGTCTGAGCTCCAAGTCATGCAGCAGTCTCTTCTGCTTTTTGATGACTCTGTTAGCAGGATTTCTTAGGGCCATCTACCTAGCCCTGCCCCAGAAGTGGGGCACCGATACCCAACCACTTATCTTTCAAGATGAGTACATAGGAGGACCATCACAGTACATCTCGGATGATGACGAAACACAGGTGCAAACTTCTGGGGCTTTCGAAAGTGTGCAGACCGACAAGGAAGGCAGGGGTGAAGACTGGGTGGAAGATGATGTGGAGGACGATGAGGTCCTCGACCTCACATGGAATCAAGGTCATGCGAGTGACCTATGTAGTTCGGAGGAAGAGGCGTTGGTCACACAGAGCCACCAGCACAGCAGAAGAGGGAGCAGGGTGCAAAAGCGGAGCTGCCGTACTCTAGACAGTATACCTGCTACTGCCCACCACAGCAAGGGACCGAGCACACCAAAGCCAGCTCCAAGGAGTTCCCTGGCGTGGCAGTTTGTTCCCTGGCGTGACAGTTCTTCAGACAATGTGCTGACGACAAGACACAAGTGGTTTGCACGCTGTGCAATAAGAGCCTGAAGCGAGGCATAAACATTCTCAACCTGAGCACAACCTGCATGACCAGGCATTTAAGGGCAAAGCACAAGCTGCAGTGGAGTGGACACCTCACAAACCAAGAAAGGTCTCTGGCTCCTCCTGTTTCCTCTTCTGCTGCAGTCTCGGCCTCTTCATCCACCTCTGGAGTGACAGTGCCATCTGCCACCCCGCAAACAGAGGATCTGCCAGCAACACCACCACCTGAGTCACCAAGCATCTCCACAATGTCCCCCAGAAGCGTTCAGCTCTCCATCTCCCAAACACTGGAGAGGAAGAGGAAGTACCCCCTACCCACCCACGATCTCTGGCCCTGAATGCCAGGATTTCTAAATTGCTAGCCTTTGAAATGCTGTCATTATGTCTGATGGAGACAGATAGTTTTAAAGGCCTTATGGTGGTGGCTGTCCCACAGTACGTCGTGCCCAGCCGCCACTACTTTTCAAGGCGTGCCATCCCTTCCCTGCACAACCAAGTAGGGAAAAAAATCTGGTGTGCACAGCGCAATGCCATCTGTGGCAAGGTGCACCTGACTACGGATACGTGGACCAGTAAGCATGGTCAGGGACGTTATATCTCCATAATGGCACACTGGGTAAATGCAGTGGCGTCTGAGGCAGATAGCAGTTTGGCGCATGTCCTTCCACCACCGAGGATTGCAGGGTGCTTCAGTTTGCCTCCAGTTGCTTCCTCCTCCTACTCTGCTTCCTCATCCTCTAGCAGCTCCTCATCCGGTCAGCGTAACACCTTCACCACCAACTTCAGCACAGCCAGGGGTAAACGACATCAGGCAGTTTTAAAACTTATCTGTTTGGGGGACAAACCCCACACCACGCAGGAGCTGTGGACAGGCCTTGAACAATAGACCGATGAGTGGTTTGTGCCAGTCAGCCCTTAAGCCCGGCTTAGTGGTGTGAGATAATGGGCAAAATCTCGTATTAGCTCTGGGAGTAGCCGGTTTGACACACATCCCTTGCCTGGCGCATGTGCTGAATTTGGTGGTGCAGAGATTCCTTAAATATTACCCCAATATGTCAGAGCTGCTGCATAAAGTGCGGGCCGTCTGTGCGTGCCTTCGGCGTTCTCACCGTGCTGCTGCTCGCCTGTCAGCGCTGCAGCATGACTTCGGCCTTCCCACTCACCGCCTCATATGCGACGTGTCCACAAGGTGGAACTCCACCTTGCACATGCTGGCCAGACTGTGCGAACAGCAGCAGGCGATAGTGGAGTTTCAGCTGCAGCACACAGGGTTAGCATGACCGAAACGTGGAAAAGCTTTTTCAGCACGTCACAACAACCAGCAGCACCAGCTGATATAGAACGTCTTAGCAGGAGGCAGCATTTCACCAACATGGTGGAGCAGTATGTGTGCACACGCCTACATGTACTGGATGACTAGTCTGCCCCCTTCAACTTCTGGGTCTCCAATTGGGCACTTGGCCTGAGCTTGCCCTTTACGCCTTGCAGGTGCTGGCTTGCCCTGCAGCCAGTGTATTATCTGAACGTGTGTTTAGCACGGCAGGGGGCGTCATCACAGACAAGCGCAGCCGCCTGTTCACAGCCAATGTGGACATGCTCACGTTCATTAAAATGAACAAGGCATTGATCCCTCAGGACTTGTCCGTACCTTGTGCAGAATAGACCTGTATTCCGGCACTAACTACCATTGTTATACTGCACCGCAATTGCTCATTCCTGTATTTTTGGATATTTCACACTCTTTTAGAGTGTACCTTAATAAAAAAAAAAAAATATATGATTTAAACAAAAAACCTGTGTTGGCTACCTCGTCCACCGCCGCTTCCACCTACACCGCTACGTCCAACATCTACTCCATATGGAACTCCACCTCATAAAAAAAAAAATTGTATGTATTTTATTTTATATAATTTCACTACTTTGTCAGTTACATTTTCTGGTGAAATTCTGCAATTTTTGGGTGTATAGTACCACTGCTATACCAAGTAGACAGGTTTTAAAAAAAAAAAACTAATTTACATTTTCGGGGGAAATTCACCAATTTTTGGGTGCATAGTACCACTGCTATACCTGGTAGGCTGGTTAAAAAAAAATTCTCAGTAATATATTCTGGTGAAATTCACAAATTTTGGGGTGTGATGTACCACTGCTATACCCAGTAGACAGGTTTTAAAAAAATAATAATAATATTGTCAGTTACATTTTTTTGTGAAATTTACCAATTTTTGGGTGTAATGTACCCCTCCTCTACCTAGTTGACAGCTTAATAAATTTCAATAATTTTTCTGTTACATTCTTGGATTGACATTATATAATTTTAGATGTGAATAAACACCTGCTATGCATAGGTGACAGGGAATAAAATGTAATAAATTATTCAGTAATTAATGTGCGCCACATACTTTCATTCCATGCTAAAACTTAGAAAAGTTGTCACACTTTTATGCTTTAATAATTTCTCCCATATTTTAACTCTATAATTTTAAATTTGAAAAAATGAATCCTCACTTGCATGTGGTCTCTCTTTCTCACGCTCCCTCTCTGGCCTAGAACCCTTATTCCCCACCACCCATGATCACCATGGTAGGTGCATAAAAGAAGATCGGAAGTTGATAGAGCAGATATCAAATTGGATCATGAACATCACGGGGACGTGCAACATGGTGGGGCAGTAAGTGTGCACACGCCTACACAAACTGACTGACAGGGGTCAGCCCCTGCAACTTTTGGATGCTATCATCCTGTGGCACTCCTGAGGTGTTATGGAAGACTAGGATGCTTCAATAGCAGCCTTCAGCTCTTCTTCATTGTTCGTTTTCATGTCTCTCATCTTTCTCTTGGCAATGCCCCATAGATTCTTTATGGGGTTCAGGACAGCCGAGTTTGCTGGCCAGGTTTTGAACCAGGTTTGAACCAGGTTTTGGTACTTTTGGCAGTGTGGGCAGGTGCCAAGTCATGCTGGAAAATGAAGTCACCATCTCCATAAAGCTAGTCTGTGGAAGGAAGCATGAAGTGCTCCAAAATTTCCTGGTAGACGGTTGCATTGACTCTGGCCCTAATGAAGCACAGTGGACAACACCAGCAGATTACATGGCTCCCCAAATCAACACAGACTGTGGAAACCTCACACTGGACTTCAAGCATCTTGCATTGTGTGCTTCTCCATGCTTCCTCTAGACTCTGGGTCCTTGGTTTCTAAATGAGTGTGTGGTGGCTCTTGATGCACTATCTCCAGCCTCAGTCCACTTGTTGTGAAAGTCCCTAACACTTTTGAATGGCCTTTTCCTGACAATCCTCTCCAGGCTGCGGTCATCCCTGTTGCTTGTGCACCTTTTTCTTCCACATTTGTCAATTCCACATAACTTTTCTATTAATGTGCTTTGATACAGCACTTTGGGAACATCCAACTTATTTTGCAATTACCTTTTGAGGTTTTCCCTCCATATGGAGGGTGTCAATGATGGTTTTCTGCACAACTGTCAGGTCAGCAGTCTTTCCCATGATTGGGATTCCTACTGAACCAGACTGAGAGACAATTTAAAGGCTCAGGAACCCTTTGCAGGTGCTATGGATTAATTAGCTGACTAGAGTGTGACACTTTGAGCCTAGAATATTGAACCTTTTCACAATATTCAAATTTTCAGAGAT
Source organism: Bufo gargarizans (assembly GCF_014858855.1). Lineage (NCBI taxonomy): Eukaryota > Metazoa > Chordata > Amphibia > Anura > Bufonidae > Bufo > Bufo gargarizans. The sequence goes on along the minus strand of NC_058083.1, from coordinate 377,666,427 downwards.
TGTGAATTTGGCGTTTCATAAGCTGTAAGCCATAATCATCCAAATTATAACAAATAAAGGCTTGAAATATCTTGCTTTGCATGTAAAAAGTATATCTGATAAATTAGTTTCACCCCTTTTCAGGCAAATTGAATAAAGTATAGAAATGATAGATGTGCAAAATTGTGCCATTTTGTGATGGGCAACATTTTTAGACAGAATTTTGGGCCGTGGTGTGAAAGAAGCTTTACTATGGAGCATACAATGAGTTAACAACTGAGGAAATGTATCAAAACAAATGCAATTACAAAGAAGAGAGTTATCTACAGTACAGACCAAAAGTTTGGACACACCTTCTCATTTAAAGAGTTTTCTTTATTTTCATGACTATGAAAATTGTAGATTCACACTGAAGGCATCAAAACTATGAATTAACACATGTGGAATTATATACATAGCAAAAATGTGTGAAAACAACAAAAAATATGTCATATTCTAGGTTCTTCAAAGTAGCCACCTTTTGCTTTGATTACTGCTTTGCACACTCTTGGCATTCTCTTGATGAGCTTCAAGAGGTAGTCACCTGAAATGGTCTTCCAATAGTCTTAAAGGAGTTCCCAGAGATGCTTAGCACTTGTTGGTCCTTTTTCCTTCACTCTGCGGTCCAGCTCACCCCAAACCATCTCGATTGGGTTCAGGTCCGGTGACTGTGGAGGCCAGGTCATCTGGCGCAGCACCCCATCACTCTCCTTCATGGTCAATTAGCCCTTACACAGCCTGGAGGTGTGTTTGGGGTCATTATCCTGTTGAAAAATAAATGATGGTCCAACTAAACGTAAACCGGATGGAAATGCATGCCGCTGCAAGATGCTGTGGTAGCCATGCTGGTTCAGTATGCCTTCAATTTTGCATAAATCCCCAACACTGTCACCAGCAAAGCACCCCCACACCATCACACCTCCTCCTCCATGCTTCACGGTGGGAACCAGGCATGTAGAATCCATCCGTTCACCTTTTCTGCGTCGCACAAAGACACGGTGGTTGGAACCAAAGATCTCAAATTTGGACTCATCAGACCAAAGCACAGATTTCCACTGGTCTAATGTCCATTCCTTGTGTTCTTTAGCCCAAACAAGTCTCTTCTGCTTGTTGCCTGTCCTTAGCAGTGGTTTCCTAGCAGATATTCTACCATAAAGGACTGATTCACACAGTCTCCTCTTAACAGTTGTTCTAGAGATGTGTCTGCTGCTAGAACTCTGTGTGGCATTGACCTGGTCTCTAATGTGAGCTGCTGTTAACCTGCGATTTCTGAGGCTGGTGACTCGGATGAACTTATCCTCCGCAGCAGAGGTGACTCTTGGTCTTCCTTTCCTGGGGCAGTCCGCATGTGAGCCAGTTTCTTTGTAGCGCTTGATGGTTTTTGTGACTGCACTTGGGGACACTTTCAAAGTTTTCCCAATATTTCGGACTGACTGACCTTCATTTCTTAAAGTAATGATGGCCACTCGTTTTTCTTTACTTAGCTGCTTTTTTCTTGCCATAATACAATAATAAAACAGTCTATTCAGTAGGACTATCAGCTGTGTATCCCCCTGACTTCTCCACAACGCAACTGATGGTCCCAACCCCATTTATAAGGCAAGAAATCACACTTATTAAACCTGACAGCGCACACCTGTGAAGTGAAAACCATTTCAGGTGACTACCTCTTGAAGCTCATCAAGAGAATGCCAAGAGTGTGCAAAGCAGTAATCAAAGCAAAAGGTTGCTACTTTGAAGAACCTAGAATATGACATATTTTCATTTGTTTCACACTTTTTTGTTATGTATATAATTCCACATGTGTTAATTCGTAGTTTTGATGCCTTCAGTGTGAATCTTCAATTTTCATAGTCATGAAAATAAAGAAAACTCTTTAAATGAGAAGGTGTGTCCAAACTTTTGGTCTGTACTGTATATTAACCAGCCAGATTCCAGCTATAATTGAGGCCTTTTTAGAAATAAAGGAAGTGACCTAATTCGTTTTCATAGAAATCAGACTATATATATCAGGCTATATTTTTTGAGCCGCAAATCCAGTGTGTTATTTTATTTTATTTTTTAACCCTAATGCACCAGTAGGGGTGTGGGAGAACACTGTATGTATTGTGCTCACCTTTAGAAGTTGTACACAACTCTGTGGACTAGAAAATCCAACTGCTGTACCTTAACCTGGGCTGCCATAGGAGAGCCACCACTTGTATATGGAATCAGATTCAAAGGAAAACAGACAATGCTTGGGCACTGCTGACAGAAGGTACTTCAAGACGATCTTTATTGGCTACCATTTTGGCACTGAACAAGTACCTTCTTCAGGCCATAAAACAGTTACAACAAAATTTATATACAGAATAAAACATGATAAAATAGGAAAAGAAAATTAAATCAGTTAATGAGATCAAGGATCAAAGCACAAAAAAACTGATATAGGTTGAATTTGAACAGATGACTCCAAACAAGAGGCTGCAGTACTTGCTACATGTACGGCGCTGGAGCGAAGTGCAAACATGGCACCTGTTTGCATGTGCAGCAGATGTCATGGCCGATGGGTCTCCGCTGTTTAAAACCTCTGGCTAAGGACCGTGACTAGCAATAATGCCAATCCTGGTCATTGAAGCCTTTAGATGCCGTGATCAAGTGAGATCATGGCATCTAAAGGGTGAAAAACTTAGAAGCTCACACTTGGTTTCAATATGCTGGGTCTCTCTGAAGAGACCCAGAGTATTGAATCTGCAATTCTCAGATGGCAGGCCAACATAAGAAATTAGCAATTCTGTACAACCATGGGTCTAAAATGCCCATGAGTCTTCAGAATGTTAGGGTTTTGTAGGCTCAAATAAGAGTTTCAAAATATTAAAAAGTTAAATATATAAAAAATGAAAAGAAGTTTAAATCACCCCCCCCCCTTTCCATGGAATAAAAAAAAAAAATACATAAATAAATAAAAAAAATATAAGCATCATGGACATCACTGCATCAGAAAACGGCTGTACTCTTAACCCCTTAGTGACCAGCCTGTTTTGGGCCTCATTGTGTTCCAAGAGCTATAACTTTTTTATCTTTCCATCTATATAGCTTTATGAGAGCTTGTTTTTTTGCAGGACAAGTTGTAGTTTTTAATGCCGCAATTTTGGGGTACACATAACTTTCTCATTTACTTTTATTATCTCTTTCTGGGAGGAAGATGGGAAAAACAGCAATACTGCCAATGCGTTTTTAGTTATACATTTTACAGCGTTAATGTTTTGGTATAAATAACATAATATCTTTATTCTATGGGTCAGTACAATTACAGTGATACCAAACAATCTTTTTTTTTACGTTTTACAACTTTTTTGCAATAAAACCTTTTTTTTTTATTAAATGTTTTTGCATTTCCACTTCCCAAGGCCCATAACTTTTTTAATTTTTTTTTTAATATGGAGTTGTGTGAGATCTTAATTTTTGGGAGACGTATTGGTATAATTTTGGAGTAAATAGCACTTCTTTATAGCTTGTTATTACGTTTTTTCGGTGGCAACTACTAATAAATGAACAATTCAGTTTTTGTAATAATTTTTTTATGGTGTTTACCATAGGGGATAATTTTTATGGAAATGCTATTCTGACATTGACCAGCAGGCTGCGCCAGAGAGGCACAGTCTGCTGGAAATTACTCAAGGCTGGTCTGGGGCCTACATCAGACCCCAGACAGCCTTCACACGCATCGGCACCACGCGATCACATTTGTGGGGTGCCAATGGGAGACAGAGGGAGTCCGCTCCCTCTGTCAGCCCCTTACATGCCGCGAGCGCCATTGCCCGTGGCATGTAAAGTGTTAAACAGCCCGGACTGGCACTCTTGCCAGTCCGGGCTGTTAGAGCAGGACCGCGGCTTTCATGTGAGTACCGGCTCCCAGCTCCCTACTGCACGGGGGAACCGTGCAGCACTTAGACTGGGATGCCATAAAAAAGCGGCGGCCCAGCCTAAGGTCCCTTAGTGACTGCCGTAAAAAGGCCTATGGGTGGTCACTAAGGGGGTAGTGGCGAATGGCATAATGGAAAAAAGGGTAAAAATGGGCAATTTTTTTTTCATTGCATCTCTTGCCAAAAAAATGTAATAAAGTGTTATCAAATAAAAAAATAAACTGGAAAAAGTAAACACAAAAGGTGGCATATGTTTTGACCATCAATCTAATTTGTGTAAAACAATAAGCTCAAAACACTCATGATTTAGGTAATATCATATATTGAAACATATGTATAAATATATCAGGAAGCAGTACAGAGATCTCTCCCATCATCTATTTATCCCCAGGACTGTGACGAGGGGACACCCTCTGCATCTGGAGAAAAGAAGGTTTGTACACAAACATAGAAAAGGATTCTTTACGGTAAAAGCAGTATGACTATAGAACTCTCTGCCTGAGGAGGTGGTGATGTGATGTCACGGATGGTGTTGCAGAAAACTAGAAGACACAAATGAAGATCTAACTGACTTGATCCAAAACTAAGGAACAAGAGGGTAAGCCCTGTAACAGCCCTAGCACTCTCCCTTACTGCTCAGCCTATGCAAAAATCTCTATGGTAGATAATTGCATACCCAACGTTCCTCGACTGTATGACACCTGAACACCCTATAATAGTGAGGGGACACGACCACCGGCTCCCTACACTAAATGCGGAGGGAGTCAGGATCACCTAGGATCAAGACCACAGGAAAACAGAAATAAAGGAACAGACTTATCTTGTGGATGCAGCAGTAGCAGTTTCTAGCATCAGCACAGTCCAGGAAGTTGTATAAACCGCAAAGTGGCGCAGTATGGGGAGGAGATATATAGGGAGACAATCACTGCTAATAGATGACAGCTGGGAGAGGGAGGAAAGATGTCAAAACGAAAGCAAAACAAAAGAAGATCATGCAGGAAGTACTGAAGAACGTCTATCAGAACTTCTCAAAGATCTGGTGGTGACAGTACCCCTCCTTCTACGAGTGGACTCTGGACACTCAGAGCCCACCTTCTCAGGATGGGACCTATGGAATGCCCTGAGAAGACGAGTGGCCTTAATGTCCGCCACTGGAACCCACATCCTCTCCTCAGGACCATAACCCTTCCAATGAACGAGGTACTGAAGAGAACCGCGGACAATACCAGAGTCCACAATCCTAGAGACCTGAAATTCAAGATTACGATCAACCACAATCGGAGGAGGAGGCAAAGAGGAGGGTACAGTGGGTTGGACATAAGGTTTTAATAGGGACTTGTGAAAAACATTATGGATCTTCCAAGTGTGAGGAAGATCAAGATGGTAGGCAACGGGATTGATGATGGACAAGATTTTGTAAGGCCCAATAAACTTAGAACCCAACTTCCAGGAGGGAACCTTCAATTTGATATTCTTAGTAGACAACCATACCAGATCACCAACATTCAGGTCCGGACCAGGCACACGTCTCTTATCCGCTACACGCTTATATCTCTCACTCATGCTCTTTAGATTATCCTGAATCTTTTGCCAAATAGATGACAAAGACGAGGAGAATCTCTTCTCATCAGGTAAACCAGAAGCCCCCTCTCCAGAGAATGTCCCAAACTGTGGATGAAACCTATATGCACCAAAAAATGGTGATTTATCAGAGGACTCCTGACGACGGTTATTTAAAGCAAACTCAGCAAGGGAGAGAAAAGAACACCAATCCTTCTGATTCTCCACCACAAAACAACGCAGATATGTCTCCAGATTCTGATTGACGCGCTCTGTCTGGCCATTCGACTGCGGGTGGAAAGCAGAAGAGAATGACAACCGAACCCCCAAGCGAGAACAGAAGGCCTTCCAGAATCTGGAAACAAACTGCGTGCCCCTATCAGAGACTATGTCTGAAGGGATACCATGCAGTTTGGCAATGTGATCAATAAATGCCTGTGCCAGCGTTTTAGCATTGCGCAAGCCAGTAAAAGGAACTAAATGCACCATTTTGCTAAAACGGTCCACCACCACCAGAATCACAGTCTTCCCCGAGGAACAAGGCAGGTCCGTGATGAAATCCATGGACAGATGTGTCCAAGGACGGGAAGGAATGGGTAACGTAAGGAGAGGACCCGATGGCCGTGAATGGGGGACTTTCGCACGAGCACAGGTCTCCCAGGCTGCCACAAAACCCTTAACCGACTTACGAAGCGCCGGCCACCAGAATCTCCCAGAGCGATGAGATCCACTGTGGCTCTACCCTCCGGGTGCCCAGAAAGGACAGTATCGTGGTGCTCCTTAAAAACCTTGTGTCGCAAAGCGAGAGGCACAAACAACTTCCCAGGAGGACAAAGATCAGGAGCCTCTGCCTGGGCTGCCAGAACCTCTGCCTCCAATTCAGGATAAAGAGCAGACACAACCACCCCTTCAGCCAAAATGGAACCCAGGTCTTCAAAGTTCCCCCCTCCTGGAAAACAACGTGACAAGGCATCCGCCTTCACATTCTTAACCCCAGGGAGGAACGTGACAACAAAATTAAACATTGAAAAGAACAAAGACCATCTGGCCTGTTTCGGGTTCAGACGCTTGGCTGACTCCAAGTAGGCCAGATTCTTATGGTCGGTAAACATGGTAATAGGGTCTCTGGCTCCCTCTAGCCAATGGCGCCATTCCTCAAAAGCAAACTTGATGGCCAGCAACTCCCTATCTTCCACATCGTAATTTCTCTCTGCCGAGGAGTGTTTCTTCGAGAAAAAGGCACACGGTCGCCATTTGGCAGGAGAGGGACCCTGAGACAAGACCGCACCCACACCCACCTCAGAAGCGTCAACCTCAACTATGAAGGGTAGAGAGACATCAGGTTGTACCAAGATGAGAGCGGAAGCAAAACTCTCCTTGATCCCAGAAAAGGCCTTACGCGCCTCTACCGACCAGGAGGAAAAATCTACCCCCTTTCTAGTCATATCAGTTAAACAACAGAGGAATAATTCAAAATGAACTTCCTGTAATAATTGGCAAAACCCAAAAAGAGCATCAGCGCCTTCTGATTCTCAGGAAGCTCCCACTCAAGCACAGCGCGGACCTTTTCGGAGTCCATCCGAAAACCAGAAGCAGAGAGAAGAAACCCCAGAAATTGAATTTCTGGAACTGCAAACACACATTTTTCCAGTTTAGCATACAATTTATTCTCCCGCAGAATGAGCAAGACCTGACGTAGGTGGTCCTGATGAGTTTTGAAATCAGGAGGGAAAATCTAAATGTCATCTAGATACACTAGTACAAATTTCCCCATTAAATGATGAAAAAATGCTGTTCACAAAATGCTGGAAGACGGCTGGAGCATTCATCAAACCAAAAGGCATAACCAAATTCTCAAAATGGCCCTCAGGGGTATTGAAGGCCGTCTTCCATTCGTCTCCTTCTCTGACCCTGACCAGGTTGTATACCCCTCTTAAATCCAACTTGGAAAAAACTTTAGCCCCAACAATCTGGTTAAACAGGTCCGGGATCGGAGGAAGTGGATAAGTGTCACAAATTGTGATATTGTTCAGCTCCTTGAAATCCAGACATGGTCTTAAAGAACCATCTTTTTTCTTAACAAAGAAAAAAACAGCGGCAACAGGTGACTTCGAGGGTCGTATGTGTCCCTTTCTCAGGCTCTCAGAGATATAAGCACGCATAGTGACCCTTTAAGGTTGGGAGAGATTTTATACACGAGATTTAGGCAGCTTGGCACCTGGGATGAGATTAATAGGGCAATCGTACTCCCTGTGAGGGGGCAGCTCCTGAACACCACTCTCAGAAAACACATACGAAAATTCAGAGAGAAAAGATGGTACAGTCTTAGTAGAAACCTCTGAAACAGATGTCGAGAGGCAATTCTCTCTGCAAAAGTCACTCCAACCATTTATTTGCCTCGCTTGCCAATCAATGGTGGGGTTATGTTTAGTGAGCCAGGGTAGCCCCAATACTAGAGGAGTAGGTAACCCGCTTAGGACAAAACATGACACATCCACAACATGAGTATCACTCACAATCAAATGGATATTGTGAACTATGCCTTTTAACGATTTTTGAGAAAGTGGAGCGGAATCAATAGCAAAAACAGGTATGTCCTTTACCAAAGTGCATACCTGGAAACCATGTGTTATAATAAATTGATTATCAATTAGATTGACAGCTGCTCCGCTATCTACAAAAATCTCACAAATAATGTTCTTGCTCTCTAGCGCCACCCTGGCAGGTAGGACAAAACGGGAACTACAAGCAAACGGAAAACCTTCAAATTCCGCATCAACCTTGCCAATAGTAACAGATGGAACGTTTTTAGAGGACTTTTTTCTTTTTGTTACTTTATTACTCTAAAAAAAACCTCCCTGAATCTCCTAGAGGGACAAACATTTGCCAAATGATCTGTACCTCCACAACAGAAACAAACCCTCCTCTGAGAGCTGAATCCTCTGTTGTTAGAGGCAAGCAAACCCAGCTGCATGGGCTCCTGCTCAGAGGGGAATGAGAGAGACTGAGACCCCTGCGCAATGAATGAGACCGCCGCACTGTCCTTGGACTGAGTATGACAGGAAGGAGTGATCTCTCCTCTCTCTCTAAGACGCCTGTCAATACGAATGGCCCGAGACATGGCACACTCCAAGGAGGTAGGTCTCTCATGAAAGGCAAATGCATCTTTCAATCCCTCTGAAAGACCATGTCAAAATTGACTTCGGAGTGCAGCATCATTCCAACCAGTATCAGCTGCCCATCTTCGAAATTCTGAACAGTATATCTCTGTGGACTGTTTACCCTGGCATAAAAGACGTAGTCTAGATTCAGCCAGAGTAATACGATCCGGATCATCATATATCTGACCCAGGGCTAAAGAAAAATCATCCACTGAACGGAGGTGCTGTGCCCTCACCGGCAGCGAAAAGGCCCAAGACTGAGCGTTATCCCTGAGCAGAGAGATGATGATCCCCACCTTCTGCTCCTCATCACCAGAGGAATCGGGAAGTAGGCGAAAATGGAGTTTGCAAGCCTCTCTAAAACGAACAAAATTCTCACTACCCCCGGAGAACGTATCTGGGAGCGAGATCTTAGGCTCAGAACAAACTCCATGAACGCAAGCTGAACCGGTCACCTGAAACTGAGATACAGTTTTACGGAGATCTGCTACCTTTTAAGTCAAAAGTGAAACCGGATCCATGATTGAGACGGCTTTTGCGGTTTATAATGTCATGGAGGGTGTTGCAGAAAACTAGAAGACACAAATGAAGATCCGACTGACTTGACCCAAAACTAAGGAACAAGAGGGTAAGCCCTGTAACAGCCCTAGCACTCTCCCTTACTGCTCAGCCTATGCTAAAATCTCTATGGTAGATAATTGTATACCCTCGTTCCTCGACTGTATGACACCTGAACACCCTATAATAGTGAGGGGACACGACCACCGGCTCCCTACACTAAATACGGAGGGAGTCAAGGTCACCTAGGATCAAGACCACAGGAAAACAGAAATAAAGGAACAGACTTATCTTGTGGATGCAGCAGTAGCAGCTTCTAGCATCAGCACAGTCCAGGAAGTTGTATAAACCGCAAGGTGAGGCAGTATGGGGAGGAGATATATAGGGAGGCAATCACTGCTAATAGATGACAGCTGGGAGAGGGAGGAGAGATGTCAAAACGAAAGCAAAACAAAAGAAGATCATTCAGGAAGTACTGAAGAACATCTATCAGAACTTCTCAAAGATCTGGTGGTGGTATGTGAGTACAATAATGGAATTCAAGAGGGGCCTGGCTGTATTTCTGGAGTGTAATAATATTACATGCTATAGCTACTAGAGAGTGGTTGTTGATCCAGGAAGTTATTCTGATTGCCTGATTGGAATTGGGAAGGAATTTTTCCCCCTTTAAGTGGGGAAAGATTGGCTTCTTCCTCACAGTTTTTTTTTTTTTTTGCCTTCCTCTGGATCAACTTGCAGGATAACAGGCTGAACTGGATAGACAAATGTATTTTTCCGGCCTTTATATACTATGTTACTAAATAGTAGAAAAGAGGACGATTACATAAAAGGGCAAAAATAATATAACAGAGCACCATTTTAAAGTCAAAACTAATTCAGTGCAAGCACTACACAATATGCATACATTTGTGTATTCATATCCACATACAGTATACTCAGATACATACAAACATACATGTGAACACGTATGTAAAAATAAATAAAATCTGTAATTTTAAATTGGTGCCTAAAACATTATGTCATTTAGGCCATTAAAAAAAAGTTTATATTATTTCATTTAGGCTATTAGACTGCAAACCTGCGAGTTTATAGAGCAAGAAAGATTATCGGTTTTATTTCTGGAATCTACTGTATGAGGGGTGGAAAAAGGTTCTGCTCAATTGGGAGAACCTTAATCTGAGCAAAGTCACAGTCATGTATAGAGGAACACTGAGATGAAACACTGTGTTTGAGAAAAAAAAATCAGTGTTGGACCGATCTGTGTTCATTTTACTCCTAAATGACTGGATAGTGCGTCCAATGTCCTGTAGTTGGCATTGACACACCAATAGGTAGATCATATACTCAGACCCACAATTATGGAAAGAAAAAGTTTTCCCGGTGGTTGTAGAAGTGAAAAAAGAAAATCTGTGTCTGAATTTCTTACAGCAAAGGCAGGCTTTACTGCATCTGCATCCTTTAGTGTGGAGGTCCTAAGAAAAGTACATTTAGGCTTGGTTAGGAGGGCATCCTTTAGATAAGGGTTCCCTAGCAAGACATGCCAGTGTCGCTGAAGAAAACCCCTGATGTCTCTATTTCCATTGCTTAAATTGGGGACGAAACTCAATTTGTTTTGGTAAGTTAAAATCATTTTAATAGAGGGTTTCAGGCATTATTTCTTGAGAGAATCTTTAATGAGGCTCCTGCGGTAATGCTTTTCCCGAAATCTGTTAGTGAGAATTTTGACCTTTGGCTTGCAATGAGGTTTCAAAGGTGAAATAAGCTTTTCACACACTTGGAAAGGATATACGGGATACGATCAACTGTTTCATTTTCTGCAGTTTTGCCTGTGCATAACCTTCAGCATGACGGGAAGATGCACATTAAGGAATTCAATGTATGGCTTGGTGAATAGTGTCTGAACCAAGGGTTTGGCTTTGTGTCTCATGTTAGCTCTTGTTGGAATGGAAAAGAACTATACAAGAAAGATGGTTTGCATCTTTCTCTCAAGGGAACGAATGTCCTCGGTGAACAGTTCCAAGTATTTGCTAAGAAGCATTTAAACTAGGAAAGGGGGGCAAAAGAGTGATAGTCCAGCAGTCAAACTGCCCCCCCGGAATAATGCCAGAAGAGGCCAGTAGCACAAAGGTTAAGAAATGACAAGCTCAGAGTCTTGTCTACAAATGCTCGCAGTCTAGGGAATAAGATCAATGAACTTGAGGCTATAATGACATCTGAGAATATAGATGTAGTGGCTGTTACTGAGACGTGGTTCAAAGGGAGTAATGACTGAGATATATAAATACCAGGGTTCTCTTGATACAGGAAAGACAGAGAAGGCAAGAAGGGGGGAGGGGTGGCCCTGTATGTGAAAGATAGCATAAAATCTAACTTGATACAATTTAGAGTCAGTTTGGGTTACCTTGCAGCTTGATAATCATAAGGTAACTCTTGTAGGTGTGATATATAGACCACCTAGCCAAGTCAAAGAATTAGATGATCTACTAGTTGAGAAAATAGCTAAAATGACATTGAAGGGGGAAGTTATCATTATGGGAGTCTTCAATCTGCCGGATGTAAACTGGAAAACCAAAATAGCTAGTTCTGCCAGGAGTACAGATATTCAAAATTCCCTACTGGGATTATCTCTACAGCAAGAAGTGGAGGAGCCAATCCGGAAGGAGGCCATTTTAGATTTAGTATTCACAAATGGGAATTTGGTATCTGATATTACTGTAGGGGAAAGCTTGGGATCTAGTGATCACCAGTCAGTGTGGTTTACTATAAGTACAGTGACTGAGTCACACCACACAAAAACAAAAGTTTTAGATTTTAGAAAAACTGACTTTTCTAAAATTATATTAATGGTATACGAATCCCTATCAGACTGGAACAGTTTCATTGGAGTCCAGGAGAAATGGGACTACTTAAAAGTGGCACTATTGAAGGCAACAGAAAATTGCATTAGGCTTGTCAGTAAAAGCAAAAAAAGGAAGAGACCACTGTGGTACTCAGCAGAAGTGGCCAAAATCATTAAAAACAAAAAGATAGCATTTAGGAATTATAAAAAAAAATAAAAAAAAATGAGAATGACAGACAAATTTATAAGATTAGGCAGAGAGAGGCCAAACAAGTTATAAGAGCTTCTAAAGCACAGGCAGAAGAGAAATTAGCTCAGTCAGGGAAAAAAGGCGATAAGGCATTCTTCAGATCCATAAATGAAAAACGGAAACTAAAACAAGGAATTACCAAATTAAAAACAAAAGAAGGAAGGTATATGGAAGAAGATAAAGAACTAGCGGACTGCCTCAATGAATACTTCTGTTCAGTTTTTACAAAGGAAAATGAAGGAGAAGGACCTCAGTTAGGAAAGAAGACTAATGAATCTTTTGATGCATGTGTCTTTACAGAGGAAGAGGTTCTAAGTCAACTGTCTAAAATTAATACAAATAAGTCACAGGGGCCTGATGGGATTCACCCAAAGCTATTTAAAGAGCTCAGCGGTGAACTAGCAAAACAATTAACAGATTTATTTAACCAATCACTGGCAACAGGAGTCCTGTCCCAGAAGATTGGAAATTAGCAAATGTTGTGCCCATTCACAAGAAAGGTAGTAGGGAGGAATCGGGCAAGTATAGGCCAGTAAGCCTGACATCAATAGTGGGGAAATTAATGGAAACCATACTTAAGGAGAGGATTGTGGAACATCTAAAATCCCATGGATTGAAAGATGAAAAACAGCATGGGTTTACTTCAGGGAGATCATGTCAAACTAATCTTATTGATTTTTTTGATTGGGTGACTAAAATAATAGATGGAGGAGGTGCAGTAGACATCGCTTATCTAGACTTTAGTAAGGCTTTTGATACTGTCCCACATAGAAGGCTTATCAATAAAGTGCAGTCTTTGGGCTTGGACTCCCATATTGTTGAATGGATTAGGCAGTGGCTGAGGGACAGGCAACAGAGGGTTGTAGTCAATGGAGTATATTCAGACCAAGGTCTTGTTATCAATGGGGTACCTCAGGGATCTGTTCTGGGACCCATATTGTTTAATATCTTTATCAGCGAAATTGCAGAAGGCCTCAATGGTAAGGTGTGTCTTTTTGCTGACGACACAAAGATTTGTAACAGGGTTGATGTTCCTGGAGGGATACACCAAATGGAAAATCTGGCAACTAAAATTTAATGTTGATAAGTGCAAGATAATGCACCTGGGACGTAAAAACCCAAGAGCAGAATATAAAATCAGTGATACAGTCCTAACCTCAGTATCTGAGGAAAGGGATTTAGGGATCATTATTTCAGAAGACTTAAAGGTAGGCAGACAATGTCATAGAGCAGCAGGAAATGCTAGCAGAATGCTTGGGTGTATAGGGAGAGGAATTACCAGCAGAAAGAGGGAGGTGCTCATGCCGCTCTACAGAGCACTAGTGAGACCTCATTTGGAGTATTGTGCTCAGTACTGGAGACCATATCTCCAGAAGGATATTGATACTTTGGAGAGAGTTCAGAGAAGAGCTACTAAACTGGTACATGGATTGCAGGATAAAACTTACCAGGAAAGATTAAAGGACCTTAACATGTATAGCTTGGAAGAAAGACGAGACAGAGGGGATATGATAGAAACTTTTAAATACATAGGGAATCAACAAGGTAAAAGAGGAGAGAATATTTAAAAGAAGAAAAATTGCTACAAGAGGACATCGTTTTAAATTAGAGGGGCAAAGGTTTAAAAGTAATATCAGGAAGTATTACTTTACTGAGAGAGTAGTGGATGCATGGAATAGCCTTCCTGCAGAAGTGGTAGCTGCAAATACAGTGGAGGAGTTTAAGCATGCATGGGATAGGCATAAGGCCATCCTTCATATAAGATAGGACCAGGGGCTATCTATAGTATTTAGTATATTGGGCAGACTAGATGGGCCAAATGGTTCTTATCTGCCGACACATTCTATGTTTCTATGTTGACCTGGGGTGAAAGGTTTTACTAACAGCAGTTTTTCCAGATGTGCTTGTATGGATGGAAATGTATTTTTATTTTTTTACCTATTTACTAAAAGGAAAAGAGTCCAAAATGTTAACCAAGAATGAGACTAGAACCAAAGCTGCTTGTTCCAAAAGGCCCACAAACCAACCAACATCAAAACATTCCTCTTCTATACCCCTTACCAACATAAATCAATCACAACTCGGACATTCACTTATCAAATATTTCTCCAGTACTTCAGCTCCATGTACCAAGTCCCCATCCACTCATTCTTTTCTGTCTCCGCTTCTGATGACTGGTTCCCTGGTTCCTCTTTTGATCCACACCCCTTTTTTATGTCTTCCCCCAGTAATACCAAGGTATCCGACCTCTCTCCAAAACTCTCTGGTGGCCCCACTACTACTATAAATATGTGAATAGCGAAATCTACACCAGAACAATTCACAAGGGAGAACATACTGTATGTGTTGTGCTCTAATAGTCAGGGTTTTCTTGGCAGCATAATTACTGCTGTATAAAGTCTTACCCCTTACTTAACTATGTCTGAGTAGATACTTATTTGTGTATTAGAACGTGGTGGACCTGGATTTCTATAGTGTGCATTTTCATTGTTACCCCTAAGATGTGAATGGGCCTGGGCTGTCTTTCTACATTCCCATATTCTTATCTGTCTGGATTGGTAATCATGGATGTCCCTGAGGATTTTACTACATTTCTTAGTGACCTCATTATACTCTAGCCTCCGGAAGTAGTGTCTCGTGGGTTATGTGGATTTAGTTGTGATGTTAAAGGGAACCTGTCACCTAAAAAACGCCTCCCAAACCACCAGCATTAACTTAAGGTAGCCAGCAGTATGTTTCTAAAGATCCTTTTCTTCCTCCAGCCAGATGCATCAAAATCTTGAAAAACAAACTTTAATCCCCTGCACGCGCTATGTAACAGCAGTTTGAAGTCAAGGGGGCAGTGGCCTCCTCGCTTCAAGTCTAGATAACCACGCCCCCTTTCCCTGCCCCTTCACCTCTGATTGACAGCCGCGCACGTGAACGTCTGACGCACACTCACACTCGGCCGGCTTTGCTGAACAGCCGAAAGCTATCGTCTGTCAAAAAAAAAAGGGTAGGGAAAGGAGGCATGGTTATCTTGACTTCAAGCGAGGAGGTCACTGCCCCCTTGACTTCCAACTCTGCTGTTACATAACGCATGCAGTGGTTTAAAGATTTTGGTGCATCTGGCCGGAGGAAGAAAAGGATCTTTAGGAACATACTGTTGGCTACTTTAAGGTAATGCTGGTGGTTTGGGAGGCGTTTGGAGGTGACAGGTTCCCTTTAAATATTAATTTAATGTTCAAATTTATTCATGACAAATTAACTGATGTTTAGTGATGTGTGCAGTCATCAAAGATTGGGAACATTTATCTATTTTATTGTACCAATTATCAGTAAAGATAATATTGTTGGCAAAAACAGGTTTGACGGCTATTCATAAGTCCCTAGAAATGATGTTAAGAGATTAAGATAATTTTTAAAAATGCCAATTTTTAAAAATGGTGACCTTGGCGAGGGAGGTAAGGGTGGTTTTGAGTTTTTCTTGCGCACCCACCTCCCTGGTGAAGTAAGTAACCCTTTTCACCTGGGACACATAGCGTTCACCTTTTACACTATATTTATAACACTGATCTTATTGACTTATATTTATTTTATACTGCTAAGCTGATGTATTTGTGATTGCTTAGTAGTTGCAGGCTCTCCATTAGTTAATTCTATTCTAGTCCTCTATTGATAATTATATCAGCAACCATTAGCAAAGTTTATTTGTCAGTCGGCAGAAACAGAATGAATGATGTATTTCCACTCCATCATGTCCTGGAGAGGATGCTAAGAAATCTGATTGGCAAGGAGACAGAAGACGTGGTGCCTACATCTCAAGCCCACCTGAGCCCTGAGGAGTATGAACTGGCAGAGGAAGAGGACATAAATGCCCATAAATTTTATACACAACCATGTGACAGGAGAGGAGCAGGAAGAGCATGAGGAGCTGGAGGGCATTGACGAAGATGACGCAGATGACCCCAACAGACTGTGGGAGTATGCAGTGGAGATGGATGCAGGGAGGCCCTCCATGTCTATTGCGCAAATGGCCAGATGCATGCTGTCATGTTTTTGTAGTGACAGCCGCATTGTCACGATTCGCAGAGGAATAACTACTGGCTGTCCTCATTGTTAGACCCTCAAAACCGTTCAAAAATGGGGGCATTTTTTAGACCTTCTGAGAGGGATGCAAAAATGGACTACTATAGAGACATGCTATGTAGTCGGTTTGGTCACTGCCTACGAGCACCATGGCCTGTCCTCAGGTAGGTCTGACCAGTGGGACTCTGTGCTCCCGCTTCAGTGCCATTACTGGGGGGAGGGAGCAGCACCAGCTCCATATGCAGCAACTTCAGTCTAAAGTCTGTGATGAGCAGTTTTCTTCAGCCACCAACTAAAGAAATCACCAGCAGGTGGTGGCATACTTAGACTGCACCCTGTAAAATCTAATCCAGAATCCCCTGGACTACTGGGCATGCACATTTAAATTGTGGCCGTAACAAGTTTGCCATGGGCATGCTTTTCTGCCTGACCCGTAGTGTGGCATCAGAACGGGTGTTCAGTGCAGCAAGGGGCATAGTTACGTCTAAGAGAACTCGTCTTCTCGACCAAAATGTTGAGAGATCAACCTTCATAAAGATGAATCAGGTGTGGATAAACCAAGATTTCTAGACGCCAGTTCTTGATGCATCAGAATAGATCATTCTGCCACCAATGACGATACTGTAGTGTGCTGCCACACCAGAATATTCTGCATAATGGACCATTACTTCTTGCCACATGCTGCTTCCACAATTCTGATGCCGCCACCCGCCTGATGCACCCATGGGCTGCCTCTACTGCGATTACTACAATTAAAATGTTTACATGTACATATCAGTAGGCCATGAAGCCCCATGGCCTAGTGGTATGTACATGTTAAATTTTTAAAAGGATATACATGCCACTGGGCCTTGCTATAACACTGTTGCTGTTGGGTTCTGCTACTACTGTGATCTGCCACCATCTGTGCTGTATGCAACTGCTGCTGCCTTTGTTATGGGGTGACTATTGTCACTGTCACTGCTGCTGCTTTCCCTCCCCACTGTGTTATGGGGCCACTATTGTCCCTAGTACTGCCACTGCTGTTGTACCTGATCTACCTATTTGCCTTTGTTGACCTCACCATTTCTTCCATCAGAAAAAAATAAATAAAGGATCCTGTATTTTGAGGATCTGTAAGGCCTCTATCGCACAGTCAGTATTTGATCAGTATTTTGAATCAGTATTTGATCAGATTTTGTAAGTCAAAAGCAGGAGTGGGTTCAAAACACATTTTATCTCTGTTTTGGACCCACCCCTGTTTTGCACCCACCACTGATCAACAGCTGAGAAAAGGGAAGTGGTAATTAACCCTATCAACACTGAATCAAGAGAAATCAAGGGGTCTGTTAGATTCCTCCACACTCAGCCAGTCTCCCTGATCTCCTGACACCAGTCACCAGTATGATAATTATCACATTGGTTTTTGTTGTTAGAAGAGATTTGTTCTCTCGTAAGAGTATATATAAGATATATATGGTGACCCCTAGCATGTTCTGATTCAGGAGGAGATGAATATTCAGTGGGGCCATAATCGGGAAGAGGCAGACCAATCCCTGCTTTTTCCTCATTTGCAATCAATTGTATCACTCTTACATTTACCAGCTTTTTTGTTAATTAGTTCATAATCAATTTTTTTTTACATGATTTCCAGTGGTTTTGGTAAAGAAATGATAATCTAGGTGATCGTGGTATTTATACAAGGTGTGTAATAAGTTATTGATTTTAACTGTAAAGTCATTACAAATCATTTTCCTTTTTCTAGAATGTGCTGCCTTACTCCTGCCGACCATATCTCAAGATAATATTCCCATTTGTTAGAAAAATGGTGATTTAAATACCAAATGCAGACTCCTGGGGGAAATATTTTTAGACAGATACAAATCAAGAAAACGACATTCAGTGCTCTGTTGTGCTTCAAGTTTCAAAAGATTTTCCAATAACAGAAAAGTATTGGTCATACTTTAAGCCTGTTCTTTAGAATAAAATGTACTTGCGTTCATGGATGGTGTAGTAGAAGAGGTTGTTCCAGTCATCTGTTGATTTCAAGGTATCTAGGGCCTTAAAAACTGATCATACTACAGTTTAGATGCAAGCTATATTCCAGATGCGAGGATATAGAATGGTCATGGGTACAATTTGCAAATGTTCCAGAGGCACAGAGTGTTTCATAAGCAGAGCTCTTTCCTCACATAGGTCATCAGAGATGATGAGATTTGCTGCAGTGTAGGGAAGTGCATCTGCCAGTATAAGGAGGTCACATCCCAGAAAGTAGAAGGATACCCAGCCTAATAAACCAGAAGTCCACTCGGCAAATAAAATCACTTTAATAACACGACATTGCAAGCACAATAATGCCAATCCACCAGTAGGGGGTGGAAGGGCACTGTAGGTATTGTGCTCACGTTTTTGGTATTGTGCATATCCCAGGTACAACTCATTAGGGCAGGTAGATTAGAAGATCCAGCTGCTACAACGTACCCTGGGCTGACAGGAGAAATTGTACTGGGCGGAACCAGGGAAAACAGATAATGGTTGTGCACTGATAGCAGAAGGTACTTCAAGCTGGTCCAGAAGGTGTTTAATAAAGTTTGCCTCTATTAGCTTTGCATTTCAGCACTGAAGTAGCACCTTCCTCAGGC
The DNA here is from genome assembly GCF_014858855.1 of Bufo gargarizans. Classification (NCBI taxonomy): domain Eukaryota; kingdom Metazoa; phylum Chordata; class Amphibia; order Anura; family Bufonidae; genus Bufo; species Bufo gargarizans. The sequence goes on along the minus strand of NC_058083.1, from coordinate 377,647,447 downwards.
CATCCAATTCCACCTGTCTATGTTTCCCCACAAACCTGTTGCAACACTTCAACACTTTATAAGTGTACAAATAAGGGTATTTTCCAGCATCACGCGTAGCATATAGTTTGCAATCTGTGTCCAATTATGCTTTTTTTTACTGAAAATTCTGTTACAAATTTTTTATTTTTTACACACTAGTGTACCTTACCTGTTATATTGGTCTGCATCACAGATGCTGCATGTAGTAAAGGCTTTTTTTGTCTGCATCCTAAAACAAAATGAATTGCCACAGACATACTTTTTCATCAGGTCGAAGAATTAGGCCATAACCACACACTGGAAGTTTCCTTTATATAGCCCAGTTATTTATTCGACTGCTTGGTTTAAGGTCAATGTGCACAAGTTCATAACATTCTTACTTTGTATAAATAATCGCAGTAATTCTGTGTATATCTGCTTCACAATTTCTTCCAAGTGGAGCCATGAATATTGCACACTCATTCAAGAATATAAATAATTCAAAATGGTGTATACAAAGCAATTCAATACTTCCGGGTCAACTGTTTAACCCCTTCACGCATTTGGACGTAACTGTATGATGAAAAAAAGACATATGGGGAATGTAAAATAATAACAATTTTATGAAGTATCAATATCCGTCTTAAAAGCAGAGAAATTCTCATTTTGAAAATAGCGAATTTTTCCTAATGGGGCTCCGGCATTTAGTCCAAACTTTAGTCGCTTAAAGGGGTATTTAAGGAGCGATGTGGTAAATATATAGGATTTCTAGTTAATTTATGTGAAATGAAATGAATTGCTTGGTTTGCTGGTCCACGGTAACAGAACTGCAGCCAAGTCCCCTTTTTTGTAACTGATACCTGTGGCCCTGAACCTATGCCCAGTTCAGCTGGTGGTAAGAATCCAGAGTTGTGCCATTCTAGGTTGTGCGTCTCTATCAGCTGTGGCAGGGCATGTGGGGAAATAAGAAATGGAAAGGCCAACTACGTGTTCATATCCCAGGTCAGAGAGCACAGAGCTTTCCCCGTGGAGCTATAAGCCAGTGCACGCATGTCTTGGGGGCCAGTGAATTTGAGCCGTCCTGAAGACGAGGCAGGGAAACAATCATTTTAAATGGTGACCAAACTTCGGAGGCTGAAGGTAATTGGGCAGTATATTCCCAATTTCATATTAAAGGAATATTAGGATAATCATTGAATTTTTTTAAAATGTAAATGTATCGGTCTAAATAAAAAAATATATATTACAGAAGTCCCCAATGCAATGATCAGTTACAAAAAAAGTGGACTTGGGTGCAGTTCTGTTACTACACTATTAGTTTCTTTTCAGAAAAATGAATTGAGCATTTTTTATTTATTTATTTACTGCATCGCTCATTATTTCCTTCGAGCTTTGGTTGAACCAAGCACCTAGCACAAAGTCTGGCAGTGGTTGTGTAGTTTTTCAGATAGCTTACTCGTCTCCAATCAGTTTCACTACAACAAGTAAGAAATAGCTAAAATTTTACTAATATCTATTGTAAACGATGGATATATATATATATATATATATATATATATATATATAATCAATATAATCATCTGTCACTGTAATCCTACCTGTGATCATAATGAGATAACTGCTGAGAAGTGATTGCAACACTTCAGGAAGTGGCGCCTATAGGCTACTTTTACACTTGTGTCTTGGCTTTCTGTTTGTTAGATCCGTTCAGGGCTCTCACAAGCGGTCCAAAACGGATCAGTTTTACCTTAATGCATTCTGAATGTAGTTTTGGGTCATTGGAGTGGAGATAGCACTTTGAGTTAGGTTGGTGGTTGCTTTGTTTGTTTTCACATATATTTGCAATTTCACAGTTAATTATTTTGTTTTCTGTGCGGTGTGTTTCTGATGCATATTAGACCTGTAAATATATATTTTTCATCAGGGCAAGAGTAATGACACTGTATCAGCTGTAGCCTATAATTGACTTCGAAGGATCATGTGATAAATCACATAACCCATTGGGTTCGAACCCTGAGCTACACTGTGACTTTTTGTAGAACTACTGAAAGATTTAAAATATTGTGCATTCTGCAGTCCACAAGATTACACACAACCTTATGCAATTTTTGGGACTCCAGCTGTGGTTATAGTTAAAATCAGTAGCGCTACAAAAAAGCCACAATGTAGTCCTAAGGATTATACTATTTTATTGTGTATACTTCTTATTGAAAAAAAAAATTATTATGAATCTCATAAATCAAATCTACCTTGGTATTTTAGTATCTTTATCTAACTATAAATATTCTGTTCATTCTTGTGACTTTTTTTTAACCAGTTTCTAAGAGTGGATCAAGACAAGGACAAAGAATGCAATTTGGATTGTGCAGGCTCTCCTTCGAAACTTCTGTGTGCCTCCGATGGCAGAACGTTCCTTTCCAGGTGTGAATTTCAACGAGCTAAATGTAAAGATTCTCAGTTGGAGATTGCATACAGAGGAAATTGTAAAGGTAAACAATATTTTTTTGTATATTTTATTAATACAGTTAAAATTACAGGCTTGTATATTTGACTTAGAAAATATGGTATTTATAATTAATTTTCACTAGAAATGAGCAAATCAATTCTAAACAAATCAAATTAGAAGGAGAATCACATGACCCTGGGTGTGGTCCTGGACAACAGGCTTGTCAATAATGACTTGTAGTCAGCCTTAGGCCTCATGCACACAACAGGTTTTTTTTCACGGTCTGCAAAACGGGGTTTCGTTGGTCCGTGATCCGTGATCGTTTTTTCGTCCGTGGGTCTTCCTTGATTTTTGGAGGATCCACAGACATGAAAAAAATGTCGTTTTGGTGTCCGCCTGGCCGTGCGGAGCCAAACGGATCCGTCCTGAATTACAATGCAAGTCAATGGGGACGGATCCATTTGACGTTGACACAATATGGTGCAATTGCAAACGGATCCTTCCCCATTGACTTTCAATGCAAAGTCAGGAGTCCCTTTTATACCATCGGATCGGAGTCCAATCCAATCCGATGGTATATTTTAACTTGAAGCATCCCCATCATCATGGGAACGCCTCTATGTTAGAATATACCATCAGATTTGAGTTACATCATGAAAACTCATATCCGACAGTATATTCTAACACAGAGGCGTTCCCATGGTGATGGGGACGCTTCTAGTTAGAATATACTACAAACTGTGTACATGACTGCCCCCTGCTGCCTGGCAGCACCCAATCTCTTACAGGGGGCCGTGATCAGCACAATTAACCCCTCAGGTGCCGCACCTGAGGGGTTAATTGTACGGATCATAGCCCCTTGTAAGAGATCGGGTGCTGCCAGGCAGCAGGGGGCAGTCATGTACAAAGTTCGTAGTATATTCTAACTAGAAGCGTCCCCATCACTATGGGAACGCCCCTGTGTTAGAATATACTGTCGGATCTGAGTTTTCACGAAGCTAAAAAAGCTTTTGTGTTAGAATATACTGTCGGATCTGAGTTTTCACGAAGCTAAAAAAGCTTTTAGGCAGACAGATCTTCAGATCCGTCTGTATGAAAGTAACCTACGGCCACGGATCACGGACACGGATGCCAATCTTGTGTGCATCCATGTTTTTTTCACGGACCCATCGACTTGAATGGGCCTGTGAACCGTTGTCCGTCCAAAAAATAGGACAGGTCCTATTTTTGGGACGGACAGCATACACGGATCACGGAGGCGGTGCATTTCCTGAGTTTTCAACGGACCCATTGAAAGTCAATGGATCTGCAGAAAATCACGGAAAACAGAACAACGGCCACGAGTGCACACAACGGTCATGTGCATGAGGCCTTAGGCTACTATCACATCTGTGCTTTCCCTTTTCACTATTGAGATCCGTCATAGGATCTCAATAGCCAGGGAAAACGCTTCCGTTTTGTCCCCCTTCATTGTCAATGGGGACAAAACTGAACTGAATGAAACAGAGTTCACCAGAAAGCATTCTGTTCCATTTGGTTGCGTCCCCATCGCAGACAGAAAAAAATCATGACTCACAATGCAAGTCAAAGGTGACCGATCTGTTTTCTGTGTCACAATAGAAAAAGGATCCGTCCCCCAATGACTTTCAATGGTGTTCATGATGGATCCGTCATGCTATGTTAAAGATAATACAACCGGATCTGTTCATTGCGGATGCAGACGGTTGTATTATCGCGATGGAAGCGTTTTTGCTGATGCATGACGGATCCATCAAAAACAAGTTGTGAAAGTAGCCTTAGCCATTCAGGAGGGCATATATTAACATGTGTCATTTAAAGATTCCAAGTAGAGAAGCCATGTGTACTCTGAGCTTTTACATTGACAGGACATCTGTCAGAGAGACAGCTACTAAATACTCATCCTTTGATACACAATACAGTTAATTTAGGGTTAAACAGGAACGGTAATGGGTTTTAGCAAGGGAAAGGATAGGGTTAGTATGTCTTTTAATGTGTCTTTTACTGGGCTACAGCACATCAATATTTAAAGCTACAGTACTCAATTACTACTACATCCTCTTGATGGACATGGCCATCCTTGGTCCTGGTCTCTGGCAATGCCTATATGGAGTAGCACAACCCACTTCCTGCTGTGCCCATAAGGTGCACACATGTTTTTCCCCTGGATCATAAAGCCCCAGGGCACATGCTGCCTAATCTTCTCTAGTCAATGGCTGCCTGAGCAATAGGTCCTAGTTCTTTAGTTTACTGCAAAGATGCGCTGTTTCTCATTTTCCTGTGTACTGACTTCTTCCTGATCTCTGGATCTGACTCTTCACTGCTTGACCTGACCTGTGCCTTTTCTGTGTTCTGACCCTGCCCTGCAAGCCCTGTCCCTTTTTGTATGTTTTATTAGATTGCACAAATTCTGCCTTCTCCAACCTCAGCATATTCCTGACTATGATTTTGCCTGATGCTTTGGTGCTCTGCATAGGTGTCTCTTGACCTCCATTGGTCAGCAGTCTACTGAACAGAGACCACCTCAAGAACTGCAATATTGTAGTTGCACTGGACTGTTTTCAATTGCACATTTTCTTACTTAAAAAAAACTTTCTAAAATTAATAAGTGTACCAAGCATGACTGGATGTTCTGTATTTTTCAGCATCACAGTCACGACTAAAATTTTTGAAACTGCTGCTTCAGTGTTTTTAGATCTTTTTGCCATATGTTTCTATGGTATACTGAAGTACATTTCTAAGCAAGTTTTATTTTTCACTTTTATTTACAAATTTCATCAACCTTATGCAAAGACTCTATATTTACAGTGATGGTCCTTCTTTTTCAAGACTTCTGCAATTGACCCTGGCATACTGGATATCAGCTTCTGGGCCAAATCCTGACTGATGTCAATCCATTCTTGCCTAAACAGTGCTTGAAATTTAGCACAATTCATGATAGTGCCCACGTTCTCTTCTCTGGATAATAATTTTTCCAGATGTCCCAAACAGTCTAAAGGGGTCTTAATCAGAGAAAATAACTACCCCTCCTCTGGAGTCCATTCTACCCATTACTTCCTGTAGAATGTCAGTCTGTCCTTGGTGTTTTTCTATGAGAGAAGTGGTTTGTTTGCTGCACTTTATAACAGCAGGCCATCCTTTAAAAGCCATCATCAGATGCACTCACACCTGCATGCGCAAGGTCTGCACTGGTGGTAATCCAATCCCGTAGCCAAATCCTTTTTAGCACCCTAGTCTTTCTGTTGATTTGTTGTTTTCATTTCTTCTGCTCCTCCCCCTGCCACTTTCTTGACTTTTTGGACACCCTGAAGCACAGCAAGTGAACATCTCTCCTTGAAGTTCTTGATGATCTGATAAAAGGTTTACTTATGTACAATCTTACAAGCAGCAATATCCTTATATGTGAAGCCCTTTTCATTCAAAGCAATAGTGACTGCATGTGTTTCCTTGGAGTTAACCATGGTTAACAGAAGAAGACAACAATTTCATGGAACATCCCCATTTTAACTAACCAGTCTGCTCGTCTAATTAAGTCAACTGCCTTGTCATCATTAACACGTTCTTCCTGAGCTACTGAGACGATCAATGAAATGAGGTTAGGGGCAGGGCTGAAATGCAGTGGAAATTTGTTTTTTTAATTAAATTACATTTAATGGAAAGGAATAACTTTGCAGTTCATCGTATTACTCTTCATAGCAATCTCAAGTTAATGCTAATGGCCGCCATAAAACCTAGAGTAGTCTCTGTATGATTGTCATCAGCTTACCCTTGGGCATCAGAGACACCTGTGCAGAGTACCGAGAAATCAGGCAAAACCTTAGGCAGTGAAGTATCAATACAGAGGTCAGGCAGAGAATGGTCATAATCCAGGAAACATGCAGAAAGTCAGTACACAACACAAATAGCACACCTTTGCCGTATACTAATGTGCTAGAAAACCTATTTCTCAGGCACCCTTCCATAGAAGAAGGTGCCTTAAAGGATAACTGTCACATTTAGACCCTAATTTTAATTTTCATATATGTAGTTACTAATAAAATGATATTCCAGAATCAGTTACTATTAGACTGACTTACCCCATATTTAATAAGAATCAGCCCTTAGCAACCAGTCTGCATAAAACTGCAATTTCACTATTCAGTTAAGATGGCCGCCACTGCCCTCACCCTGAGGCTAATCCCGCCTGCCCTTACTAGCCAGTAACAATAGCCCCCCAAAAGTGTCAGTAACCAGAGACCTCCCCCCTAAAGGGTTAATCCCCTGCAGCACAAAGGGGTCCTCTTACCACATGTAGCTTTCATTTATACACTGAGCAGATGGCAGATCTCCCTTCCCTGTTGTGCGCTGCACCAACTCTGCATTCTCAAAGTCTGCTGAGTGAGGGAGCGTCTGCCAAGCGCAGGGACAGGGAGAAGTGCACACAGCCCAGGCACTGTTATCAGCTGCTGGGGAGGACCCGGCATTAATAATTTACTTACAGTCCCTGGCTGTCAGTAATGTGACCCTGCACGCTGCGTGCTCCATCTATCAACACATAGACGGACCATGCCTAGCAACCTTATTTTAAGCACAGGTAAAAGTAGGCAGTACAGGGAACAAAAATGTGGAATTAAGGGGTAATTGAATACACAGTGAAAAGTTGAAATAGGGCCACCAAGGTGATATTAATCACCACAATCCAATACTCAAAAAAAAAAATATATATACGACGGTTATTACTTTAAGTACCCAAAAGTGACCAGTTATTGACTAGTGTGAATTAGGGTTTGCATTTGCTGGCCCTTTAAGAGCTGGGAGGTGCTTTTGAATGCGCTACAGGCAAAGGGCATAGGCCTTTCCAGCAAGGAGCAGGCTGTGGCCTGTGGAGAAAACTTAAATTTAATTAAGCAGCACACATACATCATTATTGAATCAATCCCAACATTTTGTCACAACTCAGGCTGATTGCAATAAATACACAACCCCTTGCTGTCAGTGGCCCATCTTGTCTCTGTTGCTGTCAATTTCCAACCATCGCATTCCCCCAATTTTTGAGTTTAAACTTCACCTTTTTTTTAAACTTTAGAATATGAAAAAGCATAAGGCATGTGCCAGCACATTGTGTTTTTTAAACACGCTGTATGTTAACACTGTGAAATGTGTGTTTACCCATAGCTATACTTGTCAATGTTGGATATCATTTACTATTGCTGTCATTGCGTTCCAGAGCTTGGGGAGGGGGAAGGGAAAGAAGAAGAAAAAAAGTTTTACTTAAATTATTAGTCCTGGGAAGCTACAGGGGGTTGTATACCAACTTTTAGGGTAATTGGAGCAACTTAGTTTCGTCCCGAACTGATTTGGGTCCAAACCAAACTTATTTTTAAATTCCAAGAACTGGACCCAAAACTAATCTAGAACTGGTTCGCTCATCTCTAGTCTGTAATACTTGCCAAAGCCCAAGAACCACTGGAAAGCTCACAGGCTTGTAGGATGGGAATAGTCTAAAACTGCAGTTAGTTTCAATACCACAACCAGAAGATTTTATAACCCCAGAAAAAAAGTCCGCTTTTAGCTGAGTAGAGCAGGCACAGGCAGGAGTCCACTCCACTCAGCTAAGGGCTCTTTCACACTTGCGTTCTTTTCTTCCGGCATAGAGTTCCGTCGTCGGGGCTCTATGCCGGAAGAATCCTGATCAGGATTATCCCCATGCATTCTGAATGGAGAGAAATCAGTTCAGGATGCATCAGGATGTCTTCAGTTCAGGACCGGAACGTTTTTTGGCCGGAGATAATACTGCAGCATGCTGCGCTTTTTGCTCCAGCCTTCAGTTCACTTGCGTTTTTACGGAACCAGCGTTTAATTCCGGCAAATGGAGTACACAACGGATTCGGACAACGCAAGTGTGAAAGAGGCCTAATCCTGGCATAGCACATTGTTACATGGTACCCATGTGCTATGCCAGCCTTTAGCCAAGCTCAGGGGGCACAGACAGGAGCAGCAATGTGTGCTCCTTCCTGTACAGCAGTCGCCGCAGCCCCATTGGTACAGTGCAAGAAATCTAAACTCTGTACACAGAGAAATTAGCGTTGTGCAAATATAGTGAATTTAAAGTGCGGTACAAATCAGGACTTTGGTGTCTATTTATTAAAAAGATAAAATCCATTAATAAAGTATACTAGATAAATGATTTTTAGGGCATTGGGGACTTTTTTTTTTTTTTTTAAGTTGCATAAAAGTTGTAGCACGATGCATATATACAGTATGAATCTTGCTACAGCTCTTAAAGAGTAACTCAACTTTTATGAAACTTAAAAAAAAAAAAATTCCCCAATGCCCTAAAAATCATTTATCTAATATACTTTATTAATGGATTTTATCTTTTTAATAAATAGACACCAAAGTCCTGATTTGTATATATCTCCAGTGTGGTCAGATCAGGAGAGAAGAACAAGATATAATCCAAATAGATCACTATGCAGAAATTCCTGAAAAACCACATGACAATTACGGAGGCCAAAGGATATAATGACCTATATTAATAATGACCATCTTTGGGTGTTAAAAGTAGTCTTTGAATCGGGATCAGATTGTAAGGTCCGTGGAAGTCCAATTTTGTTAAGATCCTTGTTTCACAGACCCTATCAAAGAGCTCAAAGGCATGAGAGGACATGTGTTCATGTAATGCTCTTTGCCACCACAGTACATACAAAAATTGTTACTGCGTCTGTGTTGGTGCTCTTGTACTGACAATTAAAGTCTGTACGCCTGTATGGGTTCTTGGGTAGTCAAAGAAGAAAGAGCTATTGGCTTCTGACATGATTGTGCCAGTCTAAGAAGTCCCTTCTTGAGGTGTTCTCAGAAATGGAGGTCAATGTGGGTGGCAAGGGTGAGCTGATTATCCAGTGTGGTAGGTACATCACAACCTGTTAACTTATCCTTAATATGCCCTTTCAGACCCTCCCAGAAAGCAGTCACTAAGACCTCGTTGTTCCATGAGGGCAAAGGTACAGAATAATATGGCATACTGACCCACAGTGAGACTACTCTGGTGGAGACGCAGAAGTAAAGAAGCTGTGCAACCAGTTTCCTCAAAAACTTTGCAGAAGGTAGCCAAAGAGTCACAAAGGGTATAGGTTAGTTGGCAACTTTGCTCCCAGAGAGGAGTGGCTCAGGCGAGTGCTTCACTGGGGAGGAGGAAAACCAGAGACACAGCCTTGGACTGGTCTGAAGGAAGCTGATGGGCTTGTGACTCAAAATGTGTCATACACTGGTTCTAAAATCCTGTGGGGGCACAAAGGTGGCACTTGAAATAGAAATGAATAGTTGTAATCAGCTCGCATCAAAGTTTGTGTAAGGAAAAAGACAAATTGTCACAACCAGACAGCTGAGAAGCTCTGACAGAAGCCTATCAGAACCTCCTCATTGAGTTTTCTTTGTTTTTGGTTTTCAGTTCCTCATCTCGTTAGCCTCTCTCAGCTGTCATGTAGTTGGACTGATTGCATCCCTTTAAATTCCTCCCCATAATGCATTAGTGTGCGGTTTATACAGCTTCCTGGAGTGTGTGTGCATGCTGATCCTATTTCCCCGTCTTTTACAAGTTAAGTCTTGTACATTCATTTGTGATTTTCTGTTTGCTGGATCCTAGGTGACCCTGACTCCCTCCGTGTCTAGTGTAGGGAGCCGGTGGTCATGTCCCTTCACTATTGTAGGGTGTTCAGGTGTTATATAGTCGAGGTACGAGGATATGCGATCATCCACCATTGGGATTATCGCATAGGCTGAGCAGCAAGGGAGAGAGCCAGGTCTGATGCAGGGGTCTCCCTTTTTGTTCCTTAGTTTTGGATCCAGTGAGTCATATATTCATTTTGCATTGTCTTGTTTCCTGTACACCTTCCATGACACAAATCCATTCTTCCATCAGCCGCAGTAAGAGACAGACCCAAGTGCTACCATCTTGATTGAAATTCGGAGCAACTCCCTCCCCTCCTTGCCCAGTCTCCGCCCTTTATTGACTAAACAAAAGGTTTAAAAGGGGCTGGCCCAAGACAAGGATACAGGAAGTGATGATGTACAGGAAGTGATGATGTACAGGAAGTGATGACATAGGAAGACAACCATTTAGAATAACATAGCCAGCTAACAAACTCATGTATACAATAATCTAACATTACCACTAGAGTGAACTTTATCCAGCCTTGCTCAGTGATCAATGCCAGATAAAGTTACTATGATCCACATGCAGGTTTATTTACAGGACAACATCATTATCTCCAGCGGATGATCAGGCACACTAGAGACAACAAACGCACGTTCCTTTTGTTTATATTGTTCTCTTAACAAATGCATCCACGCCAAGCAAATAAATCCGCGTCTTGCGCGGGGGCCCTAGCCGGCGGCAATACATGAGCCAACAAAACACTGCTCTGCTGAACACATCAGTCTCCCCCGGCCCACGCTTAGCACATGGACCATTCGCCGATGGAGACCCCTGCGCCCAGCAGCTGTGACAGGACATACACGGGAAGATATCCACTCCAATGGTTTACCCTGACACTGAGAGACATGATGACAATACACAATATATCAAATACACATCCTAATAAAATTTCCACAACACACTGAAGGAGGCAAAGAGGGGGCAACCATTACTTTTATTCAGGCTCTGATCTCCACTGTCACAAACAGTACAGAGTCGCCAATCAGAGCAATCTCCGGCAAGGGACCACTCTGATTGGTCCCTTGCTGCCTGCTCCATTGTCTCCATTGTCTCCATTGTCCAACAGTTTGGACATCGCTATTTCTCTGATTGCAGAAACTTGCATGCAGTCTGGACATACAGCTACGTTCAAATGTAGCTGTGTAGCCCTAGACCTATTATTTTTGGAGCAGTACTTATCATGGTGCATGCCCTTTTTTGTCAGCAAGTTTTATCTTTTTAATTATTTTTAACTGTCGTCCTGATTTTTTGTCTACATTTAATACGTTGCTATATTTATTTGTCCTCTATCTCATGCCAACTTTTGTGCTATTTTCACTAAACAAATAAATGTAATCATTAAAACCGGAATACTTTTTTAACATAGGTTTTCAATTAGGCATGTTTAAAAGCGTCTCTGTCCCTATTTGACAAGTTTCTGCATGGATCATTTTTTTCAATGGAACAAACAAAAACCGTTTAATTGTCTTGTCTTGTTAAACAACAGGAGCCCAGCAGATCTGTATTTATATATATTTTTTTTGTACAATGCAGTCTATGGTACCAGATGCTACATGATAGGATCCTGTTGAATCTTGTTGCTTCATTTTGCATTATCTGTTTTGAAGTCAGTTTTCTTTTCCAAATAAACTTGGAATTTAAATAAAAGGGGTTGTCCCACAAAAATATTCTACAGTTTTCAAACCAGCACCTGGATCTTAATACCTTTTTTAATTGCATGCAATTAAACATTTTACAAAGCCACTGAGTTAATCAATAAGATGTATCTGTGTAGCGCCACCTGCTGTTTTTTTTCTTTTCTTATTCTTTGACCTGCTCACTGAGATGGCCACACATGCTCAGTTTCATCCTTCAAGTGGCTACTGAGCTGTGATAGGGAAAGCATGCATAGGGCTGGTTCTAGCTTTGTTAGAAAGAGATTGTTGTGTACTACAGGATTTTCATTTTTTACATTAGTCATGGGATAACCCCTTAGAAAAGCAAACAGTAAACTTAGCCTTATCGTTAAGCAGTACTATGCTCACTGTCCGGAACCAGAGCCAGCAAACTCAGAAGATGCTCAGAAACTCAGATAATGCTAAAACAGCAGACAAGCGGGTTAATCTAGAAAACTGGCCATAGTCTGAATACCAGGAGAATCAGTAGAATCCAAAACAGCAGACAAAAGAGGTAATCTACGAAATAAGCTACAGTTAGATAACAGGAATTCAAATGCAGAACGCAGCACAAAATACAGAAACCAGGATACAATTGAACATTTCTGAAATTGGCCGTCTAGCTCTGTGATTGGATGCTGATTGGCTCAGCTTCCATTCTCACTGAGAGTTTACACAGCCAGGACTTGGCTGGTCAGCATGGCAAGCCTCCCAGCACAGCCATGTATAGTTCTGTATTTTGGCTGGGTAAATTCCTGACCTTTATCATTGTATTACACACAGTGTTTTTAAAAAAAAACTTTACAGTTTTTGTGGCAGTTTTTAATTTTTATTTTTTGTGTGGATTCAAAGGAAAGGAGTAAAATAATGGAGTGCTTCTAAATCCCATTCTGGCTTTGGCACTAAAAGTGCAAAAAGATAACTTTCTTAAAACAGATGTGCTGAAAATAATTTTTATAAGATAAAAAAAAAATTCTCGCAAAATAGGCAGGTGCGCGTTAGAATCCGTACTTCCATAACCACTATGTATTGCAATATGAATCCCCTTGTGGCCACACTGAGCACAGTACAGGCAGGAGCATTGCATCTACTGCTTGTACCAGCACTGCTCTGCTAAAGCCTGGCATACATGGTCTATATCAGGCTTTAGCAGAGCGGAACAGGCAGAGGAGAAAATGCCTTATGTGAGCTCCTGTGCTCAACTCTGCTAATAACCTCTATCATATGCAGGCTATTAGCAGAGCGGAGTGAGTACAGAGCATGAGCTGACATAACATATTGCTCCTCTGCCTGTTCTGCTCTGCTAAAGCCTTACATAGAACATTGATGCCAGGCTTTAGCAGAGAAGTGCTGGCACAAGCAGGAGCAGTGATGCTCCGGCCTGTACTGTGCTCAGTGCGACCACAGGGGGATCCGTACTCCAATGCACAGTGATATATGGGAGTATGGATTCTAAAGTGCAATAGGCACCTGAACGTCAGGTGCCTATTTTGCTAGGAAAGCTAGTAAAATAAAGTACATTTAGAAAAATGTCTGACCATGTGGACTGGACTTTCATGAACTTGGTGTTGTGGAAATGTTGTATTCCATTCTCCTTCATTATATAAAATAAAAGAGAGAGGAGGCAGCACCACATGTGCAGTGTCAGTTGGTCACATAAAAAGGCAGATATTAGGGTACGCTTACCATAAGTGGTTGTGAAGAGTCACAACCACTGTAGAGGGTCTTGCTGGTAATTTTTCTCACCGACTAGCAACCGGTATAGGTCAAACTGCAGCCGTGGTTTCTTCTGTAGTGCCTCACTAGGAGCACCTAGCAGTGTGTAACTCTGTTCGTTATCTGTTAATGTTATGCCTGTTTCTGTTCTTGTTTGTGGCAGTTTGCTTCCGGTCATGTCTGTTTTGTCCGCCTGCGGAAAGGGATCCCTGGCACATGACTCTGTAATTCTGCCCCACCATGCATGGGAAGATTGCATTGTATGCCCCGTACAGAATGGGAAGGAAATACAGTGTCTGTGCTCTTTACTCCTGGGAAAGAAAGACCTTCAGCTGAACCCCCATTTTAAAAAAAGGGGAAAGACCAACAAGACTGGAAAATCACTTATTGAGACCAGCAACATGCACAACTATTGGGGTCTACATTTGTTGGTGCTATGGCCGCATCCGGAGACACCGGGAGGTGACTTTAAATTTGGACCCCTCTCCCAGTTCAGAGTTTGGGTATAGGAGCCAAGCTTCTTGGAGCCCAAAATAATCACCCTACCAGAATCATCACCCACCACAGTGGGGTCTAGCAATGCAGTAGTCATCAGTAGCAGTCATTTGTGTTAAGGTCAGACAGGGTTTATCATATGTGGCGCACTGACAGCTATCATAGATCCAGAGGAGAGAGCTAGGTGAAGAATGCCATTGCACCTTCGCTACAAGAAACCTAATCCAGTGCCCTAGCTTCTGCAGTGCCTACTCCTGTGCAGCCTGAGCCAGAAACATCAGTGACTGTCAGAGAGCTCCGTTGTTCTGCAACTCGCCTGCCACCTGAATCCACAGCCGTTGCTGCCGACTTAAGCATTGCGGACCACATTGCAAAAGCACTGCTAAAGAGGATCCTAAAGAGGCTGTGCATTCCACTTATGCTAAGATGAAGAAATAAAGGGGGGCATTTATTAAAACTAATGTAAAGAAAAAAATTATTTTTCCAAAGGAGCACTGAAAAATTAAAGGTTAAGTCTGATTGGTTGCTGTGGACAACTAAGCCAGTTCAACTTTACACCAGTTTTGATAAATCTCCTCCAAAGAGTTAAAGAGACATGGGTAAGAGACTGGCCTTGTTGAGTGTGATATTGGCCCACATAGCTTGCATGTAGAACGCCTTAAAATCCTGCCATTTTCACCCTGGCCACTAGGCCCAATAGGCGCCAATTCTTGGTGTGTACAGATCACTTTACAGCAGTTACTTGCTTACCTGTTACAATAGGTGATTGTCAAAGTTTATCTATCTTTACTTGTACAATGGTCTCTGCATTGGACACAGAAAACTCTCCCATATAAGTCAGTAGGATCCCCTCCAGACCACTCTGTCTATGGCCCATGTCGCTGCCTTTAAGCAATTTTCTTTATTCTTTCTAAATGCTGTTCAGAATAGCTCAGACAAGGTTGCAGAAGCATAATAGTGTTCAGAAAATAAAATAAAATAAATAATCTACACTCAGAAAAATCTACAGTGAAAACTGGTGGCAAAAAAAAACGGAGGGATGATGAAGATGAAGGATCACATGACCCTGGGAGGGAAAAAAGGGAAAGACCAACAAGCGGCTTGCCTTGATTGAGTGAAAGGCTTTAAGCCAATCAGGAGCAGGATTTTGGAAGGTCCTTCAGTATCCAGGCTGGAGAGAAGCAATTATATGCGCAGTTTACAATCTTAGCGCATGTGTGTTGGCTGTGTCTGGCAAAAAGCTATTACAGACACAAGCCACTGATCTAGATGTGGTAGGGTGAGTATAAGAATGTCATTAGTGAAAAGTTCAAGTTCCAGTGAAAAATCTGCAATTGAAACTCAAAATTCAGTAACAACCTAAAAAAATAATAATAATAGTTTCTACAGTTTGTGTTTTATAGGCTTTTTGCCAGCATCAATAGCAATATATTCTGTTATGAACTGCTGAAGGCTGTGCATACTTTTATGGTTGGTAAACTATACTACAGGTACAGGTATATATTAGTCCTATTTCTTTATTGAGCGCTGTTAGACTGACATAAAATATTTTAAAATGTGGACATTATTTTTTTTTTTTAACCAAGATCATGATGACATTTTAAGTAAGGGCATACTGTATGTATCATGTAGAAAACTGTTTTTACATCATCCTCCTATATTGCCCTAGCAAAACTGATTGTTTAATCATGGCATTCTTTTACATAAAAGCTAGACATAACAATTGTGCTATCTTCAGTCTAAGGTTCACATAGCAAAGAGAAACATATGCACAGAACTATGCCAGTTATTTAACATGAAAGACATTCTACATAGAAGTTTTCAGATTACGTACAGTACTGTGCAAAGGTTTTAGACAGGTGTGGAAAAATGCTTTCATAAATAGAAGTGTTAATAATTTCTATCAATAAACAAAATTCAAAGTGGAATGAACAAAAGGGAAATCTAAATCAAATCAATATTTGTTGTGACTAGCCTTCAAAACTGCACAACTCCTTCTAGTGGCACTTGCACAAAGTCAGGGATGTTGTAGGACTATAGTCAGCTATGTGATTGCCTACACCAAACAGGGAAAAATGATCTTCATTTTGATACATATGTAGGTTGAAAGTCATTAACTGAAATAGAAACAACTGTGTAGGAGTCTGGGTGAGGAACAGTCAAACTTTGCTACAAAGGTGAGATTGTGATTCATGTCACAGGCCATACATCATGGCAAAACTGAACACGGCAACAAGACACAAGGTAGTTAGGGCTCATGCCCACACATACGGCGGGTCCGCAATATACGGGCCACTGGCAGTGTACATTCCGCATCTCGGATGCGGACCCATTCACTTGACTGGGTCTGCAAATCCGGAGATGCGGTGTGGAACGGAACGGAACCACGGAACAGAATCACTAAAGAGTGCTTTCGTGGGGTTCCGTGCTTCCGTTCCGCAAAAAAGTAGTGTATGCACTAATTTTTTGTGGTGCGGACCGTCTCATGCGGATCGCAGACCCCCATTCAAGTGAATGGGTCCGCCATCCGCATGCGGCTGCCCCATGGTCGTGCATTGTGGATCGCAATTTGCGGTCCACAGCACGGGCACTGAACGCTTATGCTCATGGGCATGAGCCCTTATACTGCATAAGCAAGGTCAGATAAAGAATTCAAAGCAGTCTGGTGTGCCAAGATGTGCTGTCCAAGCTCTTTTGAAGAAGCACAAAGAAAGGACCATAGATGTAACCAAGGAAACATAGTGCAGCAGATGAAAGACACATTATACTGTACATACTTTCCTGCAAAATCCGAAGATGTCCAACAGTGCCATGATATCAGAACTGGCAGAAACCAGTGGAGCCAAGGTATACCCATGCACTGTTCAGAGAAGTCTGGCCAGAAGTGAACTTTATGGAAGAATTGCAGCTAAAAAGCTATATCTTTGACTTGGAAACCAGGCCAAGTGATTCACCTATGCACAAAAACATAGGGGCTGGGGTGCAGAAAAATCTCAACGGGTGCTCTGGACTGATGAGTCAAAATTAGAAATATTTGGCTTTAACAGAATGCAGTTTATTTGCTGAATGGCTGGAGGATGGTAAAAAAAATGAGCGTCTGCAGGCAACAGTGAAGCATAATGGAAGTTCTTTGAAAGTTTGGGGCTGCATTTTGTAAAATGGAGTTGGGGATTTTGTCAGGGTTGTTAAATAATAGTAGAAGGCAGGCACCACAGTACTAATTAGAAAAAGGGTGCTGCCCATTTGCAAAGCACTACAACAATATATTACAAAATGGCACACGAAAAGATGGTGCACACCAGGAAATCACATGATTAAGTACCAAACGTTTATTCATATCCCAAACATGATCAGAAAGATATTATAAATAATGAAAACAGTGTATTATGGAAAGTGTTGAATTTTTTTATTTTATTTAAACCCACATTTTCCACCTTCCACACAATCAGCCCCTTATAGGGTATTAAATTGCAGTGAGACAAAGTACCAAATGAAAAAAGTGCAAAAACTCTAAATGACATTGATAATGTCACTTACTAATTATCTGCAAATATAAAAATGCAACAACATATACTGTACAAAGATTAGTGCTGCAAAAAAGCAATACAAAGGCATACTAGTAGTGATACAACAGATACCAGTCTCGCATATCAGCCTTAGTGAAAGAAACAAGGGCCCCACGTGCATAGTCGCTGCCTGCAGCTTGGTAAGGATTGTTATGAACAATGGTTGTGGAACTTCAGTGATCTCCTCAGGAGCTGCTTTAGAGGATAGGAGTGGTAGCAGCCCTGATGAAGTGTTGTGTCATGGTATACTCCCTCAGATTATTTCTTTCTGGCGATTGGTGCATTGAAAATATAGTACTGAAGAATGAAGGGAGAGTTTTTTTTTACTAAGTACAACGTAGATCTTGAAGTACATACAGTAACAGCAGGCTTTAAGTGCAATTGTGGTATGGCACCAGCAAGGCATCTGGAGGCAGGTTGGATGGCTGCAATTCCACACTTAGGTTATACTGGCCTAGTGGTTGTTTGGTGATGGGAGGCTTGGCTGTAATCCCTCACCTTACAGCAGTGTCTGTAGTTGCAGAAATAGCAGTTCACTCTGCTGTCTGTAATCTCACGGCCTTACTTGAGGACAATTGGAGCAGTTATCTCTGTAGATTAGGTAACAAAAGCAGGAGCTTTGCTGGTTGCTTCCTTTCCTCTCTGTCTCTGAACAGGAACTCCCCTATTGGCAGGGAGCAGTAACAGCCTACTCCTACCAGGGTTAACCCTGTTCCTGCTAATCTTTGGCATCATTTCTTGCTGGTAGCTACAGTTAGAAGCAAACAATAAAACATAGAACACACCAATAAACAATTTGTAGTAACCACAGGTCTGGGATAGTACTTTGGGCCATTCTTGAGGGCAATGTCCTGGAAGTCCCCTGGTTTTCATCCTTTAACCTCTATACAGTGATCTGGTCTTTTCTGCAGGGGAGTCACCAGGCCACTACCTCTTGTAATAGTCCTGTTACAGCTTGCAGATGACCAACAAGGGTCAGAGACACTGATGCAACGCACCAAGGAATCAGCACAGTGAACAGACATGGGTAAGGCAGCAGAGAATCAGAGTCCAGGAAACAGGCAGAAGTTGGTACACAGGTGGAAAAACGAATGCAGCTCTTTACAGGGTCAAGCAGACCAGAGGACCCGAAAGCATCTGTAGAGACCTATTGCTCAGGCAACCACTAAAGGAAACAGCCAGGTATATATATGAGCAGCTAATTAGCAATTGGACACAGCCATGCATCTCACAAAGCAGGAGAAAATGAACCCTTGCAGTGTTGCAGACAGGTTCTAGGAATACAAGTCCCAATACACACAGGACACAGAGACCTTGGCCTGCTGTCAGAGTGCTGGAGCTACATAAGACAGCGGCTGAGGAATGCAGCAACCATGCCCTACCGGGAAAGCAGGACAGCAGTGGACACGGGCTGCCAGCATAACTGGTGTCCTCAATGCAGAGAAACACACAGCTACTTATGCAGTACTATCAGAGAGGCATCTGATTGGCTTCAAATTTATTCTGCAGCAGGACAACAAACATACTGTTGATGTAATTACAAACAATCTTCAGCATAAAGAACAGTCTTGGAGGTGGTGATATGACCCCCACAGAACCCTGATCTCAACATCATTGAGTTCTTCCTCTTAGGGTCCATTCACACGTCTTCAATTCCGTTCCATATTTCGTGGAACGGAATTGCGGACCCATTCATTTTACACCATGTGCACTTCCGGGTCCGCATTTCTGTTCCCCCCAAAAATAGAACATGCCCTATTCTTGTCCGCAATTGCAGACAAGTGTTGGACTCGAATATTCGAATAGTGAATATTAGTCGCAAATATTTAGAATATAGTGATATATATTCGTAATTTTGAATATTCTAGATATTTTTTTTCCTCTTGCTTGTGGGCCAATGAGAAGGCTGCAATGTCTTTGTCTGAGCTTAGCAACATCCCTAGCAACCAATAGGAAAGTTTCCTACCCCTTAATATATAAGAACCTCCCCAGCAGCCCTTGTATGCAGTATTTTGCAGTTCTGATAGAGACAGCAGTGACATTGTTGTGCTCTGTGGTTTGCTGTGTCATTACGTTAGATAGTTAGTAAGTTAGCTGATATATATATTTTAAGGGATCGCCTCTTATTTGGGGGTCATTCTCACAGATACGCCTTTAGGACACCAAGTTTCAGGTCCAAACAGTGTATTTATTGTTCAACACCAGCAACAATAAAATGACAAAATAATAAACACTCGCCCGTCCAGGCTCTAACTAAACATAAAGTTTCCTGACTCACCTAGGTCCCAGTTCACACCCTGTGAACTAGTGCGGCTTTGTCAGCCAATGTCCGACAGCCTCCTGGCTGTACAGAGCACAGTACGCCCACTGTCTCCAGTTCAGTATTTCTTGTGGGGAATTGGGGCTCAGTAGTCTGCCTGACTATGGCCCTGCGACCCTCCCAGGCGTCGCTGCGTCCCCCAACTCCAGGCTATCGCCCAGCTTTGTGGTCCCTCAGCCTTGCCCAGCTGAGACCACCCAGATAGAGCCTCCAGGCCTCTGTCCACAGGTACCACACTCCCCCCTTTCTGACACTCTGGGAGGTGCCTTGTGCCAGGCTGATTACCTCCAGCTTCTCTCACCTGTGGTGGAACAGGGGTGTGGACTGAACTATCCACCCCTTCCTTGCCTCTAACCTGAGTGAGACCTGTCACTGTCTCACAATATATAATACAGATAGTTAGTGGGAGAATAGTGATATAGTGTAGCTGATTCTGCGGCCCATACATACATCCATACAGTACATACATGCATAGTGCTGTGATGTCACAAGTTCACAACAATACTTAGTGCACCAATCACTAATAAGTAGTCAGAGCTGTTTAAATGTGAAGTTGCACGAATTGCGCCAAAATATTCGCATCATTGGTGCCAATTTCGCAATTGAAAATATATTGGAGAACTCTATCTGCATATAAAGCTATTGTAATGTTCTGCCGTGCCAACCAATTTCTCCAGTCTCAGAAAACTTCTAGCAGCTTGAAAAATGCAAAAGTGACCCACGCCTGTATTTCGAGCGCATTACACAATATTACATTGCCAATTTTCAGCGATCAAGAAAATAATCTCAAATTCTCAAATTCTTGAATATATGACAAATATTCTACCAAATATTTGCAAAATATAGCAAATTTGAATATTGCCCCTGTCACTCATCACTATTCATTAAATGCTCATTCAGTGTTAAGTGCCTGGAAGCTGAAAGACTTGCTTGTTGTGCAAAGCCTGATTTAATGTTATTGCTGAGTATAGGTGAGGAAACCATTGTTTAGTTAGTGCCCAGACAGGCACATATTTCTATTTTTGATTGTGAACTTTCTCAAAGTCAAGACTTAAGTTTGGCTTACATTATATTGTTATGTATGCAAATAACTAATTTGGAAGTATTGGTGCATGTCAAGTCTGTCATCATTAACCCCACCTATGAATACTGATTCCAACACCACATGTAAACTACAGTGTGCATTGCAATTTAAATCAATCATATGCTTATTTTAAACCTTTTTGAAGTGGAAAATAGAGATGAGCGAAGGTATGGTAAATTCAGATTGGCCGCTTCACCAAATTTCACAAAGAAATTTGCTTTGTGACAAATTAATTTGTCACAAAGCACATTTCTTTATATGTAGTGGAAGCAATGAGGGGGAACTGCGATTGTGCCGCCCTCGTCATTAAACCCCTTAAATGCCGTGTTCATCGCTAATTGCGGCGTCTGAGATTTAAAAATGAAGGCTTTCAGGGGTTAATTAGTTTTAAAAAAAATACTCACCTTATCCATTTGATCACAAAGCGCTGCCACTGATTGAAAACACCTCATAAAATCTTGCTCGGTGATGTTATGTGCAACATGTAGTTGTTCAGGGCCAGATTATCATTGGAACTACAGGAAGATTTGATTTTAAGATTATTCTTTGGTTTCAGCTTAATAATTTTCTGCTTGTTGTTTCCTAGAGGTGGGTGGGGGGCACAGAAGGCTAAAAGTGCTGACACACCTTTAATGGCTGTCAGCCAATAGCTATCTCTTCTGACTTCCTCAGGCACATACATGATCAGTTCAGCTTTCTATAGGGAGAGAGGAGAAGGACACTGTAAGACACCTGGCTGTAGCTTATCTCTTAGGAGAACAAAACAGCTGAGCAAAAAAAAAAAATGAAATTCTCCCAAACCTTTTCTCCGCCAACATCAGCTGTTGGGGAAGAGACAGGAGCTCCCCATACACATTAGATTCAATAATAAAGACTTGTCACTCAATAGTAAATACGATGCTTGTAAATGTATTTAATTGTAATCCAGAGAAGTGAAATCATATAGATGGTGTTTCGGTCCTAAAACCTCTTAGGCATGGAATGCCTAGGATGGAGCCATATAATAATGAGTAGAACTGAAGTATTACAGCAGTAATCACCACTAAGAAGACATCTGTGTGACTATCTCTACAACTCTGTAGAAAGGTAGCCTGGACCACTAAGAAGACACTTGTGTGACTATCTCTTCAACTCTGTAGAATGGTAGCCTGGACCACTAAGAAGACCCCTGTGTGACTATCTCTACAACTCTGTAGAAAGGTAGCCTGGATCAGGGGTAGCCACCGCACTCTGGAGTGTCAGTGGACCTGTAAGTAGCCAGGTCAACCAGTACAGACCAGCCAGCTTGCTGAGTGTGTGAAACACTCATAGTGTGGTATACCGACTCTGCTAAAGGCACTAAATATACCGTGAACGTGGAGTGTGTCAGAAAGGGGGATACTACAACCTGTACAACTGCCAGTGCAGAATGTGCATCGTGTCCGTTTTGGAGAGAATCATAAACTTACACAAAAGTATGGAGTGTGCAAAGTATGTCTGTCTGTGATAAAGGTGAAACAACCATTTGAGTCATAAACCCTCAGGCAGAATGTTAATAGCTACAGCAGTTTTTTGTGATTGAGATCGCACTGTTACTTTGATAAAACAAACTGTGAATTGAGGAGAAATGTGCTGCTGTTAGCCATAAATGGGTTAAGGCCAGATATGCAGCAAAGCTGGGTTGAGTCGAGGATCAGAATAGCGGTCACATACAAGGTATCCTCATACTGTGTAGCACATCTGAGGAAAGACCTCATGGTTTGTTAGCATGCAGCAGAAAATGAACTGGGAAATGCTACCCTAGTGGAGAGAGGATGAGAGAAACTCTGTTGTAGTTTTCAAATAGAAGTGAGTGACACTTGTCAATTGGCACACCACTCCAGGACCCAGAAAGGATTGACATGGCAGCAAGGCACAAATCAGGGTAGACAAACTTCATAGTCTTCACAGGCTGGATCATAAATAGACTTCTGAATAGCCAGGTCAACTAGTATAGTCCAGCCTACAAGTTCTACAAGTTTGAAAAATCTATATAGAGTGTGGCTGTGCTAAGTAGAGACCATCTGAAGTTCAGATACAGTGAGTGTGGTGGGTATGGCAAAAAGTAATAGTGCAACTTGTTTAGATGTGTACAGATTATATTTTGGTGTGCTGGATGGAAAGGGTCCACAGCCTGTAGAAACACCTTAGTAGAGTGTTCAGAGTGCACTGTTTGGAGTGTTGATATGGCCTGTCACAAACAGCATCTGCCATCTTTATTAATGATACTGAGAACGAGACGCCATGGCAAGTTTGTCATTGCTCATTAAAGCTCAGCACAACACCAAAAAAGAAAGAGAGAGCCAGATTGGAACCTGTCATCAGAGGAGACAGAGTGTGTGAGAAAGTAAGCCTGTGTCCCCAAAAAGAGACCATGAGAGAGTGTGTTTGCGAAAATGTTTGCCACGAAAACTATGTCCACTGTGAGAGACTGTTTTAACCTCTAAGCCAGTTACCTCTTGTGAGAACTTTGTGTTACTCCGCATGAGATCAGTGGAGCTGTTGTTCCAAGTTACGTTTCTCTGCTTGTTTCCTTATATCATCCTTCAGTAAAACGATCCTGGAGATCCTCTTTACAGGCTGTTTGCTGGTTCCTGCTCCCTCTTAACACACAGAAAATATGTGCACTGCTCATCCAATCACTGGCTGGGGTGGTCATTTCTATGGCCACTGATTGGTTTAGTTGTCATTTTCTATGTGTTTCAAGGAGAACTAGGAAGTAAAGACCATTGAAGGGACTGTGCGGTATCACAAAGGGTCCAGGGTATGCTAGTCTGAGACTATTAATACTTTTAGTTTTTTTAGCTACAGGTTACATCCTAATTTATTTGTGAACACTAGTGTATGTGTTGTAAAAACATTTTCACTATAAATTGTAAAGCTTGAAGTATAAGCTTGTAGTTTAGGGTGGGTTCACACTAGCATTAGGGATTCTGTTATGGCTTTCCATTATAACATGGTTATAATGGAAAATAACGGAATCCATAAAACGGAAGGACTGATCCGTTCTTCTGCCCATAGACTTGTATTATGACGGAATGCAAAGTGTAAACCTTTAAATTGCATTCCGTTTGCTCTCCGTCCGAATAGAAGTCTATGGGAATCAAAACAGATCAGTCTGGGTCTTGACAGGACTTCGTTTTCCGTCTTGCATAACGGGATCCAGACTGATCCGTTGTGCTTTCCCATAGACTCCTATTAGGACTTAAAGCATTCTATCTGGGCATTCCGTTATTTTCCGTTATAACCATGTTATAACGGAAAGCCATAATGGAATCCCTAACGCTAGTGTAAACCCACCCTTAGACTGACAACTTGAGATGGTAAATGTTGGAGATGTAGGCTTTTCTATTACATAACACTTTTTCCCCATTATTTATTTTAAGATGTTTCCAGATGTGTTGCAGAGAGGAAATACACTCAAGAACAAGCCCGCAAAGAATTTCAGCAAGTGTTTATCCCGGAGTGCAATGATGATGGCACATACAGTGAGGTTAGACATTTTGATTTATTTATCAATTCCATATATGCGCTTTTGTAATTAGTCTACAATAGCAGTAATTAAGTCAAGCCATGAGTCAAAATAAATTATAAATCACATAACCACAGATTTAGACTTATTTGTAATTATAGTCCTGGTGGAGAGAGTAAATGTTTTAGCAATTTGAGCATTTAATCACTAGACTAAATGCCTCCAGGGCTCTAATAGATTTTCTACATGCAAACTTTTTTTTAGCACATTTTGCCACAGTGATGCTTTTGACTAGAAACTAGTATCCATTTGTTTTGGCTTGACTTTTGATATTACGAAGTACTGTAAGAACATTTCTCACACAAATAACAATGCACATATCAGTGCAATTTACTGGTAAAAGTTCTTGATTCTAGGCTGTAGCATAATTCCTCCAAATCTTTTTCAGAAAATTGTATCTAATTACATACTTTTCTCTGTATTATATTGTGTATTTTTCAGAATAGGAAAATTTAGTCCTGGCAGCTTTTAAAGTGCTCATTATTGAAATAAGAAGGAATTATAGAATGTGAGACCAACCTGACCCCCACCACACAGTGTTCTCACTCTGTTTTGAGAAAATGTCATAAAACACTTTCACATAAAAAGTCCAATGCAATTTAAACCTTGTTAATAAGTCTTCTGAACCGTTTTTCTGGCACATATGAATGCACTGGAAAAGGTGGTCAGGTCTTCATAGTCATTGCTGAGCACAACTCATTTCTGAAAGACAGCTCAGCAGCTTTTTTATGTTTAGAACTGGCGTAGGATGCGCCAAAGTTATCGAGAGGTCTGTATATCTTCATAATGCTGGTCTTAATAAATGTGCTCAATAGTCCATATTTTGGATTTAGCCTAAATTAAAGGAGTTGTGCAGGCAGTTTGTTGATGACCTAAGGCAGTTTGTTGATGACCTATTCTCAGGATAGTTCATCAGTATCTGAGGAGGTGGCTTTCCATGCTAGTGCTGCTTCTTCATTACACCTGTTGTTTTTGCAGAGGCGACATAATGTAATTAAAAGTACTCTGTCCATTTAAGTGAATGGAGCGAGAACTTGCAATAACACTGCACCAGAGAGACTTCCGATATGATGGACACTGTGATGGAGAGGATGTAGCACTCGCATGGAGCACTGCCTCCTCTCCAAACAGCTGATCGGCAGGGGTACCAGGTGTCAGGACAGGACATCTGCATTTCCCTATAACCGGCCTGCCCTATGTTCCACGGAAAACTTAAAGTTCTGTAGAGACAAAAAACACCTGGTGACCCGAGCATTCCTCTC
Source organism: Bufo gargarizans (assembly GCF_014858855.1). Classification (NCBI taxonomy): domain Eukaryota; kingdom Metazoa; phylum Chordata; class Amphibia; order Anura; family Bufonidae; genus Bufo; species Bufo gargarizans. Next base: position 377,621,639 of record NC_058083.1, on the reverse strand, counting down.
TTTGGCTTGGCTCATTCACTTGAGAGGGGAGTGGTCGGTCACCAGACAGAGCTTTCTCCCCAACAGATAATAGCACAGAGACTCGAGTGCTCATTTGATGGCCAGGCACTCTCTCTCCACTATACTGTACCTAGTCTCAGCTGGGGTAAGTTTGAAGCTCAGGAAAACTATGGGATGTTCCTCCCCATTGATGTCCTGAGAGAGTACAGCTCCGAGGCCTACTTCAGAGGCATCTGTCTGTACCACAAACTCCCTCTTGAAGACGGGCGTAACAAACCCCGGAGACCCACACAGGGCCGACTTCAAAGCAGAGAAAGCCTTTTCAGCCTGCTCATTCCACTGGACCGTCATTGACTTGCGTCCCTTCAAAAGGCCTGTCAATGGTGCAGCGACTGTAGCAAAGTGGGGGACAAACCTCATATAGTATCCCACCATTCCCAGGAACGACTTTACTTGCCGAGTAGTGAACGGTTTCCCTATCTTTCCAGGGTTTGAGCAGATTCACATGGTACACCTGCTCCGGCTTTCGACTCCCCAGCTGATGTACCTCTCCAATGTTTTCAAGTACTTCATAGGGCCTGTGCCACCTAGCTAGAAACTTACTGTCTACGGGTGGTACCAGAACAAATACCCGATCACCTGGGTTAAAGTTCCGGTCCCGAGTCTGCTGATTATAGACCCTACTCTGGGCTCGCTGCGCTGCCTCCATATGCTCCCTAATAAGAGGTAACACTGTTTCCATCCTTTCTTGCATCTGGGTGACGTATTCAACAACACGTTTGTGCGGTGTGGGTTGTTCCCACGCCTCTTTGTCCATGTCCAACAGACCGCAGGGGTGTCTGCCGTATAGCAGTCCGAAGGGCGAGAACCCAGTAAAGGCCTGGGGAACCTCGCACAAACATGAGATAGAGCAGAAGAAGGTCCCAGTCCCCTCCCATCCTTAGACACCACTAGCTTTAACATATTGTTTATTGTTTGAATAAACCTCTCTACCAGGCCATCCGTTTGCGGATGATACACGGATGTCTGTAGCTGTTTTATGTGGAGAAACTTACAGAGTTCCCTCATGACCTTGGACATAAACGGGGTCCCTTGGTCAGTCAGAACCTCCTTAGCAGACCCACTCAAGAAAAAAATCTCCATTAACTCCTTAGCTATGAGTTTGGCTGATGTATGACACAGTGGCACCGCCTCCGGGTATTGAGTGGTGTAGTCGAGGATGACCAAGATGTGTTGGTGCCCTCTAGCGGACTTCAGTACTGGGCCTATGAGATTCATAGCGATCCGCTCGAATGGAACCTCAAAATTTGGGAGAGGGACCAGTGAACTCCGGAAATGTGGCTGGGGGCTGGATATCTGGCAGGTTGGGCAAGACTTGCAATACTCTTCCACCTCTCTGAACACACTGGGCCAGTAGAACTGCTGTAGAATCCGGTCCTGCGTTTTCTGCTGGCCCAGGTGTCCCCCAAGAACATGTTGGTGGGCTAACTCTAACATGAGCTTGTGATATACCTTGTGCACCACCAACTGTTCAATATGCTCATCCCGTAGTTGAATTACCTCATACAGCATCTCCTGTTGAATCACAAAATGGGGGAACATAGACTCTGCCCCCAGCTGTTGCGGCTCATCCTCAACTGCTGCCATATTTTCCCAGGCTTGAGATTCGGGTCCTGGTGCTGTTTTGTACCAAACTTATCCCCAGAGACATTGAGGTCTGCCAGCTCAGGACCCGGTGGCAAGTCCTCCATTTCTCCCACCATTACACTTACAGAGGTTGTCTCCCACTCTCACCCCTATGAAGCGTGGCTAGGGTGCCAATGTTGGCACCACCGCCCTGCGTCAACACATGCAGCATCACCATAAAGTCGCCTGGGAGAACTGTGGCACACACCAAATTTAATTCAGTCGAGGCTCCAGCACCTCAGCTGAAGGGAGATGTCTGTCCTTCCCATCATCTGCTGTTCCTGATGCTCCTGCTCCTCATCCACGTCAGACATTCCGTCAGCAATCGATCACCGAAGCGACAACAGTATGCGTGCACCCATCTAACAGCGCAGAAGATGAACGTGCACCTGTCCAAGTTTTTGGTGCTGCAGTCCCTCCCTTTTCCAAGTGGTGGACTCTGCACCTTTCAGAGAACTAATGGCTTGTGCCGAGCCGAGGTGGAGAGTCCCAAGCCGTCGTTTCTTTGCAAAAAAGGCAGTACCAGCCCTGCACACATATGTAGAAGAGAAAGTGGGCCAGTCCTTGAGCCTGTTGGTTCTGCCAAAGTGCATGGCAGTGCTGACGTGTGAAGATTTAACTACGGTCAAGGACAATATATGTCCTTTATGGCCCACTGGGTAAATGTGGTTCCTGCCCAGCCACACCAGCAACTTGGCTAGGTGACGTGACTTCTGCCTCCACATTCTTGTACCATTGGTCCTGCGACAATCTTTGCCTCTGCCTCCTCTTCCTCCACCGTGTCCTCAGGCTCCACTGCAGGGACAATTTACAGTGCTCCTCCGGCATATCACATGTGCAGAGCACGGTGGTGTCACGCTGTTCTGCACCTAGTTTGCCTGGGCGAACGGATTCACACAGGGGAGGAACTGCTCCGCTTCCTTCATCAAGAAATCGAATCCTGGCTTTCTTCTCGACAACTCAAAATCTGAACCATGGTGACCAACAACCTGAAGAACATGGTGTCGGGGCTGAGCCATGTGCCCTGCATGGCGCACATGTTAAATCTGGTTTAACCCCTTAAGGACCAGGCTAATTTTCACCTTAAAGGGACACTGACAGGCCCTATAAACATTTTTCGATATTCCTATACAGTCATAGGTCTATTAAAGTGTATTTCTATGATATAAGAGTACCCCCTGTCCGCCTTTTATACCATGTAAAAACAACTTTATATTCAGCTGTCAATCACATTCCTTTGTGCCTAGGGGTGTTTTTTCTCCTACCTTCGTGCCCAGCCGCGCCTCAACTGTCGATTCCTACCGCCCCCAGCTCATTATTATTCACTGCGCTGGGCAGCTCTTACATTCCCCAATCCTGTCTGATCCCGCGCATGCCCGATAGAGACTTATGGGCCTCAGCCTCAATCGGACCATCTGTGCATGCGTCGTCACCCTCCCAAGCCAAGCCGATGCCCATAAGTCTCTATCGGGCATGCGCGGGATTAGACAGGATCGGGGAATGTACGAGCTGCCCAGCGCAGTGAATAATAATGAGCTGGGCGGCGGTAGGAATCGACAGTTGAGGCACGGCTGGGTACGAAGGTAGGAGAAAAAACGCCCCTTGGGCACAAAGGAATGTGATTGACATATGAATATAAAGTAGTTTTTACATGGTATAAAAGGCGGACAGGGGGTACTCTTATATCATTGAAATACACTTTAATAGACCTATGACTGCATAGGAATATTGAAATATGTTTATAGGGCCTGTTAGTGTCCCTTTAAGGACCAGGCCATTTTTTGCAAATCTGACCAGTGTCACTTTATGCATTAATAACTCCGAGATAGTTTTTTCGTGACATATTCTACTTTGTTAGTGGTACATTTTTCCTGATCTTACCTGATTTCTTTGTGAAAAAATTCCAAATTTCATGAAAAATGTGAAAATTTTGCATTTTTATAACTTTGAAACTCTCTGCTTGTACGAAAAATGGACATGCCCAAAAAATGATATATTGATTTGCATACTCAATATGTCTACATTATGTTAGCATCATAAAGTTGACATGTTTTTACTTTTTGAAGACGTTAGATGGCTTCAAAGTTTTCATGAAAATTTCAAAATCATTTTGATTTTTTTTTTTTTTTTTAGGGACCAGTTCAGTTTTGAAGTGAATTTGAGGGTCTTTATGTTAGAAATCCCCCATAAATGACCCCATTATGGAAACTGCACCCTTCAACATATTCAAAATGACATTCAGAAAGTTTGTTTACCCTTTAAGTGTTTCACAGGAATAGCTGCAAAGTGGAGGAGAAAATTCAAAATCTCCTGTAGCCCTTTTTATTTCATTTTTACAAGTCTTAAAATGAGAAAAAGCACCACAAAATTTGTAGCCCAATTTCTCCCGAATCAGAAAATACCTCATATGTGTATGTAGAGTGATCTGCAGGTGAACTACGTGGCTCAGAAGAGAAGGAGCGCCATTGTGATTTTGGATAGAGAATTTTGCTGAAATGTTTTTGGGGGAACATGTCACATTTAGGAAGCCCCCATGGTGCCAGAACAGCAAGAAACCCCCCAAATAGCCAACCATTTAGGAAACTAGACCCCCTAGTTTCCTAAATGGTGTGCCATGTGGGGGTTTCTTGCTGTTCTGGCACCATTGGGGCTTCCTAAATGTGACATGCCCCCCAAAAATCATTTCAGCAAAACTCTCTGTCCAAAATCCCAATGGCGCTCCTTCTCTTCTGACCCATGTAGTTCACCCGCAGATCGCTCTACATACACATATAAGGAATTTTTACACTAAATTGCTGGGGTTACCCCAATTTTTTTTATTTTTACAAGGGGTAATAGGAGAAAAAGCACCCCAAAATTTGTAGCCCCATTTCTCCCGAGTAAGGACATACCCTATATGTGTACGTAAATTGCTCTGCAGGCGAACTACACGGCTCAGAAGCGAAGGAGCGCCTTTGGGATTTTGGAGAGAGAATTTGGGGGTTTAAAAATTTGGAAGACTGTGGACAAATAAATTAAAATGGGGGATGGGGATTATAAATTTAGTACTCCATGGAAGTGTGTTACTCCCTGAAGCAACTGTCAATGCAGAGGCCCGGATGATCGGGGTATGTGTCACACTGAGTGGTGGTGTACTTCCTTATCCCCCTCCTGTTACACACTGTGCACTTTTTGGGGGACCGTCCCTTCTTTCTAGTATGGGGGACCACACCTGGAAAGTGTTGGCCAGGGAATATCCAGGCGCCTCTAGTTCCTGAGGTACTCCGGCCTGCTCTTTCCCTGTCAGAAAAGATCAGTGCCTTGAGGACTTCCTCGTAGAACTGGAGGAATTTACCTGTGTTTCCAGTGCTCTGGGACAGCACAAAAGAGTTGTACAAGGGAACCTGCATCAAGTAGACCACAACAGGTACCTCGCACAGGGACAGGGGTGATGCCGTTACTGTGAATTGTAGACAGTACAAGGACATCCCTCTTGTCCTTATATCTTACCAGCAACAGGTTTCCACTGGTAACCCCTGGGGTTAGGTACCTGGAGGCGGTGGGTAGGGATGCCTCGTTGACTTTTCCGCACAGTCCCACAAGCAGATGTGGATTTTGTACAGGCGGTCATAGGCAGGATCACCTCCAGGGGACATGCTGCATTATCTGCATAATGCAGACATTTCCGAATGGCCTCAAAACTGCAACGTGTCATGGCCATTCAGTGGGGTCTGGAAGAGGACGTCCCCTCTCCAGTACTGCCTGACACTGTTTTTTTTTACTAAGCCCATGGGCAGCACGAGGCACCAAAACGTCCTCATCTCGGCTTTGACTAGACCATTCTAACACATTTACATGTGAGTGTCGGGGCACAGTGTGTTTTTACATAAGCCCCAAAAAGTGGTAAAAAAACAACAACAAAAAAAACGCTTCAATCCCCGAAAAATGCATCGCCCACCCCACTTCAAAAACTGCGGTGGGGTGGGCGATGCGCTAAAAGTGGCTGGACGCTCTTTTACGGCTAAAAGTGCCGGCCACAGTCAGCGCACCTACAAAAAGAAAAAAAATGTGTCGCCCCCAAAAATGTGGGGGTGGGAGGGGAAAGCTGCAGAATCCCTTAGTTTTGAGGGTGCTGTGGACCCCAGACACCCTTAGATCCGGGTGCTGCACACAAAAAAAAAAAAAATAATAATTCCACTCTCCCTGCCTAACAAAAGCTCTCCCTGAATGTTTATGTGCCAGATGGCACTTTATGGTGGCTCAGGAGCCACGGATGGTGGCGGATCACGTGGGAAGCAGAGGGACCGACACGGAAGTCTGTAGGTGGGTAGAGCGGAGCTCTGGGACGTTATCCCCCCCGTCCAGCCAATCACAGGCGATCCTAAAAGGTGGCGTCACCGCCACCTCACAGGATCTATGGAGGGTGATTGGTGGTGTATTACACCACCAATCACCCTCCTATTCCCAGTCACCGGAGACCCAAATGACCCGGAAACTCTACAAACCGCAGGTCTGATTTTTCATATTTTGCCCCCCTTTTTTTTATTTATTATACAATTCACCTGATATACTCAAAATTGTGCCATTAAAAACTATAACTTGCTCCATATAAAACAAGCTACATCAATTAAACATTGAAAAAGTTATTGCTTTTGAAATGCAGTTATGACTTGTGAAATGTGGTACCAAACCAGGCTGTGTCCTGAAGAGGTTAAAATACTGCAAATATTTTATTAAGTTTTTTCAAGAAACTTTTGTGACATAGGATTTTAAGATATGAGCTTAATAAAATGCTAACTTTTTTAATTGCTCAATCACAGTGTTTGAGTTTTTGTTTACAACAGTCACAGTATTATTATTTTTTAGTTGTGAAATATAATAACTAACATAATTATTTGGTATGTTTACAGGTACAGTGTCACAGTTACACAGGATACTGTTGGTGTGTATCTCCAAATGGTCGGCCACTCAGTGGGACTGCAGTTGTACACAAAACTCCTCGGTGTCCAGGTGAGAAAATGCATCTGTTTATGTCATGTCAATAGGGAAAGCAAAATATGTGGTTATTAAAATCATTGTTTGAACAAATACACACTCCATTGCTGTGCGTAGCAGGAATTGTAACCTGATATATTTTAATAGTTTAAGGACTAAACTAAAACTAGTAGGAACAAGCAAGAAGAAAGAATATGAGAAATGTTTACAGTTAGCTGCAATTAACTTTACAGATATCAACCTGTCTGCAAGAATTAGCAGAAGAGCATAGTGATGGACGAACATCGTCCGGGACATAGAAACATAGAATGTGTCGGCAGATAAGAACCATTCGGCCCATCTAGTCTGTCCAATATACTAAATACTATGAATAGCCCCTGGCCCTATCTTATATGAAGGATGGCCTTATGCCTATCCCATGGGACGGTTCGCAAACACAATCAAATGTTCGCGAACCCCAAGTTTACGGCAGGCCCCATTCACTTTAATGGCAGGCGAACCTGAAAAACCTTCAGCTCATATTTGCAGCCACCAAATACTTAGTAGAAGTGTACAAATAGTCCCACAACATGAACAGTGACATATCAATGACAAAAATTTCAACAAAAAAGATATCTCTTAATCAGGGGACATTTTTATGTGTCTTAAAGGGAAATTTTTCAGAAATGTGTCCTGTTGGAGCCTAGAAAATTTGTAATTTAGGCCGCGGGAGTACTTTGTTCCAATGTCGTTTGTCACTATCTGTAGCTGAGTTAACGCAGCAAAACTGCAAACAAATGCTGCACTACCCAAATGCACTATATAGATAGTATATAATTAGTATATAACACCCCTGCTTCAATCAGTTTTTTTGGGGGGCAACTGGTATATCACACCAGTGGAAATTATTTGCTCCAATAGCATTTGGCAATATCTGTAGCTGAGGTAACGCAGCTAAACCGCAAACCAATGCTGCACTACCTAAATGCACTATATAAAAAGTATATGATTGATATATCACACCCATGCTTCAATCAGTTTTTTGGGGGAGCAACTGGTATATCACACCAGTAGAAATTATTTGTTCTAATAGCGTTTGACACTGCAGTATCGCAGCAGAACCACACACAACTGCTGCACAATACAAATGCACTATAATATACTTTATAATATACACTATAATATACTTTCTATGTTAGAAAAGTATATTATAAATATATTACACCCCTCAGTAAGTCACACATATCGATAGCACACCTATACCAGTCCTTGAAAGGACTTTTGTGGCCCTATTAGCTAGCATTTGGTGTCCCTAACAGTCTGTCCCTGCTCCACACAGCAACCTCTCCCTACACTGGCAAAAGACTGAATGTAAAATGGCAGCCGACCAGGATAAAGCTCAAGACACCTGGAGCACAACCCCCCTGTAGTATGTTGAAGATTAGACGTCAGCGCTCCGGTCGTAACATGATGGAAATATATGGCATGTGGGACAGCCATATAAATAATCCCCTTCATCAGGAGCAAAGTTAATAACCAGAATAGCAGAAGTACACATATATATATATATAATACAAAATTCCCGCCTAAGAAACATCACTTCTAGAGTTGAGCGAACACCTGGATGTTCGGGTTCGAGAAGTTCGGCCGAACATCCCGGAAATGTTCGGGTTCGGGATCCGAACCCGATCCGAACTTCGTCCCGAACCCGAACCCCATTGAAGTCAATGGGGACCCGAACTTTTCGGCACTAAAACGGCTGTAAAACAGCCCAGGAAAGGGCTAGAGGGCTGCAAAAGGCAGCAACATGTAGGTAAATCCCCTGCAAACAAATGTGGATAGGGAAATTAATTAAAATAAAAATTAAATAAATAAAAATTAACCAAAATCAATTGGAGAGAGGTTCCATAGCAGAGAATCTGGCTTCCCGTCACCCACCACTGGAACAGTCCATTCTCAGATATTTAGGCCCCGGCACCCAGGCAGAGGAGAGAGGTCCCGTAACAGACAATCTGGCTTCATGTCAGCAGAGAATCAGTCTTCATGTCATAGCAGAGAATCAGGCTTCACGTCACCCACCACTGTAAGAGTCCATTTTCATAAATTTAGGCCCAGCACCCAGGCAGAGGAGAGAGGTCCCGTAACAGAGGATCTGGCTTCATGTCAGCAGAGAATCAGTCTGCATGTCATAGCAGAGAATCAGGCTTCACGTCAGCCACCACTGCAACAGTCCATTGTCATAAATTTAGGCCCAGCACCCAGGCAGAGGAGAGAGGTCCCGTAACAGACGATCTGGCTTCATGTCAGCAGAGAATCAGTCTGCATGTCATAGCAGAGAATGAGGCTTCACGTCACCCACCACTGCAACAGTCCATTGGCATATATTTAGGCCTAGCACACAGGCAGAGCAGAGAGGTCCCGTAACAGACAATCTGGCTTCATGACAGCAGAGAATCAGTCTGCATGTCATAGCAGAGAATGAGGCTTCACGTCACCCACCACTGCAACAGTCCATTGGCATATATTTAGGCCTAGCACACAGGCAGAGCAGAGAGGTCCCGTAACAGACGATCTGGCTTCATGTCAGCAGAGAATCAGTCTGCATGTCATAGCAGAGAATGAGGCTTCACGTCACCCACCACTGCAACAGTCCATTGGCATATATTTAGGCCTAGCACACAGGCAGAGCAGAGAGGTCCCGTAACAGACAATCTGGCTTCATGACAGCAGAGAATCAGTCTGCATGTCATAGCAGAGAATGAGGCTTCACGTCACCCACCATGTCCGACCATGTCCACGACCATGTCCACGTCCGCGTCCCTTACTAGATGTTTTTCTCATTGTTATGGTTCACCACAACAACAAATATATTATTTGGCCCAATGTATTGTATTCAAATTCAGCGGGATATAAATTTGAGGCCTAGTATTTAGGCGCTGGGTGACCGGTATGGATTTAGTGACAGAATTAGACTTGGAAATGCACAGAAGCGTGTGTGTGTGAAGTTATTCTGAATGACCCAATGTGCACCTTGAATATTATATACCCTTTTAGGGATAGATTTCAAATAGCTCTGATATAGCAGAAACCACTAAATTATGAAATTGCTAAATTGGGAATTGTACTTCAACCCAGAACAAAAAATGTGCTTTGACGGACACTAAATAACTTTCCCAGCCACAACAGGACAGCGTTAACGAGAGATTTAGCAGGATATAAATTTGAGGCCTAGTATTTAGGCGCTGGGTGACAGGTATGGGTTTAGTGACAGAATTAGACTTGGAAATACACAGTAGCGGGTGTGTGTGAAGTTATTCTGAATGACCCAATGTGCACCTTGAATATTATATACCCTTTTAGGGATAGATTTCAAATAGCTCTGATATAGCAGAAACCACTAAATTATGAAATTGCTAAATTGGGAATTGTATTTCAACCCAGAACAAAAAATGTGCTTTGACGGACACTAAATAACTTTCCCAGCCACAACAGGACAGCGTTAACGAGAGATTTAGCAGGATATAAATTTGAGGCCTAGTATTTAGGCGCTGGGTGACAGGTATGGGTTTAGTGACAGAATTAGACTTGGAAATACACAGTAGCGGGTGTGTGTGAAGTTATTCTGAATGACCCAATGTGCACCTTGAATATTATATACCCTTTTAGGGATAGATTTCAAATAGCTCTGATATAGCAGAAACCACTAAATTATGAAATTGCTAAATTGGGAATTGTATTTCAACCCAGAACAAAAAATGTGCTTTGACGGACACTAAATAACTTTCCCAGCCACAACAGGACAGCGTTAACGAGAGATTTAGCAGGATATAAATTTGAGGCCTAGTATTTAGGCGCTGGGTGACAGGTATGGGTTTAGTGACAGAATTAGACTTGGAAATACACAGTAGCGGGTGTGTGTGAAGTTATTCTGAATGACCCAATGTGCACCTTGAATATTATATACCCTTTTAGGGATAGATTTCAAATAGCTCTGATATAGCAGAAACCACTAAATTATGAAATTGCTAAATTGGGAATTGTATTTCAACCCAGAACAAAAAATGTGCTTTGACGGACACTAAATAACTTTCCCAGCCACAACAGGACAGCGTTAACGAGAGATTTAGCAGGATATAAATTTGAGGCCTAGTATTTAGGCGCTGGGTGACAGGTATGGGTTTAGTGACAGAATTAGACTTGGAAATACACAGTAGCGGGTGTGTGTGAAGTTATTCTGAATGACCCAATGTGCACCTTGAATATTATATACCCTTTTAGGGATAGATTTCAAATAGCTCTGATATAGCAGGAACCACTAAATTATGAAATTGCTAAATTGGGAATTGTATTTCAACCCAGAACAAAAAATGTGCTTTGACGGACACTAAATAACTTTCCCAGCCACAACAGGACAGCGGTAACGAGAGATTTAGCAGGATATAAATTTGAGGCCTAGTATTTAGGCGCTGGGTGACAGGTATGGGTTTAGTGACAGAATTAGACTTGGAAATACACAGTAGCGGGTGTGTGTGAAGTTATTCTGAATGACCCAATGTGCACCTTGAATATTATATACCCTTTTAGGGATAGATTTCAAATAGCTCTGATATAGCAGGAACCACTAAATTATGAAATTGCTAAATTGGGAATTGTACTTCAACCCAGAACAAAAAATGTGCTTTGACGGACACTAAATAACTTTCCCAGCCACAACAGGACAGCGGTAACGAGAGATTTAGCGGGATATAAATTTGAGGCCTAGTATTTAGGCGCTGGGTGACCGGTATGGATTTAGTGACAGAATTAGACTGGGATATGGCCAAAAAATAACCACACTATTGCTGGTTAAATGCACTTGGTGACGGGCGCAGCTTGCCCCTGATTTAGTATATGGCCAAAAAATGAACAGACTATTGCTGGTTAAATGCACTTGGTGTCACAGCTTGACGCACCACACTACTGAGGGTTAAATGCACTTGGTGACGGGCGCAGCTTGCCCCTGATGTAGTATATGGCCAAAAAATGAACAGACTATTGCTGGTTAAATGCACTTGGTGTGACAGCTTCACCCTGATGTAGGCTTTAGCCAAAAAACAACCACACCATTGAGGGTTAAATGCACTTGGTGACAGGCGCAGCTTGCCCCTGATTTAGTATATGGCCAAAAAAATGAACAGACTATTGCTGGTTAAATGCACTTGGTGTGACAGCTTCACCCTGATGTAGGCTTTAGCCAAAAAACAACCACACCATTGAGGGTTAAATGCACTTGGTCGCAGCTTGGATGCACTTGGTCGCAGCACCGCACAAGACACAAAATGGCCGCCGATCACCCCAGAAAAAAGTGACTGACAAACGGTCTGGGCAGCCTAAAAACAGTGAGTGAGCATTTGAATTTCAGCAGCTCAATGATGCACAGCTGCAGATCGATCGATTAATCAAGTGAAGTCCTTTGGAGGAGTTAATCTGCCTAATCTCGCCCTACTGTCGCATCCGCAACCTCTCCCTACGCTAATCAGAGCAGAGTGACGGGCGGCGCTATGTGACTCCAGCTTAAATAGAGGCTGGGTCACATGGTGCTCTGGCCAATCACAGCCATGCCAATAGTAGGCATGGCTGTGACGGCCTCTTGGGGCAAGTAGTATGACGCTTGTTGATTGGCTGCTTTGCAGCCTTTCAAAAAGCGCCAAGAAAGCGTCACAAAAGCGCCAAGAAAGCGACGAACACCGAACCCGAACCCGGACTTTTACGAAAATGTCCGGGTTCGGGTCCGTGTCACGGACACCCCAAAATTCGGTACGAACCCGAACTATACAGTTCGAGTTCGCTCATCCCTAATCACTTCCGGTTTCGGAAACAAACAGCAAGTGGTGCGTTCCACTGTGGAACGCATGTGATAACAAAACTGATAATGGCAACTAGTAAATGGACCTAATGTATACAATTTCAAATGTACTAGTTAGCGACAAGGCAACATCTACATTAGAATTAAAAATAGAACGCTGATGGTCAGGGAAAAATATAGATTAGATGCGTTCGATCCTCAGATGGAACGCATGAAAACGAAAATAGGTTAACTTCCAGTCTGGTGGAAAGATGGAACGCATGGCTGAAATGCACGGTTCCCAGTGCGCATGCGCTCTGCTAAAACATACTTAAAAGCGAGGATAACTATAAAATAATAATATAATAGGGGTGCCGAAGGCACTAGGGTTCAGATTTAGAATGTAACAATATATGGAGGATATATAGGGGGACAATTATCAATGTGTATATATGGGGGTTGGGCAAAAACTATGTAAATGGAACGCATGGTGAAGCAGTAGTGAAATATATGTAAATAGGGGAAGGGGAGGCTCTCTATCCACAGGATGTATAAATTAATATAATCAATATAGCTAAAATAAATCACTGGGGGTCACTAAGAGAGGATGTTGGTACAGTCTATTATAATATGTATATATATATATATATATATATATATATATATATGAAAGGTGAAAAAACAAAGTGAGCTTACGGTTGGTAGGTTCAACCTTATAACACGTTACAATTCCAAACACTCTGAGATCAGAAAGATCCTGAACAAACATTGGACTATTCTCCTAAAAGACCCTATCATAGGCCCAACGATTCCCAAATTCTCAAACCTTACCTATAGAAAAGCACATACCATAAAAAATATTATAGCACCTTCTTATCCTAAATTGCCCCAGGATCCCATTTCTCTTTTATCCAGAAGCTCTAAAACCACTAAAACACACCTAAAATTAGGCTAATCCAAATGTGGCATTAAAAGGTGCAAAGGTTGCGCCATTATCTGTTGTGTGAGACAAGTTCAATTACCATCACCCAGAGAACCCATTATACTATGCCACGCTATGAATTGTAGTACTTTGAATGTTATCTACCTTCTACAATGCCCGAGTGATCTCTTATATGTGGGTAGGACCACCCAGTGTTTAACAGAACAGATGAACAATCACCGTTCAAATATACGACGGAAAGTAGCAACCCATAGCTTATCCCGCCATTTTTCATTATATCATAAAGGCGATCCATCTACATTGAGGGTTACGCCCCTCGAATGAATCCCACATTCTTACCAGACATTTATATAGTATTTTTAAACTTAATACTTTGACACCTTTTGGTCTTAACGAGTCTCTGGAGTACACTAATTATTAACAGTCATTAATTATAATCCGTTATCATTTATATATTTTGATATTATAAAATGTATTATATATTTATATATATATATATATATTACTATTTTTTTATATATATATTTAGCAATTTGATCAACTTTTATTGATATCCATTATGCCTAATGTTCATGTGATTATGTGTTGCTAATACGTATATTTATTGGGTATGATTTTAGCTATGATCACTAGGATTTTATTGGATTATATGCAGTATGTTTCTATTTGTGGTTTTATGGCATATGGCTCTTATATCATTATAGGTGCACCGTTTTTCATGCACCATTATTACCCCGTTTTTATGACATACATTTTTTAAATTAATAATATATATATATATATAATTTTTTTAAATATATATATATATATATATATATATATCTATATGCATATATATAATATATATATATATATATATATATTTATAAACAGCAAATACCGCAGCAGCACAGTCAGACAGTGTGCACTGGGTGCAATTCCTCACAGAGGGCGGCTTCTCCTCCAGGATATGTACTTTTCAAAGAACGAGGCAGCACTTCCAGATTTCGGTGGCAGGGTGAAGACCCCAAAACTTTATTCCCAGCAACGTTTCAGCCTACTCAATGAGGCCTTTGTCAAGCTTGACAAAGGCCTCATTGAGTAGGCCGAAACGTTGCTGGGAATAAAGTTTTGGGGTCTTCACCCTGCCACTGAAATCTGGAAGTGCTGCCTCGTTCTTTGAAAAGTGTGTGTGTATATATATATATATATATATATATATATATATATATATATACATATATATATATATATATATATATATATATATAAAATGTATAAATGGGAAGCACTCCAGAAGGTAAAAATGCAAAAAAATACTTTATTTACCCAAAAAGGAATATATATATATATATATATATATATATATATATATATAGTACAGACCAAAAGTTTGGACACACCTTCTCATTCAAAGAGTTTTCTTTATTTTCATGACTATGAAAATGATAGATTCACACTGAAAGAGACACTGTCAGGCCTTCTGAGCAAATTTAAATCTTTAGATGCCCTCCTCGGTCTTGTAAAAAGTTTCCAATTGCCTGTCCTTAGCAGTGGTTTCCTAGCAGATATTCTACCATGAAGGCCTGATTCACACAGTCTCCTCTTAACAGTTGTTCTAGAGCTGTGTCTGTTGCTAGAACTCTGTGTGACATTGACCTGGTCTCTAATCTGAGCTGCTGTTAACCAGCGATTTCAGATGAACTTATCCTCCGCAGCAGAGGTGACTCTTGGTCTTCCTTTCCTGGGGCGGTCCGCATGTGAGCCAGTTTCTTTGTAGCGCTTGATGGTTTTTGTGACTGCACTTGGGGACACTTTCAAAATTTTCCCAATTTTTCAGACTGACTGACCTTCATTTCTTAAAGTAATGATGGCCACTCGTTTTTCTTTACTTAGCTGTTTTTTTCTTGCCATAATACATATTCTAACAGTCTATTCAGTAGGACTATCAGCTATGTATCCACCTGACTTCTCCACAACGCAACTGATGGTCCCAACCCCATTTATAAGGCAAGGAATCCCACTCACTAAACCTGACAGGGCACACCTGTTAAGTGAAAACCATTTCAGGTGACTACCTCTTGAAGCGCTCATCAAAAGAATGCCAAGAGTGTGCAAAGCAGTAATCAGACCTATTGAAAATAAATGCTGCAGGGTTTTGTACCAGCGTGTTAGGACCTTATAAGAATGTTCCTAGACTCTGACACAACGCGAAAACCCATGTGAACATGAATGCATCCGTACTATATCTCTTTCTGTGAATGTTCTACCTAACTCCTTTGACCATTGGGCTATATATGCAGGTGTACCCTTGTTTTGCCCCGTTAAGAAAGAACTGTAGAGGAGTGAGACTTCAAACCAAGTCAAATCTCCTGTCTGCAGATTTTTGGAATGTAGGATCTTACATGCTGATAGCAATTCTGCCCTATCTAGAAAATTGGACGTGAGCGCATCCACGCCCGGCGGCTGAGGCACCCCGTCTCTGTAAACCAGGCCAGTATTAAAACTAGCCCAAGTCTGGTCTTTAAACTTACTCCAAATCTGAGGCGCATTAAGGGATAGTGGCCTTAACAGGAAAGGAATCAGTGAGGCTGGCATTAAAGGTGAAGGCAAACCCAGGATATCCCTATCATTTGCTACTGAGCGTATCGTTGCTACTATGCCCTGCAGTATCGGGTTAGTGAAGGGAGGTACAGTCTTTTTCAGACCCCAAAGACCCGCTAGTTGGGGTGGAGTAGCAGAGATGAGATCCATACTCACTCCATAAATGTGCTTGTTTCTGGAGTTGAGTTGGAGCCACCTTTTCATAATTATTGCCTTGTAGTACACATATGGGTCTAGAAGCCCGAAACTGCTGTGCCCCTTCCTCATAGACAGTCTAGCATAGGGTAATCTTGCTATTTTCTTATTCCATAGGAACTTCGAAAAGGAAGATTTAATTTGCTGAAAGAAACTCTTGGGAATGAAAATAGGGAGCATTTGTAAGACGTATAGTAGCTGAGGCATGATAAAGGTCTTAAGAAGATTTTTTCGACCCATCCAAGATATATATGGGACCGCCAGGGATGTAAGCTGGCTCTGAATTTTAGTCACCATAGGAGGGAAGTTAATTCTGTAGGTATTTCCAAGTTCCCGGGGAATTTTAATTCCCAAATAGGTAAGGTATGATGATTGCGACTTAAAAGACCCTGAGTTTTGGTAACCACTGAGGGGTGGGCCGAAACATTCATGGCTTCAGATTTAGTGCAATTGACTTTAAAATTAGAGAGCACACCAAACTTGTCGAATACGTCTAACAAATGAGGGAATGCTTCCAAAGGATTGGTGACGAAGATCAACAAATCGTCCGCAAAGGCAGCAGTGTGTTGTTGGGGCAATGGGTCTGGTAGTTTCAACCTGTGTATATTAGGATGCTCCAAAATTGCCTGGATTAACGTTTCCATCACCAGTATGAAGAGTGAAGGTGACAACGGGCACCCCTGGCGGGTTCCATTGGTTATGGAGAACGCCGCTGAAAGAGTGCTGTTCACCATCACTCTGGCCCCCGGCGAAGAATATAATGACATGATCGCCTGAATAAATGCTGTAGGTATGCCAAAACGGCTGAGAGCTCTCTGCATAAATACCCAGTCCACCCGGTCAAATGCTTTTTCAGCATCGACACTGAGGAATACTAGGGGCTGAGAACATTTTTTAGCATATGCCATGGCTGACAAGATTCTACATGAGTTGTGATTGCCTTCCCGCCCCGGGACAAAGCCAGCCTGTTCAGGGTGTATCAATTCGGGTAGGAGTCGGCTCAATCTGGAAGCTAGAATTTTTGCCCAAACCTTTACGTCAACATTCAGTAAGGATATCGGCCTGTAGCTTCCACATTGCTCCAAGTCCTTACCTTCTTTCGGTAGTGTGGTTATAATAGCTTCAAGGGACTGGGCATGCAGAGAGCCCCCCGCTAGTAATGAGCCACACCATTTAGTCATATGAGGAAGGAGCACAGGGAGGAACTTCTTATAGTAGCCTATAGGAAATCCGTCTGGTGCCGGACTTTTCCCTGATGGCATGGAATTTATGATTACTCTGAGTTCCTTCTCCAGGATGGGCTGAAGAAGCAACTCACAATCACTGGCCTTGATACATAGGAGATGTAGCGAGTTCAGGAATTCATCCATCATTTTAATCCTCTCACCTCCCTTCACCATTTCACTACCCCCCAGATTATAAAGCTGAGCATAGAAATCTTTAAAGGCCGCTGCTATCTCCGCTGTTTTGGTCACTCTATCAACAGACGAATTCCTTATCCCCTGAATATACGTGACATCTTTACGCTGTTTTATAAGACGGGACATATATTTCGAGCCCTTATCTCCGTGAGCATACATTTTCACCTTAGCGTACTGATAAGCTTTTGCTGACTGCACATTAAGTAGGTCTTTTAACTGACCTCTCAAGAGTGTGAGATCCTTCTGGACCCGAAGGACCTGTGCCCGCTTGCAAAGGGATTCTAGGCTAGTAATCTGGGATAATAAGGCCTGCAGTTGTTTTTGCCTATCACATTTAAGCTTACATCCTAGAGAAATGAGCTTACAGCTTTGTGCGTCTCCCAAACTGTCTTCATGGAGGTGTCCTCCGGGGGATTCGCCTGAAAAAACAATGTGAGTTTTTGAAGTAAGTACTTACAATCAACTTCCCTATCCAGAAGGGTTTCGTTTAAGCGCCAGGTTTTCGCCCTCGCAGATAGGCCAGTAAAACATACAGAGACCGATACTGGTGCATGATCTGAAATAGTCACCGGGCCTATGGTAGCAGATCACACTAGCTCTAGATGCTGCTCAGAGATAAACATATAATCGAGTCTCTGGAAGGTGCCATGTACAGCTGAGAAGAATGTAAAATCCTTAGTCGTGGGGTGCAACAGTCTCCAAACATCAGCCAGACCCAATCTCTTCAGCGTACCGTAGACACCTCCCAGAGAGCGTTGAGAGTGGCTGGACAAACCAGATGAAGTGTCTAGAACTGGCGACAGGGCTAAGTTAATGTCCCCTCCTACAATTCTGACACCTTCGGCAAAGCTATCCAATTTGGATAGTGTCCTCTTGAGCCAGAGCCCTTGACACGAGCGTAACAATATCTGACCCTAGCTTGCCTTTGACAAAAAAGAACCGCCCTTCCGGGTCTGCCTGCGTCATAGTGTGTGAAAAGGGTACAGTGTTTGCAAAAGCGATGCTCACTTCCCTTGACGACTTCTCAAAGGTGCTGTGGAACCACATTTTAAAATGAAGTCTTGTTATGCAGGGGATATGACCCACTTTAAAATGTGTTTCCTGCAGAAAACATATGTCCGTCTTGTGAGCGTTTCTGCAGCGTATTCATGCCTCTAACATTAAAAGTAGTGCAGGTTACTTGAGTCATAGTGTTAAGTTTCTAGAGCCAAACCCGGCATCACACAACCCTTATACTGCGGTGAAGGTGGAGGAGGGAAGAGGGGAGGAGGAGAGAGGAGGTTGGAAAGGCCAGGGGGGACGGGGGGGGGGGGGGGGGAGGGGATAGAAACACAAACAAACATAAGGTCCACATTAGTGAACTACCTAAACTAGACGGTAATATGGAGTGAAAATAAATTGACAGGGGGCAATAGAAGTAAGCCCAGAGATGGAAATTCACTCCTACACCAGAGCCTCGTCTGGGAGTGGGGGTGACCAGACGAAGCAAAAATGAGAATAACATATGGGCCTGGAAGAGGTCCACCAGGCCCGTGCCTCACAAGCTCAGTCAAACTTTAAATCAAGTAACATACTGCAAGCAGACAAATAACATGTATAGGCAGTGTAAAATACATTGCACCAGAGATGGAAACACAGGGTGGTGTGGCAAAGCCATTACTCATACTATTACTACCTGGCCAGCGATTCCACTCTCAGAGAAGGCAACTTTCGTAATGGAGTGGAGCTCCATACCTCTGCGCCTCACCAATCAAACAAGTAAGACATGCTTCAAGGAAACAATCGGGTCGCAGAAACATGCGACTGCAAACTGGAGGTCACATAACACGCCAAACTGCACCCATAATGCTGGCATAGGTTGAGACCTCTCACTAGCTGGTAATGTCCCGGCTGGTGGGTTTCTTCTTCTTTGGCTGCGACCAGGATCCCGAATCTGGTAAGTCCGGCAGAGAGTCCTCCGAAGTATCGATCTGGAGCCAAGAAGGTATCTCAATAGGCGCGATCTGGAGGATGAGCCAAGCAGCTGGTAAGTCAGTCGGGTTCCTAACTATACACTTCCGGCCGTTGCTGGAAAACGCCAGACCAAATGGAAAAAGCCACCTGTACATGATGTTGTTGGCCTTCAGATGGTCTGTCAGAGGTCGTAGCAATCTCCTCTTGTTAAGGGTAGCTGGAGAGATGTCCTGGAACAGTTGGATCCGTTCTCTGCCATGCTGCAAATCAGTGCGGCTCCTAGCCTCCTTAAGCAGAGCCGCAGTGTCCATATAATTTAATAGACCACACACAATGTCCCTGGGGGGATCATTCGGTTTAGGCACCGTTCTCAGAGCCCTGTGGGCCCTTTCAACTACTATCGTAGCCGCTCTGTCTTCCCCAGGAGGTCAGAAAAAATGGAGGAGACCGCTTCCAGTATCTGGTCAGGGAGGACAGCTTCAGGGACTCCTCGGATCCTAACATTCCTCCTCCGGCTGCGATTCTCTTGGTCTTCCAAGAGGGTGAAGGCGGTATTGATAGATTCCGCTTGCATGGCAGTTCGTTTCTCCAGGTGAGAGCTGAAGGCAACCATTTCGGCTTGATTATGTCCCAAGGTCTCGACCCTGTGCCCAATCTGTTTCAGGTCACCTTTTATATCCACCAGCTCCTTCATCACTGGGGTTATAGCGTGGGATAGCGCTTGCTTAAGGAACCGTTTAGTGATTCGGTCCTGCGTCCCATTACCGCTGGCTACCGTAGAGTCAGAGACGCTGCCTGCATCAGATTCAAGCGATTGGTCTCTTCGGCGTTCAGAAGCCATCTTGCACGCACGTCCTGCTGAGACGGCCGCTTTACTGAGATATTTCTCCATGTCGGCACTCTTCAACTCTGGTTTTGCGGGTTCTCTCGGGTCTCTAGTTTTATCTTTACCGGTTTTGACCATTCTGGTAGCTTTTACAGCCAAGGTATAAGCTGTGCACGGGCCTAGTGTGGTGGAGCGAGCTAACACACATCCACCATGCTCTCAGTCCAGGCTCCGCCCCCAGCTCACTATGTTTTTTCACCTTTCCTACCAAACTCTCATTTTGACTTGTTTTTAAGACCCTAGTTTCTGACTCTCATAATAAATTCCTGGGGTAGCCTTTATCCAGAAACCTTTTCTTGAGAATGGAGAGCTGTTCCTTCAGCACTCCGTCGTCAGAGCAGTTTCTCCGAAACCTTCTCATCTGGCTATATGGAATATTATTTTTCCATCTATTATGGTGGCAACTCTTAAAATCAAGATAACTGTTTGTGTCTACTTTTTTAAAATGTGTTCTGGTAGTAATAGTGTTATTGATAATCTCTAAGTCCAAGTCCAGAAAAGTAGCCTTGGAAGAGTAGTGTTCTAATGTAAACGTGATATTCCAAGTGTTTATATTAATGTTTTTGTCAAATGATGACAAGGTATCGGAGTTTCCTTCCCATATAAGAATCACGTTGTCAATGTACCTCTTATAAAACCTAATATTCGGATGAGTAAGGAAACCATGTTCGTTCTCAAAAGCCCCCATAGAAATGTTCGCATAGGCAGGTGCAAATTTAGTGCCAATTGCTGTCCCTTTACATTGTTGATAAATAGTGTCTTGAAAATTAAAATAGTTGTGATTTAAAATAAACTGTATAGAATCTAAAACAAAAGCTCTCTGAGATAGAGGCATCATAGGGTCGATTGCAAGCATGTTCTCAACTGCTTGTATTCCTAGTGAATGAGTAATATTGCTATATAAAGAACTAACATCAAGTGTTTCTGATGTTTCTTAGGCGGGAATTTTGTATTGTATATATCTGTGTACTACTGCTATTCTGATTATTAACTTTTCTCCTGAATGAAGGGGATTATTTGTCCTCCCCGAAACGCGCTGAGCCTTTTAACTTTAGAATAAAAAAGATTGATGAAGAGTTGCTGTCCCACGTGCCATATATTTCCATCCTGGTATGACCGAACCGCTGACGTCTAATCTTCAACATACTACAGGCGATCCTGGCTGGGGGGTTGTGCTCCAGGTGTCTTGAGTTTTATCCTGGTGGCACGCCCCCTGTGAAGTGAGTTCATCAGGGTGTCTCCCTGGTTTGATTTTAATATAACACGTATTTAGTGTATATTTGATTTTCTTATGTTTACTTCCTCTTAGCACACTGGAAAAATACTAATAACATAGCAAAACCAGCACGCTAGTTTTATTGGTATTCACTTGGGTGTCATATATATTTACCCTGAGGCTTGTTTTTGGGCCATTAATATTACCTATTTTTGCTGAGAATGGAGCTGTTATATGTTTGTTTGTCCTGTGTTGGTTTTTATATGTAAGCGAGGTTGTCTTGAGATGTCTGTTTTGACAATTCAGCCGTTCGCGGCCTAACTTTTATCTTTCATCTCATTAGAACCATAAACTCCTTTGGTTTAGTTTAGGGCCTTGATATTAATTATGATGTTAGATGGACCTGGTGGTCCAATTGATAGGACTTTGAGTATGTTAAAGATTGCTGATTTATTTAAATACTTGGGTATGATGAAATCTCCCAAGATTGAAGATTTTTTACAGCTCAACTTAATCCCACTGATTGGTAAATTGAGGTCCAAAGTTACGGTTTGGCTTCGAATTCCATTATCTAGGGCTGACAGAATATCCCTGGTGAAGATGGTGATGCTACCTTAACTCCTCTATGTCCTTAAGAACTCTCCAATATGGATTGAGGATACGTTTTTGAAATTAATTGAAAGAATAAATAACGATTTGCTCTGGAGAAGAAAGCGGGTAAGGTTAAAGTTGGAGTACCGATGTAACAGGGAGGTTTGAATCTTCCCTATTTCAAGGGCTACTTTATATACATCTACAGAGCTGGCAGGCTGCAGGAGGAGAGAAAAAACTGTAAAAATATATAGAAATGTGACCTTATCATCATCGTAGTGACCCACATAATAAAATTATATTATTTTTACCACATAGTGAACGCTGTAAAATAATGTAAAAATTGCAGTTTTTTTATTTTTCCCCCTAAAAATAAAATAATAAAAGTTATTTAATACAATATATATTCCAAAATGGTTCCTAAAAAAATCTACAACTAAGCCTGCAAAAAAATAAAAACATTTAGAAGAAAAAATTTAAAAAGTTATGACTTCTAGAACACAAAGGGGGAAGAGATTATCGGTCCCCAAGGCTAAGATTAATGATATTGCTAAGGGGTTAAAAATGCAATAGTGTCCCCTGAGTTGTGCTCCAACAAAATTTACTGCAGACGCACATAAAAAATCCACAATAAAAAACGTTTGCCCATCCTAAATTTACATTTAGTCTAATTTTTTGTGCATACACTTACAAAACCTGCGCTACTGTACGTGTGACATACTTGCAAACATATATACCATTTAATATGCTGAAAGCGAGCAGTAAGGGATGGGGAAGTGGCCGTGCTGCTGATGGTGCATGCAGAGGCTGTGGCCCTATGTGCAGTGAAACTGTGCCTGCTGCCAGAGTACAAGAAACTCATCCACAATATCTAACATATCCTAGTTTTCAGTGCAGCGCAGGACACCACTAATGACATCACACCAGTGCGACTAGGTGGTCGGTTGGATTGCAGCAGATAATGTTTCCAGTTGACTAAGCACCACCCTGTCTTCCTCAAAGTCCAGTCTCAGTAGCCAAGAGTCTGGTCAACAGAATCCTCACCCTGATCCTCCTTCCTTTCACCATGGAAAGTCTTGGCAAACAAGTATCTCACACTCAGATATTCCGAGGAGCTCTTTTCATCGCCATTCCTTGATTTGGCCCTCTCGCCAAGCACGCTTGAAGAGGTACATGTGAAGATCTTGTGCACTGATTTTCAAACTCTTGAGCATCCACAGTCATTTAGTGTTTCATGAGGTGGATGATGATGAGGAGACACAGTTGCTAATAAGTCAATTGCAATTAGTGTCTCAAGAGGTTCATGATGAGCTTGAGACACAGTTGTCAATAAGTGAGGCTCTTGTTAGTTCAACAAGTCAGGAGGATGACCAGAGTGAGGAAGTGGAACAGGAGGTGGTGGATGATGAAATCACTGACTCAACCTGGGAAGGTGGCAAGCAGAGCGAGGACAGCAGTACAGAGGGGGAGGGATCCGTAGCACTGCAACAGGCTGGAAGAGGCAGTTGGGTAGCAAAAGAGAGAAGGCAGGCCTCAACAAACAGGCCCGCAACTGTTCCTCGGAGAACCCACTTGCGGCAATCTCCCTTGCCAAGGGGTAGGTGTTCTGCAGTCTGGCAAACAATATATTTTTTTTTTTGAGGAAAGCGAGGATGATTTTGCAACCTGTGCTGTACCAAAATGAGTAGGGGAGTGAACACTAGCAACCTCACCACCACCAGCATGATCCTCCACATGGCATCAAATCACCCTAATAGGTGGGCCGAATGCCTGGGTTCACAATCGGTGTCTGCGGGTCAAACCACTGCCTCCTCTTCCCCTGTGTTACGTGCTGGCCAATCCCCTCTCCAAGATGCAGGCCCGGATGTCTCCCGCCCTGCACCTGGACCTTTGCAAGCATCCTCATCTACCACATCCACTTCTGTGTCCCAGCGCAGCTTACAGATGTCCATAGCCCAGGCCTTTGAACGAAAGCGCAAATACCCAGCCACCCACCCACAGGCCAAAGCACTAAATGCGCACCTTTCCAAATTTATGGCCCTGGAAATGTCACCATTTAGGTTGTGGACACCAAGGCTTTCAGCAGCCTGATGGTGGTGGCCGTTCCTCATTACTCAGTCCTCAGCCACCACTATTTTTCGATGTGTGTGCCGTCCCCGCCTTACACCAGCATGTGTCCCATAACATCACCCGTGCCCTGACCAATGCAGTTATTGGGAAGGTCCATTTAATGATTGACACATGGACAAGTGATTTTGGCCAGGGACGCCATCGGGCAGTGCTATGCCATCAGTGTAGCACTGCAGTGGGGACGCGGCAACAGGCCGAGCTGAAACCTATTTGCTTTGGTGACAAACAGCACACCACCGCAGAGCTATGGCAGGGTATAATGGCCATAACTTGGTGGCGGCTTTGGAGCTCGGCAAGCTCGCACACATACCATGCCTAGCCGACATGTTCAACTTAGTGGTTCAGTGGTTTCACAAAGCCTACCCCAATTTTCCTGAGCTTCTGGTGAAGGTTCTCTGAATGTGTGCCTATTTCCGAAAGTTATCTACAGCTGCCGCCGGTCTGGCAACTCTGCAGCAGCGCTTGCAATTGCCAGTTCACCGACTGTTGTGAGACGTGAACATGCGCTGGAAAGGAAAGGGAAGGAAAAGAAGGAGGTGTTCCATAACACCACAAGGCGAACGTACTACAGTGTCAGGGACTGAGGGATAAAATCGGTGAACCTTCACTGGGGTCCTATACCATCTCATAAGAATCTTATAATTAAGTTATTGCAAGCGGCATGACGCAGTAGATTTGTGCGTGAACAGAAGAGCTCTGCTCCATTGATCAGCGGTTAGCGAAGTGTTCCAGTCCTTCTCCCAATCAGAAGCAAACTTATCTCTTGCAAGTTGGGCCATGAGTGGCTCGTCCCCAATCTCCCTAGCACCCAACATGCCATAAATAAGAGAGATAGCATGCCCGGGACTGGAGTCTGTAAGGCATAGCTTCTCAAAGTCAGTCAAGGGAGCCGATAACTTCAATCTAGGAGCCAAAGAGCGGAAGAAGTTGCGGAGCTGGAAATAGAGAAACCATTGACCCGGGGAACCCGGCAATATGTGAGATAATCAGCTATGGGGCGAATACCGGAGTCCCTCAAGGACGGAGATGTGGCTTTGAAACCTGGGAGGAGCCTGTTCGCCGCCGGCAAGTCAGGAAAACCACCCAGGACCGTTAGAGGAGTTTGGACGCAAAATTACCCCAAGATGTAGCAAGCATATGAAGGAGGAAGGGATGTTTGGGGTCAAATAGTTGTCTCTGACGGGCAGATGGCAACCAGAAAACCCCTGTCGCCAGGAGAGGATTCAAGTAGTGAACTATCTCGACCCACAATTTCTTGTCTCGCTTATGGAAAAGATTCAGAACACAATTTGCTAACCCGGCTCTGTAGTAGGAACTGAAATTAAGAAAACCCGCTCCCCCCATGTTTTTGGGGCGGGACAAGACAATATAGCTTAGTCTAGTTTTAGTACCAGCCCAGATAAATTGTGCGGCCAGTCTACGGATCTGGCTAAAAAATGTTTGGGGAATAACACATGAAATTGTTTGAAACAGATATAGTAACTTAGGCAGGATATCCATCTTAAGAGTGTTGATCATCCCAAACCATGAGATTTGAAGAGGAGACCATATCTGTAAGCTGTCAGTAATAGAGCTAATGATAGGTTTATAATTAAATTATATAAATGAGCAGGGTTGGCCGGTAAACAGATTTCCAGGTATTTTGATATAGAGGGTAGCACAACGAAGCAAGAAGGTATCCCTGATGCGGGTGACCTCCCGCTGCAGTAGAGATTCCATATACAGAATGTACAAAAAAGGGGAGAGAGGACAGCCCTGGCATGTCTCATTTTGTATCTCGAAGGAACTGGATAGCACTCCATTAACCCTCACCTGGGCCGAGGGGGAGGAGTAAAGAGCCATGATCCTACCAATCATCATAGTTCCCAACCCTATTCGCTCTAATGTTTTGGAAAGAAACTGCCAATTCGCCCTATCAATTGCATTTTCGGCTTCAATCGAGAGAAGACAAAGAGGGGTTTTCGAGAGCCTCGCTCTACTTATTATACCTATCTTTTCAGGGTATTACCAATCGCTTCCCTTCCGGGGACAAATCCGACTTGTTCCCTGTGGATGCATCTGGGGATGTATGGGTGTAGCCTCAATGCCAACAGCTTAGCGTATACCTTCAGGTCTACGTTAAGTAGGGATATCGGACAGTAGTTAGTGCATAAGGAAGGGTCCTTCCCTGGCTTGGGTATCACCATGATGTGGGCACTAAGAGTTTGGTGGGGAAAGGAACTAATACTGGAAATATGGTTAAATACCCGTAAGAGAACAGTGGAAAGTTCTTCCCCCAAGATCTTATAGAAACCAAGGGTCAGGCCATCAGGTCCTGGACTCTACCCAGTTTTAAGATCTTTTATGACACCTAAAAGTTTGGGGGCCGAGAAACCGTCCTCCAAACTTAAAGCTGAATCGTCCGGGATGCGTGCTGGGCGGAATTGCTGCAGATATTGCAGCATGTCGGTTAAACAGGATTCGGACTCGGAGCCTCTTCCAGTGTTGAGATTATAAAGTTTCTCATAGTAGGCCCTAAATTCAGAGGTAATATCTGACGGGGTACGAACTAGGCCTCTGGAGGGTGATTTTATGGATGACACATGAGAGAGGGGTAAGCGAGGATATAAAGCCCTGGCCAACCATTTCCCGCACGTCACCATACTCAAAGAAACCATATTTATTCCGATCTCACACACAGAGTGTTTTTTTATGAAGAATTTGTTGACGGTTGAGGAAATATTGGCTTTATGGTGATCAGATAGGGAATTTTTATTTAGGGCTTCTCTACTATCCAGCTCCGCAAGGAGGGTGGTGAGTAGGGTTGAGCGAACCCGAACTGTTTGGTGTTCGGTGATTTCTCTGCGCTTTTTGAAAGGCTGCAGAGCAGCCAATCAACAAGCGTTTAACTCTGTGCCCTTAAACGCCATAACAGCCATGCCTACTAATGACATGGCTGTGATTGGCCAGTGTAGCATGTGACCCAGCCTCTATATAAGCTGGAGTCACGTAGCGCTGCACGTCATTCTGCTGTGCTTAGTGTAGGGAGAGGATGCTGTTGGTGATTTCAGGGAGAGAATAGAAGAGAATCTTTGCTCAAAATGTGAATCTAACTCAGCGATCTACATACATTGTGTTGTGTGGGTACAGGGCACAATTTTGTTATCCTGCCCTGAGCCCAGTGCCCGAAAAAAAATAAAACTTTTATAAGTCAGTTAGGTGGGCGGCGGCAGTGGCCATTTTATGCAAGCTCAGTGCACCAGCACTGCATCTGAGCTTTTGGGACATTGAAATCCAAGCTTTAAAAACAGCACAAATAATCTGTTAAAAAAAAAATCTATTTACAACATCTGGTGCATTTGCAGGCTTAGTCAGTGTGCAATTTAAGCTAGAAATACAGCCATCATTTTCTGGGTTTTTAAAAACACACTTTTTTTTGCCAAAAAACACTATTTTCCAGATCTGCAAATGTTAAATTCAAGTTTAATATATACAGGCTTCATATTCTGTTACCCAAAAAAACACTTTTTTGGCAATATACAACATCTGGATTAGTCAGTGTGCAATTTAAGCTAGAAATACAGCCAACATTTTCTGGGTTTTTAAAAACACACTTTTTTGCCAGATTCCACTATTTTTTTGGGCTTGCAGCATCAGCACGTGTGAAATTCCAGGGTTTAATACTGCTGTCAAATTCAGTTATTAATCAAACACCCGTTTGGGCAAAAAAAAATTAGTTGGCAGCCTTTGCTGCAGATGTCATTGTGAGATACCGCCTTTACATAATGTTTTTCTATTCAGTTATTTGAAATAAAGCCATTTTGGGCACAAATCTTTGATAGCATCCTAGTGTGGATCAGGGCGTTTGAAATGCACCCTTAAAATACAGGGCTTCTATTCAGGTATTTGAAATGCAAATTTAATTGCGGCCTAGTGTGGATCAGGGCATGTGAGATACACCCTGTATATACAGGGGTTCTATTCAGGTATTTGAAATAAAGCCATTTTGGTCAAACAAAATTAAAAGAAGGCCTAGTCTGGTTCAGGGTGTGTGATATACACCCTTTAAATACAGGGGTTTGATTCTAATAAAACACCTTTTTTTGTGCAAAATAAAAAAAATTACAGGCCTTGCAGCATCTTGACGTTTGAAATTCCAGGGTTATATATTGCAGCCATATTCAGTTATTAAACAAACACCCGTTTGGGCAAAAAAAGTTTATTTGGCAGCCTTTGCTGCATATGTCATTGTGAGATACACCCTTTAAATACAGTGGGATGCGAAAGTTTGGGCAACCTTGTTAATCGTCATGATTTTCCTGTATAAATTGTTGGTTGTTACGATAAAAAATGTCAGTTAAATATATCATATAGGAGACACACACAGTGATATTTGAGAAGTGAAATGAAGTTTATTGGATTTACAGAAAGTGTGCTATAATTGTTTAAACAAAATTAGGCACGTGCATAAATTTAGGCACTGTTGTCATTTTATTGATTCCAAAACCTTTAGAACTAATTATTGGAACTCAAATTGCCTTGGTAAGCTCAGTGACCCCTGACCTAAATACACAGGTGAATCCAATTATGAGAAAGAGTATTTAAGGGGGTCAATTGTAAGTTTCCCTCCTCTTCTAATTTTCTCTGAAGAGTAGCAACATGGGGGTCTCAAAACAACTCTCAAATGATCTGAAGACAAAGATTGTTCATCATCATGGTTTAGGGGAAGAATACAGAAAGCTGTCTCAGAGATTTCAGCTGTCTGTTTCCACAGTTAGGAACATATTGAGGAAACGGAAGACCACAGGCACAGTTCAAGTTAAGGCTCGAAGTGGCAGACCAAGAAAAATCTCGGATAGACAGAAGCGACGAATGGTGAGAACAGTCAGAGTCAACCCACAGACCAGCACCAAAGACCTACAACATCATCTTGCTGCAGATGGAGTCACTGTGCATCGTTCAACCATTCAGCGCACTTTACACAAGGAGATGCTGTATGCGAGAGTGATGCAGAGGAAGCTTTTTCTCTGCCCACAGAACAAAAAGTGCCGCTTGAGGTGGGCTAAAGCACATTTGGACAAGCCAGCTTCATTTTGGAATAAGGTGCTGTGGACTGATGAAACTAAAATTGAGTTATTTGGCCATAACAAGGGGCGTTATGCATGGAGGAAAAATAACACAGCATTCCAAGAAAAACACCTGCTACCTACAGTAAAATATGGTGGTGGTTCCATCATGCTGTGGGGCTGTGTGGCCAGTGTAGGGACTGGGAATCTTGTCAAAGTTAAGGGACGCATGGTTTCCACTCAGTATCAGCAGATTCTGGAGACCAATGTCCATGAATCTGTGACAAAGCTGAAGCTGCGCCGGGGCTGGATCTTTCAACAAGACAACGACCCTAAACACTGCTCAAAATCCACTAAGGCATTTATGCAGAGGAACAAGTACAACGTTCTGGAATGGCCATCTCAGTCCCCAGACCTGAATATAATTGAAAATTTGTGGTGTGACTTATAGAGAGTTGTCCATGCTCGGAAGCTATCAAACCTGAATCAACTAAAGATGTTTTGTAAAGAAGAATGGTCCAAAATACCTTCAACCAGAATCCAGACTCTCATTGGAACCTACAGGAAACATTTAGAGGCTGTCATTTCTGCAAAAGGAGGATCTACTAAATATTGATTTCATTTCTTTTTTGTGGTGCCCAAATTTACGCACGTGCCTAATTTTGTTTAAACAATTATAGCACACTTTCTGTAAATCCAATAAACTTAATTTCACTTCTCAAATATCACTGTATGTGTCTCCTATATGATATATTTAACTGAAATTTTTTTATCGTAACAACCAACGATTTATACAGGAAAATCATGACGATTAACAAGGTTGCCCAAACTTTCACATCCCAATGTATTTGGGTTATATTCAGATATTTGAAATACTACCATTTGGTCCAAAAATATTTAATTGAGGCCTAGTCTAGTTCACGCCGTGTGAGATACACCATTTAAATACAGAGGTTTAATTCAGGTATTTGAAATACAGCAATTATCGGCAAACAAATATAATTGAGGCCTAGTCTGGTTCAGGCTGTGTGAGGTAGACCCTGTACATACTGTCGTTCTATTCTACTATTAATTAAACACCCATTTAGGGCAAGATCCTAAATTCAAGAAATATGAGGAGAGCGTCAAATAAGGGACGTGGCCCAGGTCGTGGTGCTGCTGGTGGAGCTCCTGTTGCAGGGAGGGGACGTGGTCGATCTGTGCCGTCTACAAGCACAAGTAAAAACCCTTCCTCAGGTGCGAGTAGGCCACAGAACCTGCAGCAATATTTGGTCGGGCCTAATGCGGCTCTACATATGTTGAGGCCTGAACAAGTACAGGCGATAGTAGATTAGGTTGCTGACAGTGGATCCAGTTCCTTCACATTGTCTGCCACCCAGTCTCCTGCTGAAAGATCACAGTTGGCACCTGCAGCCGATGTCCATCAGTATTTCACCTCGCCACCTTGCAAATCAGCCAAGCAGTCTGAGCCCCAAGTCTCTTCTGCTTTTTGATGACTCTGTTAGCACGGTTTCCCAGGGCCATCCACCTATCCCTACCTCCAGAAGTGGAAGATATTGAGTGTACCGATACCCAACCACTTATCTTTCAAGATGAGTACATGGGAGGACCATTGCAGCACGTCTCGGATGATGACAAAACATAGGTGCCAACTGCTGGGGCTTTCGAAAGTGTGCAGACCGACAAGGAAGGCAGGGGTGAAGACTAAGTGGAAGATGATGTGGAGGACGATGAGGTCCTCGACCCCACATGGAATCAAGGTCATGCGAGTGACCTATTTCGTTCGGAGGAAGAGGCAGTGGTCGCACAGAGCCACCAGCACAGCAGAAGAGGGAGCAGGGTGCAAAAGCGGAGCGGCCATCCTCTAGACCAGTGTTTCCCAACCAGTGTGCCTCCAGCTGTTGCAAAACTACAACTCCCAGCATGCCTTGACAGCCAAAGGCTGCCAAGGCATGCTGGGAGTTGTAGTTTTGCAACAGCTGGAGGCACACTGGTTGGGAAACACTGCTCTAGACAATACGCCTGCTACTGCCCACCGCAGCAAGGGACCGAGCACACCAAAGCCAGCTCCAAGGAGTTCCCTGGCATGGCACTTCTTCAGATAATGTGCTGACAACAAGACACAAGTGGTTTGCAAGATGTGCAATCAGAGCCTGAAGCGAGGCTTAAACATTCTCAACCTGAGCACAACCTGCATGACCAGGCATTTAAGTGCTAAGCACGAGCTGCAGTGAAGTAGACACCTCAAAAACCAAGAAAGGTCTCTGGCTACTCCTGCTTTCTCTTCTGCTGCAGTCTCGGCCTCTTCATCCACCTCTGGTGTGACAGTGCCACCTACCACCCCGCAAACAGAGGATCTTCCAGCAACACCACCACCTGGGTCACCAAGCATCTCCACAATGTCCCATGGAAGCATTCAGCTCTTCATCTCCCAAACGCTGGAGAGGAAGAGGAAGTACCCCCCTATAAACCCGTTATCACTAGCCCTGAATGCCAGCATTTCGAAATTACTGGCCTTTGAAATGCTGTCATTCTGTCTGGTGGAGACTGAGAGTTTTAAAGGCCTTATGGCGGTGGCTGTCCCGCAGTACGTCGTGCCCAGCTGCCAATACTTTTTCAGGCGAGCCATCCCTTCCCTGCACAACCAGGTGGGGGACAAAATCAGGTGTGCACTGCACAACGCCATCTGTGGCAAGGTGCACCTGACTACGGATACGTGGACCAGTAAGCACGGTCAGGGACATTATATCTCCATAACAGCACACTGGGTAAATGCAGTGGCAGCTGGGCCTGAGGTGGATAGCAGTTTTGTGCATGTCCTTACACCACCGAGGAATGCAGGGCATTTCAGTTTGCCTCCTGTTGCTTCCTCCTCCTACTCCGCTTCCTCATCCTCTACCGGCTCCTCATCCAGTCAGCGTAACACATTCACCGCCAACTTCAGCACAGCCAGGGGTAAACGACAGCAGGCTGTTTTAAAACTTATCTGTTTGGGGGACAAACCCCACTCCGCGCAGGAGCTGTGGACGGGCCTTGAACAACAGACCGATAAGTGGTTTGTGCCAGTGAGCCTCAAGCCCGGCCTGGTGGTGTGCGATAATGGGTGAAATCCCGTAGCAGCTCTGGGACTAGCCGGTTTGATGCACATCCCTTGCCTGGCACATGTACTAAATTTGGTGGTGTAGAGACTCCTTAAAAATTACCCTGATAAGTCAGAGCTGCTGCATAAAGTGCGGGCCGTCTGTGCGCACTTTTGGAATTCTCACCCTGCTGCTTGCCTGTCAGCACTGCAGCGTAACTTCGGCCTTCCTGCTAACCACCTTTTATGCGACGTACCCACAAGGTGGAAATCCACCTTGCACATGCTGGCCAGACTGTGCGAGCAACAGCAGGCGGTAGTGGAGTTTCAGCTGCAGCACGCACGGGTGAGTCACTTGGCTGAACAGCACCACTTCACCACCAATGACTGGGC
The DNA here is from genome assembly GCF_014858855.1 of Bufo gargarizans. Classification (NCBI taxonomy): domain Eukaryota; kingdom Metazoa; phylum Chordata; class Amphibia; order Anura; family Bufonidae; genus Bufo; species Bufo gargarizans. Next base: position 377,588,741 of record NC_058083.1, on the reverse strand, counting down.
CTCCATGCGACACCTGTGTTCCTTGTTGCGCTGTTTCGAGTACTCCACCAACATGGCCAGTGCCGATAATGCCGTCCTCAGCGTTACTATCCCACTTCTATGCCTCCTTGAAAAAACACCCCTGGCGATGATGGAAGAGGATGTGGCACAGGAGGAGGAGGAGGAGGAGGAAGAGGGATCATTTTGTAGGGTTTCCGGCCAGTCATTCACAAGTGGCTCCGAGGGTGGGTTCCTGCACCCACAAACGCCAGGTACACAATTGTCCAGCCATTGCACAGTTCTGGAGTATGACGAGGTGCAGGATGAGGAGTTGGAGGTGGAGGAGAAGGAACCATGTTCACAGCAGGGTGACACCAAGTCCAGCTTATGGCCATTACTGGTGCGTTGCTGGGGGATACAGAGGACATAGACGATACACCTCCCACATAGGACAGCTTTTCGTTGCTTCTGGGCAGCCTGGCACACATGAGCGATTACATGCTGCAGTGTCTCCGCAACGACCGCCGAGTTGTCCACATTCTAACTTGTGCTGATTACTAGGTGGCCAGGCTGCTGGATCCCCGTTACAAGGACAATGTACCGTCCTTAAAGAGGACCTTTCACTAGTTTAAAAACTAAAAACTATGGAGTGTTTCTGCAAACTACAGAATCGGGGCAATAAATATAGCATTTTGTATGGCTGTTAACCCTTGCTTTGTTACTGGAAAAAGTGGATTAAAATGGAAAATTTGCCCAAAAATCAAAATTCTTAAATTTTATCTCTGTTTGCCATTAACTCTTGTGGAACACCTAAAGGGTTAATGACGTTTGTAAAATCCGTTTTGAATACCTTGAGGGGTGTAGTTTATAGAATGGGGTCATTTGGGTGGTTTCTATTATGTAAGCCTCACAAAGTGACTTTAGACCTGAACTGGCCCCTAAAAATTGGGTTTTTGAAAATTTCAGAAAAATTTCAAGATTTGCTTCTAAACTTCTAACCCTTGTAACGTCCCCAAAAACTAAAATGTCATTCCCAAAATGATCCAAACATGAAGTAGACATATGGGAAATGTAAAGTAATAACTATTTTTGGAGGTATTACTATGTATTATAGAACTAGAGAAATTGAAACTTGGAAATTTGAATTTTTTTCCCAATTTTTGGTAAATTTAGTATCTTTTCATAAATTAGTTTTCTTTTTTACTTCATTTTACCAGTGTCATGAAGTACAATATGTGATGAAAAACAATCTCAGAATGGCCTCGATAAGTCAAAGCGTTTTAAAGTTATCACCACATAAAGTGATACTGGTCAGATTTGCAAAAAATGGCCTGGTCCTTAAGGCCTCATGCACACGACTGTGCCGTTTTTTTGCGGAACAGAACGGGCGCCGGCAATATAAATGCCTATTCTTGTCCGCAAAGCGCAGACAAGCATAGGACATGTTATATTTTTTTTGCGGGGCCGCGGAACGGAGCCACGGATGCGGACAGCACATGGAGGGCTGTCCGCATCTTTTGCGGCTCCATTGAAATGAATGGGTCCGCATCCGAGTCGCCAAAACGGCGGCTCGCATGCGGACCCAAACAACGGTCGTGTGCATGAGGTGAATAATTTGTATTAACTCTTTTTGGGAGGGAGATGGGAAAAACAGCAATACTGCCACAGCAATTTTACGTTTTAAATTTTACTGCATTCATTTTTTGATATAAATAACATAATATCTTTATTCTCTTGGTCAGTACGATTACAGTGATACCAAATACATATTTTTACATTTTACAACTTTTTTGCACTAAAACCCCTTTTTTTAAAAGAAAAAAAAAGTTTTTGCATTGCCGCTTCCCAAGACCCATGCCTTTTTTTTACTTTTCTTTCTATGAAGTTGTGTGAGGGCATGATTTTTGCAGGACTACTTGTATTTTTAATTGGTATAATTTTGGAGTATTTTCAATGGAAAAAAGCTTAATTTTGTAATGGAATTTTTTATTGAATAAATGATTTTTTTTTTAAAACTTTTTTACCACTTAATAGTCCTACAAGGGGACTATTACAGACAGCCTTTTTTACTAGCTTTATAAATGCAATGCACTATCTCTATAGTGCATTGCATTATAATGGCAATTCTATTCTGACATTGACCATCAGGCTGTGCCAGAGAGGTGCAGCCTGCTGGAAATTACTGAAGGCTGGTCTGGGGCCTACATCAGACCCCATGCAGCCTTCACACATATCAGTACCCCGCAATCGCACTCTGCTCCCTCTGTTAGCACATTACATGTAAAGTGTTAAACAGCCTGGATCAGCACTCCTGCCAGTCTGGGATTTTAGAGCAGGGCCGCGGCTCTCATGTGAGAGCCAGGTTCTAGCTCCCAGCTTCACGGGGGACCCATGCAGCGCTTAGACTGGGCTGCTGTAAATAAGCAGCGGCCCAGCCTAAGGCCCCTTAGTGACCACCGTAAAAACATGTATGGGTGGTCACTAAAGGGTTAATGCGAGCAGATGTCTGCCCTTGTTTATAGAAATACATGGTAGTGTCAGAAAAGCAGTGGCTTGTTATAAACAAACATTCAAAAATCACGCTTTAACAGGATTAGATGCCTGCCCGTATTTTTAGTCTCATGGTAGTAGCGAAGGAAGCAGTTGCTTGTTTTGAATAAGCATCCAAAAATTATGCCTTAACAGAGGCAATTGTCTGCCTGTGTTTATATATATATATATATATATATATATATATATTTATATATATATATATATATATATACAGTACAGACCAAAAGTTTGGACACACCTTCAAAGAGTTTTCTTTATTTTCATGACTATAAAAATTGTAGATTCACACTGAAGGCATCAAAACTATGAATTAACACATGTGGAATTATATACATAACAAAAAAGTGTGAAACAACAGAAAATATGTCATATTCTAGGTTCTTCAAAGTAGCCACCTTTTGCTTTGATTACTGCTTTGCACACTATTGGCATTCTCTTGACGAGCTTCAAGAGGTAGTCACCTGAAATGGTTTTCACTTCACAGGTATGCCCTGTCAGGTTTAATAAGTGGGATTTCTTGCCTTATAAATGGGGTTGGAACCATCAGTTGCGTTGTGGAGAAGTCAGGTGGATACACAGCTGATAGTCCTACTGAATAGACTTTTAGAATTTGCATTATGGCAAGAAAAAAGCAGCTAAGTAAAGAAAAACGAGTGGCCATCATTACTTTAAGAAATGAAGGTCAGTCAGTCCGAAAAATTGGGAAAACTTTTAAAGTGTCCCCAAGTGCAGTCACAAAAGCCATCAAGCGCTACAAAGAAACTGGCTCACATGCGGACCGCCCCAGGAAAGGAAGACCAAGAGTCACCTCTGCTGCGGAGGATAAGTTCATCCGAGTCACCAGCCTCAGAAATCGCAGGTTAGCAGCAGCTCACATTAGAGACCAGGCCAATGCCACACAGAGTTCTAGCAGCAGACACATCTCTAGAACAACTGTTAAGAGGAGACTGTGTGAATCAGGCCTTCATGGTAGAATATCTGCTAGGAAACTACTGCTAAGGACAGGCAACAAGCAGAAGAGACTTATTTGGGCTAAAGAACAAAAGGAATGGACATTAGACCAGTGGAAATCTGTGCTTTGGTCTGATGAGTCCAAATTTGAGATCTTTGGTTCCAACCACCGTGTCTTTGTGCGACGCAGAAAAGGTGAACGGATGGACTCTACATGCCTGGTTCCCACCGTGAAGCATGGCGGAGGAGGTGTGATGGTGTGGGGGTGCTTTGCTGGTGACACTGTTCGGGATTTATTCAAAATTGAAGGCATACTGAACCAGCATGGCTACCACAGCATCTTGCAGCGGCATGCTGTTCCATCCGGTTTGCGTTTAGTTGGACCATCATTTATTTTTCAACAGGACAATGACCCCAAACACACCTCCAGGCTGTGTAAGGGCTATTTGACCATGAAGGAAAGTGATGGCGTGCTGCGCCAGATGACCTGGCCTCCACAGTCACCGGACCTGAACCCAATCGAGATGGTTTGGGGTGAGCTGGACCGCAGAGTGAAGGCAAAAGTGCCAACAAGTGCTAAGCATCTCTGGGAACTCCTTCAAGACTGTTGGAAGATCATTTCAGGTGACTACCTCTTGAAGCTCATCAAGAGAATGCCAACTGTGTGGAAAGCAGTAATCAAAGCAAAAGGTGGCTACTTTGAAGAACCTAGAATATGACATATTTTCAGTTGTTTCACACTTTTTTGCTATGTAGATAATTCCACATGTGTTAAATTCATAGTTTTGATGCCTTCAGTGTGAATCTACAATTTTCATAGTCATGAAAATAAAGAAAACTCTTTAAATGAGAAGGTGTGTCCAAACGTTTGGTCTGTACTGTATATATATATATATATATATATATATATATATATATATATACACACACACACACACACACACACACACAGTAATATTGAAAGAAGTGGCTTATTCACAACAAACATCCATAAATTCTGTTTGTCTTATAAGCAGTAGTACATTGTGAATGTGGAAGGGGTAAGCTGTGTAGGGGTAATAATGGCAGCAGCAGTAGCAGTAAAGCAGTAACAGTAAAGCATGGAACCATAACAGACAATGCAGTAGATGTTTGGCTGTGTAAGGGTAGTAGTAGTGTCAAGGCAGTAGATGTGCGCCTGTGTTGATGTAGTGGTAGGGGGAGTAGTAGCAGCAGCCATACAGTACAGAACATGCCGTCAGGCAGACAGCCACCGTGGCATATTTAGGCTGGCAATGAATGCACACAAGCAACAATGACAGATCTATTCATTTGCCTAACAGAGGGATGTCAAAATCATCACGGATCTATGCCATTTTGTGCAAAGATATATTTAATGCAGGCCTACACTGGTTCAGGGCTGGTGAGATACCACCTCTACATACAGGGGTTTGAATTAGGCATTTGAAATGCAGCCATTTTGTGCAAAGATATATTTACTGCAGGGCTACAGATGTTGAGGCCCTCTGAGATACTACCTCTACAAACAGGGGTTTGAATTAGGCATTTGAAATACAACCATTTGAAATATAGCCATTTTGTGCAAAGATATATTTACTGCATTTGAATTAGGCATTGTGATCAATGTGATGTTTTGTATACTTGTGGAGGACAATGTTGGGAATGTGCCTGAGAAATTATCACAGAATTTCTCAGTTGACCATTTTGGAAGCTCTTCATTAGTATCGGGAAGCAGTGAAGGATCTGTACTCACCGCTTCCTGGTACTGCTGTGCAGGTCTGCGCATCATGTCTGCTGTGCAGGTCTGCGCATCGTGTGACCTAACTTTGCGCAGCCTTCACAGCTGAAAGATGAGAACCAGAAAGAAGAGAGAGAGTGCTGGTGGTTAGAAGCGGTGGCGTACAAGAGCATGAGAGGTAAGTTATTTTTTATACGGTACTTAAATATTTAAATTATTCTTTTTCTTGTGTATTGTGAATCCCAAATGGTTGTTTATAGGTAATCAACAGTTAACACTTACAGTCTGGTTAGTTTCGGCAGCCTGTTGGTAGCTGCTCTTAACTAGGCATAGTCCAAGAAGATCCCTGAGAATGAAAACTGCTAGAGAAGCAACTGAACTGAGAGAATACCCCTGAGAGAAAAAGAATATAAATTTTCTTTGGTTGAGACCCACATAAAGACCATGCAAGACAAACAGTAGGGTCATTAGCAATAGAATGTACTGCATGTGGAAAGGGTTATTTACCTCCTTCACCAACAACACTTCAGATATGGGCTGCATCCCTCAGACTGGGCATTGTAGAAAGTGTTAATAATCACAGAATTGGATGTCTGTGATTAATTTAGGAAGACTGAAAAGTGTATCTAGAGAGAGACTGGGGAGTATTACTACCATCATTGACATGCTGTGTTATACACCTCAGAACTTCCATCATCTATGCAGTAAAGAAAGAGACTCTATTTATTATAACCATATAGCCCTGGTCATTGGTTCCATCATCTGCCACCGCCCTACATCTTCCCTCCTGCCTTGTATCCATCTACCTAACATCTAGGGCACTCCACCATACAGGAGCCCCCAAAAAGCCCAGGGTACACCCCTAGGGAAGTAAGGAGTGCCCTTCAACCAGTGCGTACATGGCCTGGAGAGTGCTAGAAAGATTAGACACCATAAGGACTACAACTACCCTCATTGCCACTGCCATAACTCCCATCCTCACCAGCTCCTGCATCCACCATGCCTCCCCCATGGCCCAGCACACTGCTCAAGTCATGCGCATGAGGTATCAATTGGCCTGAAAGCATGTGCATGTTTCTTTAAAGGGGAAGAGGGAAACAAGCAACAGCCATATGCCATATGCCTTTGGCAGCAGCATATCTCTCACCAGAACGAAGAATTAGGTTCAATTCCAAAATGCCCAATCCTTCTTTCTCCTGACATCCCAGACGCCCATACGCATGATATCATTTGTGAGTATCATAGATATCATTCACTCTTGTGCTTGTTCTGCCTAAAAATCCAATTGGTCTTCAAAATGAATAGAAGGAACGCATCCTAGCTAGAGATGAGTGAACCTTTTGAGAGTCATTTCTTTTCAGATAGAAAAGAATAAAAGAGATGGGCCTAGCGGCCCACTCTTTTGCACATGCACACCAATATTCCTCTTTAAAAAGGCGCATGATCGCTTGCCACATCTCTCCCAATGCTCAGCTTACAGTGAAAAAGTGGCGATCGTGTGGGATCAGGGTTTTATAGGGCTGTGACATCACAGGGAATGGTTATCTACTGATTGGCTGGCTGCACAGCATTATGAGTGATCTCTCGTTCCTCCACTTCTAAATTTTGCTTTCTATTGTAACATGTGCAGCTGCCATTTTAGGATAACTTGAGTCGTAACCATATAGCTCAAAGAAATTTGGCTTAGTTGTAAATCGAAGTTTTCCTAAACTTTGGACCGAATTCTGCTTTGAATGCTTCACTTTGCTCAACACTAATAGGGACCATGGCTTTATTGCAGCACATGAGGTGGCATCACCTGATCTGGTGGAAAAATCTAACCGGCCAGCCAGGGCCACTGTCACGAGTCTGGGTCTCTGACAGCAGCCTCATTAATATTCATTTCAGTTGAGTGAATATTAATGAAGCTGTGTCTCTTGCTCCATATTGGTTTGGGGAAGGACCCTCTCCCAGCATATAGAATCTTACTAAAAGAACATATTTACAGGTCTCTGTGGGAATTTGAATTGAACCCTAGACCTTCTGTATGGCAGGCAGAAGACTTAAAGGGGTTGTCCGGGTTCAGAGCTGAACCCGGATATACCCTTATTTTCACCCAGGCAGCCCCCCTGAGGCTAGCATCGGGGCATCTCATGCTCCGATGCGCTCCCTTGCCCTGCGCTAAATCGCGCAGGGTAGGGGTTATTTTGTTTTCAATAACACTGCCTGGTGTAAACTTCCGCCTGGCAGTGTGTTCGGTGATGTCACCAGTTCTGATGGGCTTTAGTGCTGCCCTAACTGTTTTACTGGCTAGGGCATCGCCAAATCCCGCACATGAGCGGTGGTGATGTCACCCGGGTTCCTGGCAGCCGCATGGAGAGCCCCTTTAGAATATAGTAAGCACATTATTTATTGTGATTGGTAGACAGCGTAAATAAAAATGGTGCAATTTTTCCCCTCATTACATCCAAAATAAAAGTTCATAGAAATTAAAATCTTACTGATGTTTATGGTAAAATAGCTTGACACCAAAAAATGTTATGTATATGAATGTGAAAAGAGCTGGGGGAGGGATGATATGGAATCAGTCTCTCTATGTGGGACCCTAAAATTCCTTATGGCAGCCCTGTGGACAGCAATTGGAACAAGAGTGTTCTCATTCTCCCAGATAACAGATAGCCAGCCAATGTGATGTCACAGTCCTATAAAAAAAAATCATCCTGCCAGGTGTCCGCCATTTTACAGTGGTCTGAGAATAGGGACAGATGTGACAAGTTCTAGGGAAAGTGTTTTAAAAAAAGATTTTAATAGTATAATCTGGGATCGGAACAGTGCAGGGACAATGTAAGGAGATCGTAGAGAGAGTTTTCAGACACTGTAGGGAGGGCAAAGGGAGAGCATAGGGAAACTGCAACACAGTGCTTGCTCTATAAGGGATTTTTAGGAGACAGTGCAGTTTGGGCAGCCAAACTTGATTCGTCGCCACAACTGGACAAGTTTGCCTTGGGCAAGCTTTCCTGCCCAGCCAGTAGTGTGGCATAGGAGTGGGTGTTTCGTGAGGTGCGGGGCATAGTTACCCCAAAGAGAACTTGCCTTTCCATCCAAAATGTGGAGAGACTGACCTTTGTGAAGATAAATCGGGCATGGATCCACCAGCATTTCCACACACTGGTGCCTGATGCATCAGACTAGATCATTCTGGCAGTAATGTTCTGACTTCAGTGTGCTACCACACCAAAACATTGTGAAAAATGGCCTGTTATTTCTGGCCATGTGCTTGAGCCACAGTTCTGCTGCCAACTCCTCCTACTGCTCCTACTCACCATCTTGTGCTGTTACTGCCACTGTTGTTCCCCCCCACCTTCCCAGTCTGTGACTAGGCCACTATATTGACTCATTATGCTTGTTGCCACGCTCACCACTTTGTCACAGGGTCACTGTGGTGACTCCTCATGCTGTTGCTACCCTCACCATTCTGTGGCTGTGCCACTAGTGTTCCTGTTTGGCCTTGTTGATATCACTGTTTATTTTGACCATCTTCTGATCTGTCAGAAGAACGGAACAATAAAAAACACAATGGAGACTGTCTTTAGAGCATCCATAAGGGTTCTTTCTCACGGTCAGTATTTAGCATCAGGATTTGCTCATGATTTAGAAGCCAGAAGCAGGAGTGTGTCCAAAACATAGATGAGATGCAAATATTTCCATCTTATGTTATCTCCGTTTTGGACCTACTCCTGTTTTTGCCTTACCGATACTGATCAAATACTGATGCAAAAAACTGACCAAATACTGACCGTGTGATAGAGGCCATTAAACTCCTGCATGCAGGACATTGATTCCATCTGAATAAAACCAATTTCATAGGCAAATGGCCAAAACTCATGCAAATTGAATATGCAGCCTCTATAAGATAGTAACATAGAACAAACCGGATTCCAAAAAAGTTGGGACACTAAACAAATTGTGAATAAAAACTGAATGCAGTGATGTGGAGATGGCAAATGTCAATATTTTATTTGTAATAGAACGTAGATGACAGATCAAACGTTTAATTCAAGTAAATGTATCATTTTAAGGAAAAATACGTTGATTCAAATTTTCACGGTGTCAACAAATCCCAAAAAAGTTGGGACAAGTAGCAATAAGAGGCTGGAAAAAGTAAATTTGAGCATAACAAAGAGCTGGAAGACCAATTAACACTAATTAGGTCAATTGGCAACATGATTGGGTATAAAAAGAGCTTCTCAGAGTGGCAGTGTCTATCAGAAGCCAAGATGGGTAGAGGATCACCAATTCCCACAATGTTGCGCAGAAAGATAGTGGAGCAATATCAGAAAGGTGTTACCCAGCGAAAAATTGCAAAGACTTTGCATCTATCATCATCAACTGTCCATAACATCATCCAAAGATTCAGAGAATCTGGAACAATCACTGAGCGTAAGGGTCAAGGCCGTAAAACCATACTGTATGCCCGTGATCTCCGGGCCCTTAAATGACACTGCACAACAAACAGGAATGCTACTGTAAAGGAAATCACAGAATGGGCTCAGGAATACTTCCAGAAACCATTGTCAGTGAACACAATCCACCGTGCCATCCGCCGTTGCCAGCTGAAACTCTACAGTGCAAAGAAGAAGCCATTTCTAAGCAAGATCCACAAGCTCAGGCGTTTTCACTGGGCCAGGGATTATTTAAAATGGAGTGTGGCAAAATGGAAGACTGTTCTGTGGTCAGACAAGTCACGATTCGAAGTTCTTTTTGGAAATCTGGGACGCCATGTCATCCGGACCAAAGAGGGCAAGGACAACCCAAGTTGTTATCAACGCTCAGTTCAGAAGCCTGCATCTCTGATGGTATGGGGTTGCATGAGTGCGTGTGGCATGGGCAGCTTGCATGTCTGGAAAGGCACCATCAATGCAGAAAAATATATTCAGGTTCTAGAACAACATATGCTCCCATCCAGACGTCATCTCTTTCAGGGAAGACCCTGCATTTTTCAACAAGATAATGCCAGACCACATTCTGCATCAATCACAACATCATGGCTGCGTAGGAGAAGGATCCGGGTACTGAAATGGCCAGTCTGCAGTCCAGATCTTTCACCTATAGAGAACATTTGGTGCATCATAAAGAGGAAGGTGCTACAAAGAAGGCCCAAGACGATTGAACAGTTAGAGGCCTGTATTAGACAAGAATGGGAGAGCATTCCTATTTCTAAACTTGAGAAACTGGTCTCCTCGGTCCCCAGACGTCTGTTGAGTGTTGTAAGAAGAAAGGGAGATGCCACACAGTGGTGAAAATGGCCTTGTCCCAACTTTTTGGGGATTTGTTGACACCATGAAATTCTGATTCAGCATATTTTTCCCTTGAAATGGTACATTTTTTCAGTTTAAACTTTTGTTCCGTGATTTATGTTCTATTCTGAATAAAATATTAGAAGTTGGCACCTCCACATCATTGCATTCAGTTTTTATTCACAATTTGTATAGTGTCCCAACTTTTTTGGAATCCGGTTTGTATATAAGGCCAAAAAAAAGACATTTATCCATCCAGTTTGGCCTGTTATCCTGCAAGTTGATCCAGAGGAAGGTAAAAAAACAAACTGTGAGGTAGAAGCCAATTCTCCCCACTTTAGGGGAATAATAAATTCCTTCCCGACTCCAATCAGGCAATCAGAATAACTCACTGCATCAACGACCCCCCTCTAGTAGCTATACCCTGTAATATTATTACACTTCAGAAATTCACCCAAGCCCCTTTTGAATTATTTTATTGTACTTACTATCACCACCTCCTCAGGCAGAGAGTTCCATAGTCTCACTGCTCTTACCGTAAAGAATCCTTTTCTATCTTTGTGTACAAACCGTCTTTCCTCCAGATGCAGAGGATGCCCCCTCATCACAGTCACAGTCCTGGGGATAAATAGATGATGGGAGAGATCTCTGTACTGTCCCCTGATATATTTACACATACAGATGTACCAGGGTTAGTACTCCAGCTCTTAGCTTAAATTTCTTAACTCATGGTGTTATCTTGAAACAAAAGCTATTGAAAAGCAATTGAAGGTGTTTGCTTAGATTAGATAATACAACTCATAAATCTCAGAAAACAGGAGTGTTAACTCTACTCCATCCGTATTAATTAGATCTCCACTCAGTCGTCTTTTTTGTAAAGTGAATAAACCGAATTTTGATAATCTTTCAGGGTACTGTAGTCCATCCATTCCAGTTATTACTTCAGTTGCCCTCCTCTGAACCCTCTCCAGCTCTATGTCTGCCTTGTTCACAGGAGCCCAGAACTGTACAACAGTACTCCATGTGTGGTTTGACTAGTGATTTGTAAAGTGGTAGGTTCTCATCACGGGCATCTATGCCCCTTTTGATGCAACCCATTATCTTATTGGCCTTGGCAGCAGCTGCCTGACACTGGCTTTTACTGCTTAGTTTGCTGTTTATTAAAATTCCTAGGTCCTTTTTCATGTCAGCGTTAGCCAGTGTTTTACCATTTAGTATGTACGGGTGATTTGCATTATTCCTTCCTATGTGCATAACCTTACACTTGTCAGTGTTAAACCTCATCTGCCACTTCTCTGCCCAAGCCTCCAATCTATCCAGATCGCTCTGTAGTAGTATACTGTCCTCTTCCGTGTCAATTACTTTACACAGTTTAATGTCATCTGCAAAAATTTATATTTTACTGTGCAAGCCTTCTCCAAGATCATTAATAAATATATTGAAGAGGATAGGGCCCAGTACTTACCCCTGAGGAACTCCACTAGAGACAGTGACCCAATCTGAGTGTGTACTGTTAATAACCACCCTCTGTTTTCTATCATTGAGCCAGTTACTTACCCACATACAGATATTTTCTCCCAGTCCAAGCATTCTCATTTTATATACTAACCTATTTTGTGGTACAGTGTCAAATGCTTTGGAGAAGTCCAGATATACGACATCCATTGGTTCGCCGCTGTCAAGTCTAGAACTTACCTCCTCATAGAAAATTCTTAAATTAGGTTGACATGGCCGATCCCTCATGAAGCCATGCTTGTATGATGTTATTTGCTTATTTTCATTGAGATCCTCCAAGATAGCATCTCTTAGAAAACCTTCAAACAGTTTGCCCACAACAGATGTTAAACTTACCGGCCTATAGTTTCCGGCCAAGATGGTCAAGTTCTCTAGCAATCTATGTGGAATCAGCCAACAGTTTAAAAGGAGAGCACTCTTTCAATCTATAGTAGAATTTTGGGCCACTGCATGATTAAGTACATTATACCTGATGCTAACATTGACCTGTAAGGCTCAGTTCATACTTCAGTTATTTGGTCATTTTTTTACCCACAACTGACCAAATAAGTAATGCCTGTCTAAGAGTGACGCCTGTCACCTGCCTGTCCACAACGGAATAGCTATTAGTGTTGGGCTCGAATAATCGAATAGCGAATATTAATCGCGAATATCAGCAATTTAAGAATTCACGAATATTTGGAATATAGTGATATAAATTCCTAATTTCGAATATTCTAGATAATTGTTTTCAACAGTAACTTCCCTTCTTGCTTGTGGGCCAATGAGAAGGCTGCAATGTCTTTATCTGAGCTAAGCAACATCCCTAGCAACCAATAGGAAAGATGCCTACCCCTTACTATATAAGAACCTCCCCAGCAGCCCTTGTATGCAGTATTTTGCAGTTCTGATAGAGACAGCAGTGACATTGATGTGCTCTGTGCTTTGCTGTGTCATTACATTAGGTAGTTAGCTTATATATATAATACAGATAGTGGGAGATAGTCAGTGTAGGTTAGTGATATAGTGTAGCTGATAGTGCTGTATGTATCTATGCTACATACATACATACATAGTGCTGTGATGTCACAAGTTCACGACAACACTTAGTGTACCAATCACTAATAAGTAGTCAGACCTGTTAAAATGTGGAGTTGCACATATTCGCATCATTGGTGCCAATTTCGCAATGGCGAATATATTGGAGCACTCTATCTGCATATAAAGCTATTGTAATGTTTTGCCGTGCCAACCATTTTCTCCAGTTTCAAGAAACTTCTAGCAGTTTGAAAAATGTAGCTCTAGTGACCTGTATTTCGAGCGCATTACATGAATATTACATTGCCAATTTTTCATGATCAAGAAAATTATCTCAAATTTGCAAATTCTCAAATATTTGATGAATATTCTACCAAATATTCGCAAAATATTGCAAATTCGAATATTGCCTCTGCCGCTCATCACTACGAGCTATGCATATTTCTGTGATGCACAGTGATGTACACTGAGATACACTCTTCCTGCGGGCAGGGAAATAGTTGATTTATAACATGCTTTTTGACAAATTAATTAAGAACAATTTTTTTTTTTATTCATCGAAGCTTCCAAACCAAATTTTTGAAAACTTTGCACATCTGTAGTCATCACCATCAGCTGCTGCTTCTTTTGCTTGCCAAGTTGCTGGAGGTGCAGTCGGTGGCATACATTTAAAGTATAACTGTCATTCTTGCAATATACTTTAATTACTGAAATCTTACATTTCTATTAGAAAAATAGGTCTAAAGCAACATTCTCTGTCTTTAATTTACTTAATAGTAGAGACTTGTTTAATACTGACTGTCTCATGTAAACAGAAGACAGGGAGCGTTGCTAAGGCTCAAAATGGGCCAGTTTAGAGCAATTTTTTCTAATGGAAATATATGATTTTAGTAATTAAACTATATTACAAAAATGGTTACTATCACTCCCCCTACACATTGCAAAAAAAGACAGTTACATAATAATGGATTCCACTGCCCTTAGGGAATTGTTGGCATTCACTCAGCCTTAATGAAACATACCCAGCTGCCGTTATTTCTCAAAATAATATAAATTCATCCCTGCCTTGTATTCTCACATGACAACATCGACCACTCCTTGGGATTTTTCATTCTGTGAAATTATGTGTATTATTTCATATGGGCAGGGACAGTATGTGGCTTTCACAGCCCTCTAGGTCAATGTTTTGCTCAGAAGTGGTAACGAGGCACCACAGCACGGCTAGGTCCTATTGACACCTCGGTCTAGTTCCTACACCAGGTGTTTATTCACTTCCTCCACATTCTTCTCCCATCCCCAACAACAACAGGGCAGACTGTTGCACCAACTTCATGTCCCTCCTCGTTTTGCATGTTTTTTTCTGCACAGATCAGAAAAACCACAGCACAATACAATACCAGCAAAGTGAATAAGATTTGACAAAATACTGAAAAGCAACGTCCTTAAAATATAATCAGTACTAGTGATGAGCGGCAAGGGTCATATTCAAATTTGCAATATTTAGCTAATATTTTGTAGAATATTCGCAAATTCGAATATTCGTTATATTCTACGATTTTTTTTACTCGAAAAATCGGCAAGGTAAAGATTCTGTAATATGCGAATTTTCGTAATTTGAATTTTCGGATTCAAATTTTTTATTGCAAATTTTTCAACTTACAACTATTAGACAAAGAAGATTATAGCACTATATTAGCTAAATCACTCTATATTATTTTTTTTGAATATTCACTATATTGCTATAACTTAGTTTTTTCGAATATTCGTAATATTCTAAAACAAAAATATATAGCGAATATTCGAAAAAAAAACTAATATAGAGCAATTTAGCTAATATAGTGCTATAATCTTCTTTGTCTCATAGTTGTAATTTTTTTCTCATCTGAAGTTCAGATTGGAAAAAAATTACAACTATAAAAAAAAAGTATATTAGCTAAATTGCTCTATATTCGTTTTTTTCGAATATTTGCTATATTCGCTATAACTTCGTTTTTTTGAATATTCGTAATATTCTAAAACAAGAATATATAGCAATATAGCGAATATTCGGAAAAAAAACTACTATAGAGCAAAATTCGCAAACACTACTACTCCTAAAGTCAAGTATATTGCAGCCTTCTTATTGGCCCACAAGCTAGAAGCAGGGAGGGATAATGTGTACTGATTTAAAAAAAAAATCGAATAAAAAAAAAGGGAAAATACATTTTAAATATTCGAAATTACGAATATATATAACTATATTCGAAATATTCATGAATTTTCGAAGTACCTATATTCGCGATAACAATTCGAAATTCGAATATTCGGGATCAACACTTATCAGTACATGGGGGCAATAGATTTCAATGAACAAATGATGAAACCATACCTGACGCTATGGTAATCCAAGCACTGGTTAAACAGTTGTCTCTGTATCTTCTGCAGTTAGCAGTATACAGTTCCTATGTGGTATATAAAGATTCTAGAAACCAGGCTTTTTTCCTCATTTTTCAAGAGGAAATTATAACATCACTGCGGTACCTGACAGATGATATCCCTGGGAGCCTTGGTTTTAGTCTATCAGTAGACTAAGTGAAAGGCATTTCTCTGAGTCTATTCCTTATACTGGAAGCAGAACTACCCCACTGAATAGGTGCAGGGTTTGTACAAAGCTTGGAATTTTAAGAGACACAAGATATTATTGTCCCCAGTATCTGTCAAACCCTGGCTTCTGTATAAAAGATTGCTTTAGGGAATATCACACATCATTACATTATTAGCCTAAATGTAGCATATTTTCCCCAAATTTTCATGTATTGCCATAAAACACAACATAAATCATTCCCTTTATTTGGCCCAAAACATTCTGTTGTGTCATAATTATGTTGTGATGAAACTTTTTCCTTACTGTGACACAATCACAATAAATATATCTCTCTTCCACAAAGAAGAGTGGGTGGTTGAAGAGGGTTCATTATTTTGAGGTGCTATTAATGTTTGACGATATCTGTTTTGGAAGTATGGTGAAAATTTTCCTAAAAAAACCTAAATGCAAAAAAAGTCCTAATTTCCCTAATTTGAATACCTTGAGGGTGTTTTCACACTGTACTGCTGCTGTTCACAATTAGAAGGAATTTTTCCAGACTCGTTTTGAAAAAGCCAACTTCTATGTTTTTATGAATTTACATTGTATAAATAAGGGCAGAGAACTTGGCCCCTTAATGCATAATTTTGGACGCTTGTGTATAACAAGCCACTCTTTCTTCTGACAACTAACACTTGTGCATGCAGTGTATAAATATGGTCAGGCATTTTGCCCCCATAAAGGCCTCATTTTTGAATGCTTGTCCTTAACAAATAACTTTTTCTTCTGCCAGTTAACAATTGTGTGTGCCGTGTATAAACACGGGCAAGCATTCCCATTAAGGCCTAATTTGTGGAAGCTTGTGCATAATGAGTAATTTTTTTCTTTCGACAGTTAAAGGGGTTGGCCACTCTCCATGTATTTTCTACTACTTTGTGGGAGGCAGGGAAAAAGTCAATTTCTAAAATATGTCATTAAGTAGATATGCCTTTTTTTCCCCCTATAATCTGAAGCCACTCCCCCTGAGCCCTGCTCTGCCCTGCAGCCGTGTTCGTCCATGGCTGCACGCGACATGGAGGAGCATCACAGCAAGCTTGTCCATGCCAGATGATCTGTGTAGTCTATCTGTGCCTGCACTCTTCTCCCTCACCTGTAAGAGCAGAGCATGTACAGTCTGCTCCCATCAGTGGTGCCCTCCAAGTCTGTTAGAAATCAGCAGCTAGTGGAGAAGGAAGATGTGCTTCCCTGAAGTTCCCTACAAGCAAACCCGGAGCCCCTGCATAGTGTAATGACCAGGAAGCGGCGCCTTCTCTTCACACAGCTAATCGGCGGGGTGCTGTGTGTCGGGCCCCTGCCGAACAGATATTGATGACCTATCTTGATGATAGGTCATGAATGTATATGGCAGGACAACCCCTTTAACCCCTTCAGGATGAGGCTATTTTCCTTTTTTTTTTTTACTTCTGGATTTCCCGTAGCCATAACATAATTTTCCATTATAGCTGTATGAGGGCTTTTTTTTTTTTCATTTTGGAGCATTCTGTTCTGTTCAGTTCAGTTTTGTCCCCATTGACAATGAATGGGGACAAAACTGAAGCGTTTTTTTTCTAGTATTGAGCCCTTATGACGGATCTCAATACTGGAAAACTTTAACGCTAGTGTAAAAGTGCCCTTAAAAAATAAATAAATGTGCCACAGTATAAATACAGCAATACCACATTTGAAAATGTTTTCTTTTGAAAAATATAGCAAAAAAATATATATTCTTTTCTTTGCATGATTGAGGGCTAATTTTTTGCGTTGTGATCTGTAGTTTTATTATTTATACCACTTTGGATTGTGTGGGTTGAGTTGGTTTTTGATCACTTTTTATTCTTTTTTTCTTTCAATGAAGCAATGAAAAAAATCAAATTGGCCATTTAGATATTTTTTTCAGTTATACCATTCGCCCTATGGGATACATATTTCCCATAGGGCGGTGGTGCTAAAGATCATTTATATTTTTATTTTATATTTATTTTTACCTTTATTTTGAAGAAAGAGGGGAAAAAAATTGGCAGTGCGGAACGTATCTTGCGGATCACAGGCCTATTGAAGTTAAAGGGTCCACATTGGTACCTGTGCATTGTGGACCACTATTTGTGGTGCAGCACTCTTGGGGAAATCCACCTCAGGTGCCATGGTTACAAAAATCATGGCATCTGAGCATTGAATGGGTTCTCCGGGAATAAAGAAACTGAAAATATTTATATATGACTTTTTTTATAGATATATTCCCAAATACTTTTCAGTAGTTTTAATGGCTTGTTTAGTTTCTTGAGCAATCATTAGTAGAAATAAAATGGCCTCTGTCCTATTAATACACACAAAACTGGTCCTAATCAGACAGCAGGACAAGTTACTTCAGAGCTAAATAGCTACCTCATCCTCCTATCTGTTCTGCTTGTCAGGGATTATGATTCTCAGTACAGATGATAAGAGCTTCAGCTGAATCTCTGTAGGAATGAAGGAGACATGAGGGTGGGGATGTGGATAATGAGCAACAGCACTTGTATGCAGTCTCCATTACCACAGCCTGCCCTGTCCGTCATCTCTGTACTTCATGTCTCCTCATGAACTCCATTCCTATAGAGATTCAGCTGAAGATCTTATCATCTGAATAACGGATCATAGTCCCTGACAAGCAGAGCAGAGCGGAGGCTGGGGCAGCTCTTTAGCAAAGTCTTGTGAAGTAACTTGTCCTCCTGTGTGATTAGGAGAGGTTTTGTGTACTAATAGGATGGCGGCCATTTTATTTCTTTTAATTAGAGATGAGCAAATTTCATGTTATAAAATTTGTTTGCGCTTAATGCAATTCTATGACGGAATGTATAACTGAATTCCTTTAGAAACCATTCCGTTATTCATTCCGTCATAATAGAAGTCTATGGCTTGCATAACGGATCTGTCCTGTTTCCGTTATACAGGCCATAGACTTCTATTATGACCGAATTAATAACGGAATGGTTCTAAAGGAATTCAGTTATACATTCAGTCACAGAATTGCGTTATGGTCCATGGTAACGGAATCAATAACACAATTCTACTTTTACCACCAAACGAAGCGCAAGCGAAATTCAAAATATGAAATTCGCTCATCTCTACTCCTAATGATTGTTCCCCAGACAAAATGAGCCATTATAACGAATGAAAGGTATTTGGGAATATATTTATAATAAATAAATAGTTTGGTATTTTCATTTTCTTAATTCCCGGAGATCGACATTATGGCCAATCACAGACATTAGCCCTGGGTCTCTGCTCTTTAACCCTTTCACTACTGGAGGTTTTTTTTATTTTCATTTTTTCTTCCCCATCTTTCCTGAGACATAACTTTTGTATATTTCCGTTCACATAGCTATAGGGCTTATTTTTGCCGCGACAAGTTCTACTTTCTAATGTCACCATTAATTATGCCATACAGTGTAGTAGGAAGCATTAAAAAAAAATCCAAATGGGGTGGAATTGGAAAAAAAATGCAATTCCTCCACCGCTTTACTGTTTTTGTTCCCACGGCTTTTCGTGTGCAGCAAAACTGACCCATGCAATTCATTCTCTGGGTTAATACCATTACAATGATACCCCATATGTATAGTTTTTTTATGTCTAAATGTGTGTGTGTGTGGGGTGGGGGGGGGGGGGGGAATGTTAACTTTGAAAAAGAAAAACAAAAAAGAACTATATTCTGACCCCATACCTTTTTTTTTATAGTTATGTCTACTGAGCTGTATATGTGTTTTTTATTGATACTATTTTGGGTTGTGTGTGACTTTTTGATCACACTTTATTACATTATTTTGGGTAAGAGAAGCAATGAAAAAATGGTAAATTGGCCATTTTGAAAAAATTTTCAGTTACGCCATTCTCAGTATTGAAAAAATATTTTTATATTTGAATAGTATGGATGTTTTTGGCTGTGATACCCATGATGTTTAATTTTTTTTTATTTAGGTATTTATTTTTTATTATACGGAAAGGGGGTGATTTAAACTTTTTTTTAATTTTTTTATATATATATTTTTTTTTATGATTTTGAAGCTCATATATGAGCCTATAAAATCTGTTAATTTTTCATTTTGAACCATCATGTATTTTTTAAATGACTTAATTATTGTGAATAGCTAATTTCTTATCTTGGCCTGCCATCTGGTGGCCAAAATAAGAATTGCAGCATGAATGCTGTGAGCAGTGATGGCCAGTTTGCATTTTTCGCCCGCGAACACATGCGTGCTGCCATCTTTTCTTACAAGTCCGGCGAGGCACATGTAAGCCCTTACCTGTGCCTGCACCACGAGCCGGTCAGCGGGAGCAGGCAGTTCCGAGAACAGCCTGACGGCTGTTCTCGGAACTGCCTGCTCCCAGTGACCGCATTTGATTTAAGAGCGGCAGCCAAATTGGCCGCATTTATTATTTTTTTGGGCCATTTAGATGCCGTGATCTCACTTGATCACGGTATCTAAAGCCTTTAATTACAGCGATCAGCATTATTGCCGGTCACGGTGCCTGTGTTACATGTACAGCGTTGGTAGTGAATGGGTTAAAACAGCAAAAAAGCAAGAACAGAATCTAAACAAAACCTGTCTCAGCAAACTACACTTTGCTGAAACCACTGCAGCTTTCTGGATTTCAGTTATCTCATCCAGCTGAGGTATCTGGGTGAGATTTGCACACCTTCCACCACTTTACAGTAAACATCACCACGATAGATATAGAGATGTAAATAGATACAGTAAATGATGATAGCTATCTCTCCATCTTCACACACACACATTATATACTGTATATCTACACACACTCTGTACACATATATACAAATCAACACACATGTATGTATTGTATACATCACATTGTTGGAAAAGCAGTAACCTTTTATTCAATGTTGGGAATGGCATTGCTATAATCAATGTGAGCATGCTATGCTGAATGCAGTAGAAAAATTATATATACACAGTATATCTCTCATGATTCAAATATCTCTTGGCATTAATTTTTGTCTGGGGCACTTTATTGTTTTTTATACCTATGGTGGCCAACCCCTTTAACAGTTGTGCATGTCTAAATACGGGGAGGCATTATGCCCCAGTTAAAACATAATATTTAGACATTTGGTCCCAACAAGTCACTGTCTTTTTCACCGTGTGTGTTATAGGGACAATTTTTGGAAGCTTTCTAATATGAAAAAGCATAATATATGCTAGAGCGCAGTGTGTTTTTAAAAACGTTGTTTGTTAACCCCGTCAAACATACATTTACCCATAGCTATATATGTCAGTGTCACTGATATTATTTGCTGAGGCTGCTTTCACACTCGTAAAATTGTATGTGGGGCGGCTCACTAAATCCCCAAAAATGGAGTGAGGTGCTCAAGCCAAACGGAGCGTACCCAATGCTTGTAGTGGAGAATTGAGAGAAAAGTAAAGGGATGGCACTCTGGTCATAGGTGGTGCATGGAAAATAATATTTATTATGGGATGGCTTGTAATGCCAAATAACAACAAAAAATTTAAAAATAGAATGTAGATCTGTGGATTTTCAGATAAAAATATTAATAAATATTGAAAGATAATACAATATAAAATGATTAACCTTCAGTTAAATAATCCTAGGGAAATCAGGCATACATAATATTGTGGCAGTGTATATAAAATACAAAATACAATATACAATACAAAATCGGTTAGATAAATAGATAAAAAGCCATAGGTGACGGTATTATATGAGTCTTATGGACCTACTGGAGGTAGGTGTAAGTATCCAGTCTAAGAGTACCCAATGTCCAAAAAAGAACAGATTTAGTAGGGAGTGGGGGCCTCCTTTGGGGAGTATGGTATTGTTCAATTTGGTTTGCCCTCTTATCCCAGATAAATGAGATATTCACATCCAATTACAATCTGCTTAATTTCATAGTAATAGTCCAGTAGATTATACTGTGTAATACTGCTATGCTAGCAGGTACGTTACCCTCCTGATGATCAGAGGTAGGCTGGTGAGTGGCTCCTGACGGGCGGGTGGCGTCCACGTCTATTGTTCCCGCTCACGGGGCTATGTGCTCTGCCTATTTGCTGCTGTAGCTCTTTGTCACTTCCGGTGACATCACTTGTGCTCGCTGGCTCTCCCGCTCAATTCTCATCGGCGTTCCACGTGGGGGCCGATGGCGGGGAAAAAAAGCTGCAGCTTTCAAAGAAATATAATTTGCTCCGGAGCTCTTTAGTTCTAGGATCCTTTTTGGTTTAGCTATCTTGGCTTGGGTATGGCTACCTCAATATCCCATACGCGTTTCGGAGCGTGCTGCTCCTTCTTCAGTGGGAATGGGCACTCAACTTCACCCTCGTGTTTGGTGCAGATCCATCATGGATCTGCACAGACGGATCAGCACCTATAATACAACAGCATGCATCCGTTCAGAACGGATCCGTTTGTATTATCTTTAACATAGCCAAAACAAATCCGTCTTGAACACAATTGAAAGTCAATAGGCGACAGATCCATTTTCTATTGTGCCATATTGTGTCAATGAAAACAGATCCGTCCCCATTGACTTAAATTGTGTGTCAGGATGGATCAGTTTGCCTCCGCATCATCAGGCGGACACCAAAACGCTGCAAGCAGCGTTTTGGTGTCCGCCTCCAGAGCGGAATGGAGACAAACTGATGCATTCTGAACGGATCCTTGTCCATTCAGAATGCATTAGGGCAAAACTGATCCATTTTGGACTGTTTGCGAGAGCCCTGAACAGATCTCACAAACAGAAACCGTTTTAGTTTGTGAAAGTTAGCCTAATGCAGTCAGAGCAAAGAGCAAAAATTCATAAAATGTTAACAAAAAGCGATAACAACTTTTCCTAAAAAAATAATAATAAATCAGAATCTAGGGAAACTAGATGTTGTGATATACCCCTTTTCAGGGCAG
This sequence comes from Bufo gargarizans, assembly GCF_014858855.1. Taxonomy (NCBI): domain Eukaryota; kingdom Metazoa; phylum Chordata; class Amphibia; order Anura; family Bufonidae; genus Bufo; species Bufo gargarizans. Next base: position 377,566,201 of record NC_058083.1, on the reverse strand, counting down.
TTGCAGCAACTTCGATTCACAACTAATTGATTTGGGCACAAATCGAATTTTTAAAAAAATTCTATGAATCAGACACAAAACGAATGACAAGAAGTTCTCTCATTCTATCCCTTTCTTGAATGTCATAATTCTGTCTTTTTTTTTTCAACCATACTATATAACAATATAAAAGCTTGTTTTAAACAATTAGTCATATTCTGGTGACCCATTCTCTTTAAAGGGGTTTCCTCACCCCCTTGGGCAGACTCCCCCACATTGCCGAACCTGTGAACAGAAGCATTCTTATCTACTTCCTTCCTGCTCAGGGTTCTGGCTCCTTTGCTATCTCTCCATCACCTCCGCTCTCCCCATATCAACATCAGGTTTGACATGGCTGCTACAGGCAATAACTAGCTGTAGTGGTCATGTCACTGGGTCAAGTGTAGCATACCGGGCCTAGGAGTTTCACTTGTTCAATTTATGAGTATTCTGTTTTATCATGGTGACTACTAGAGTTGAGTAAATCGAAGCATCTGAAGCAGAATTTGATCCAAAGTTTAGGAAAAAAATTATTTACAACAAAGCCAAATTCCCTTGCGCTTTGTGGTAATTAATAATTGCTCCTTAAAATGGCAGCTAGAGTTGCCTTAGAAAGAATGGGAAAAAAATATTCACCTCATCCACCTGCTCGCTCAAAGGCATTCCACTCCTCTCTTGAGTGGAAAACACCCACCGAAAGACCTGTGCGGGTCCTTTGGGAGATCTTTTCCACTCAAGAGAGGAGTGGACTGAGTGGATCAGGTGAGTCTTTTTTTTTAACCAAAAAGGCCACTTTGCAATAGCATGCTACCATTTTTAACGGCCGTTTGATGGGTGCACCTCTGTCTAAGCGGCCTCTAAAACTGGTCCCATTGATTGATAGGCTGAATAGGGTTTTAACATGATTCATGACAAATTAAATTGTAACAAATCAAATTTTTGGTCAAACTTCTGTAGAGCTTCCAAATTGAATTTTTCAAAACTCCGCTCATCTCTAGTGACTATTCATTTGTTTTTAAGTGTGCATAATACAAGTTATGTTTTATATGTATTATACTGTATGTATAAACGTCTATCTGTTTCAGTTATAGTTACCTGATGCCCTCCTTTTCATCTTTTGATCCTGAGATCTGCCACTTCTTGGGCTCCTCTTCAGCCATACAAGATGGCTGCACTGCTTCTCAGACTCCCTGATGCAAGCTGTGCATTTGTTAGCTCATGATACATCCTGCTGCCCTTCTTTACGAGAACATTGCTGGTTAATCCAAGACCAAGGCTGAACAAGTAGGTAGTTTCTTGGGCTACAGATGCACAGTACTGTATATATCTGTCACGGTCCCTCAGGTGACATGTCAGGAAATCAAGGAGACTGGCTGAGCGTGGAGGAATCTAACAGCCTTCTTGATTTTTCTTGATTTAGTGTTGATGGGGTTAATTACCACTTCCCTTGTCTCAGCTGTTGCTCAGTGGTCATCACTTCTACCCTTTATAGTCTGACCCTACCCTTCTCACTATGCAGTAGATTGCTTCATTTGTTTTTTTAAAGAGCTGGAGTGTGGTTCTCCCTGAGTTTCTACTCATCCTTCTACAACAAAAGCTAAGTGTCTCGCTTGTTTGTACGATATTTTGTCTTTTCCCCTTGGTTGTTGTTACTAGGCCTCAAGGAGACACTTGTTCCTTCATCTGGAAAAGAAAGGGTTGTCTCAGCCCTGCCAATATCTTTATGGCTCCTCAGGGTCTCCAGGGCTTCCAGGTTCCTGTGTATGGGTATTTCTACCTTTCAAGGGGTGCCCATACAGTTAGGAGTCAGGGCTAGGAGTAGGGTTCTTCAGGTGGTGACCCTTTCCCTTCCCTAACGTTAAGGCCTAGTGGCTTTTCCCTTCTCCCCTGTGTGTGGTGTTTACTCTTTTACCGCATCCGTGACAGTATCAAATATTCTAAGTAATTTTGCATGCTTGCAATTTTTAGCATCTTTTTGGTTAAACGGTTGTCCAAGTTATTTTTTTGTTGTATATTCATAAAATTCAAATCAAATGTAAGGGACTTTCAATTTATTTACTTTATCCTGTTCTTCTAGTTAGCTAAGCGTCACATGACCTGTGATGTCAGCTTTTTTCCTTGCTCTGACGTTCCATGCACAAGCCTGATGGAGCAGGAGGAGAAGGTCTGCCTCTGTGCAAGGAACTTCACTGTGAAGGCTGTGCTAGTTGTAGTGATAAGCCACACCCCTGGCACTGCCCGATCTGCTGGCTTAGCTGTCTGCCTTGTGTCTCCCCTCCCACTGAATTCTTCAGGACAGTTTAACCCCTTCTACCATCAGCAGCACAAACTCACTTGTTGGAGGCTCTGCCTCAGGTACTGAGCAGTTGCAGGGTGTCCTCGTCTCCAGGAACTGAGAAGATGAATGCTGTGCACAGGACCTTCCCTCCCTTCACACCCTGCAAACACAAAGGTGACAAAGACCGAAGAAGTTCTCTCCTCAGTCCTCTTCTTCTGGCTGTGAGGAAGTTTCTGCAGAGTATTGCACTAGAACAGGAAGGGGGAGTCCTGTGTGTATCAGCAATAACATTGTACTGTACAGCATGGACTTGTAGTCCCACACATAGTATCCCAGCAGTCAGACTGCACTCAGTGCAGTAATTTAATTCACTCCCTTTGCAGAGCAGACATATTTGTTGACAACCACAAATATTCATGAGGAAAATCTCAGAGATTGTTGTTACACGCCTCCCATAGCTGTGCAACTGCATGTCAACAAAGGGCAAGAACAGAACTAGGGAAATATATACACATGTATATATTGCTGACCATCAGATTTACAGTGCTTTATTTTTTTTTCAAACTCCTGTAACCATTAAAAGGGATCAGCTACTGAGGACACAGTCTTTATACACTGCCTGTCCCCAAAAAGTCGCCACCAAAATTTTGGGGGGACCGCCTTTGGCTTTGATTACAGCATGCATTCACTGTGGCATTGTTTCGATAAGCTTCTGCAATGTCACAAGATTTATTTCCATCCAGTGTTGCATTAATTTTCCACCAAGATCTTGCATTGATGATGGTAGAGTCTGACTGCTGCGCAAAATCTTCTCCAGCACATCCCAAAGATTCTCAATGGGGTTAAGCTGCGAACACTGTGGTGGCCAATCAATGTATGAAAATAATGTCTCATGCTCCCTGAACCACTCTTTCACAATTTGAGCCCGATTAATCCTGGCATTGTGATTTTGCCCGTGCCATCAGGGAAGAAAAAATCCATTGATGGAATAACCTGGCCATTCAGTATGTCCAGGTAGTCAGCTGACCTCATTTTTGGTGCACATACTGTTGCTGAACCTAGACCTGACCAACTGCAGCAACCCCAGATCATAGCACTGCCCCCACAGGCTTGTACAGTAGGCACGAGGCATGATGGGTGCATCACTTCCTCTGCCTCTCTTCTTACCCTGATGCGCCCATCACTCTAGAACAGGATAAATCTTGACTCATCAGACCACATGACCTTCTTCCATTGCTCCAGAGTCCAATCTTTATGCTCCCTAGCAAATTGAAGCCTTTTTTTCTCGTTTGCCTCACTGATTAGTGGTTTTCTTACGGCTACACAACTGTTCAGTCCCAATCCCTTGAGTTACCTTCGCATTGTGCGTGTGGAAATGCTCTTACTTTCACTATTAAACATAGCCCTGAGTTCTACTGTTGTTTTTCTTCAATTTGATTTAACCAAACATTTAAGTGATCGCCGATCACGATCATTCAGGATTTTTTTCCCGCCACATTTCTTTTTCAAATATGATGGGTCCCCACTATCCTTCCAGTTTCTAATAATGCGTTGGACAGTTCTGAACCCAATTTTAGTAGTTTCTGCAATCTCCTTAGACATTTTTTCTCTGCTTGATGCATGCCAATGATTTGACTCTTCTCAAACAGACTAACATCTTTTCCACGACCACAAGATGTGTCTTTCGACATGGTTGTTTAAGAAATGAGAAGCAACTCATTGCACCAGTTTGGGTTAAATAATTTATTGCCAGCTGAAAGATAATCGCCCATGCAGTAATTATCCAATACAAGGCTCATAACTATTTGCTTAGTTAAATCCAGGTGGCGACTTTTTTGGGACAGGCAGTGTATTTACATGTAGCTGTATTTTTGTACAGTAGGAGTAGAAGAAATTAAGAAACATGTATTTTCTTGAATGACGTTCATCTCATTCTCCTGCATTATTGGAGTAGATATTACATTTTAAGAACTAGGTGAAAATATTTTCAGTATTGCTTAATTTGCACTCACTACAGTATGTTGTGCCATGTGACCCAGAGTTGTGAATTCTTTTAAATATTGTATGACATAAATAATCAACTGTGAACAATAAGAACAATGGGGTACATTTATAAAGATCGTTGTTTTAAACACCAGTCTTAATAATCCCTATAGCTGCCGGTGGATCGCCAAAGTTATGCAGAGGCGCTGGTGTCTTACATTTAGACCATTTTCTACTCCAAAACCAGGCTTTGAAAATGATGACTGAGACAGGCCTACTGACCCGCCCCCTTCCCCGCCCCCACACTACGCCCACTTTTTTAGGCCTGACGTGAGCTGGAAAGAAGTCTCAGATTCTGCAACACCATGGCGTGTGAAGAAGGACCAGCACTCACTTTCTTGATGATATGAAGAGACGTTTATTCAAGGTATAATAGCATTATCAGTGACTAGTTTCGGCTCAACTGCAGTTTGAAAAAGGCTCAGGCTTGAGCTGAAACTTGTCACTAATGATGCTATTATGCCTTGAATAATCGCCTATTCATATCATCAAGAAAGTGAGTGCCGGTCCTTCTTAACTATATACTAGTGGGATGCCTTGCCACTGCAGTGCCGACTCATCTTCTTCAAACACCATGGGGTACGACAGAATCTGCTCCAGATATGCGCCACAAAATCTGGTCATAAATGACCCTCAATATTTCCTTTATCACATTAAGGGTCCATTTACACGTCCGTTGTTTCTTTCCTGATCTGTTCCGTTTTTTGCGGAACAGATCTGGACCAGTTCTGTACCCATTCATTTTCAATGGGTCCTAAAAAAAAAAAAACGGACTTTGTGCTGTCTGATTTTTTTCAGGACCCATTGAAAATGAATGGGTACAAAACTGGTCCAGATCTGTTCCGCAAAAAACGGAACAGATCAGGAAAGAAACAACGGACGTGTGAATGGACCCTCAAGATAACTTGTCACTTGACATTAATTAAATGATAGCTCAGTGATATTAATGTTTTTTTTTTTCTTTTTTCTTAGTTATGATGTTCACAATTATGATGATGAGTTACTGATATCAATATAAACTGTATTGCTGAAGCCAGGGAACATTTTTATTGAACCTGCATTTGCTAACTTGAGACTAGGGAGAGTAGTGTCAGTATTGGATGTTATATGTTTGTAATATGTATATATAATACACTACACCAAGAAAACAAATATTTTATCACACAATAAGGCCTCATGCACACGACCGTTTTTTTTTAAGGTCCGCAAAAACGGGGTCCGTAGGTCCGTGATCCGTGACCGTTTTTTCGTCCGTGGGTCTTCCTTGTTTTTTGGAGGATACACGGACATGAAAAATGGAAAAAAAAATCTAAGTCAAGTTTGCCATTGAAATGATAGGATAAAACGGACACGGATCACGGACACGGATCACGGACACGGATGACAATCTTGTGTGCATCCGTGATTTTTCACGGACCCATAGACTTGAATGGGTCCGTGAACCGTTGGCCGTGAAAAAAATAGGACAGGTCATATTTTTTTCACGGCCAGGAAACACGGATCACGGATGCGGCTGCCAAACGGTGCATTTTCCGATTTTTCCACGGACCCATTGAAAGTCAATGGGTCCGTGAAAAGAAACTGAAAACGGCACAACGGCCACGGATGCACACAACGGTCGTGTGCATGAGGCCTAATACTTGTTCTTACCACAGAACATATGAAAACTATGAAATTTAAGCAAAAAAGTTTCATTTAATGCTTTTTATTTTTCAGGATCACTAACAGAAAAAGTTTCCCAGAGAGAAGGGACAGGAAAAGCAGGTATTCATTAGTTTTGTTTACACACAGCAGAGCTAGAGTACAAATATGTATCCATTATTTTACTACAGGGAATTTTTCCATAGCATTTTTTAATTTGGGAGTATTTCTGATTCTTTTAGTATTTTCCTGGTATTTCCAACATTTTTTTTTCATAAACTACTTCAACCAGATGTTAGCTTAAATGTAATAAGAAAATATAAAATGCACCACGAAAGCTGCATTTTATGTGACATTTTGACTTTTTGGGTCATTGGCTATTTTTCAAAATCTGTATTTTCTAGGTATCGCATTTTCATATGCTACCTAAAGAAAGTCCAATAAATATTAACTTTTTATGCAGTGAGTTTTCATATGCTACCTAAAGAAAGTCCAATGAATACTAACGTGTTTATGCAGTAAGTTTTTCAAGACAGAGTCCAAAAATTGGAACATGCAAACTGTTCAATCAGTGCTTTTTGTATTTATTGCTGTGCTTCTCCCTCCCCATAATGCTTCTCTTCAAAAGAGACATGCAAGCTAGTCTCCTTTTCAAAAGAAAAGAAAAACTGAGTGTCTTATACCAGGAACCCAGCTTGTGTGCAAGCTAAACTCCCACCTGCCCAAACTGCTGGCTGTGCAGTTGCTGCCATAACAGGTAGTGGATTGCATTGCCTTTAAGAAACTGATGGTGTGCGCTCAGTCTTTCTAGATATCTAGCTGTCATTATTTATAAAAATAAAATACTGTCTTGTACTTTTATGTGGGAAAGAACATGAGGCACTCCTTAGAATTGTTGGCTGTACAGCTAGATTGTCCTATGCCAGGTGAATATCCACCTCCTCTGCACACTTCTCAATGGACAACCTTGCACCCTGACAGAAACAAGGCAGAGTTTGAATTCCATTCTCCCTCCCTCATATCATGTGAAAACTGAAGCGTTGCCATGCTGACTTAGAACTGATGAGCCAGGTTGAGAGAAGCCATACAGCAGAGAAGTGGTGGTGGAGGGAATGAGGCTGATGATGCTGATGACACCATTTGCCATGATCATGATCATCAGTCTTGGCCAGGTCATCGGGCATGGTGGAAAACCTGGCTTGCTCACATGCTGACAATCATATTGCTAGCATCAAGCAAATAGATGACTACTGGATAGCCATGTAGTCATCTATTGCCAGGACGTTTTGTGAATTTGCGTTTGCGATCAAATGTTCACGAACCGCACGTTTGCAGCGGGCCACATTCACTTTAATTGCAGGCGAACTTGAAAAACCTTTAGGTCATATTTGCAGCCACAAAATACTTACTAGAAGTGCACAAATAGATCCACAACATGGACAGTAACATATCAGAGGCAATGTATTTTAATCAGGGCCATTTTTATGCCTCTTAAAGGGAAACTCTCACAAATGTCCCCTGCTGGAGCCTAGAAAAATTATATTTTAGGCCACAGGAGTATGGGCCTTAAAAATTCGGCATTCACCTGACAGAAAAGAACAAGTGATTATGTGGCTGGCGGTATATTAGGCAGTCAGTGGATAACAATTTTACTGCAGGCCAGTGGAGTTCAGGCCCCAAACATTAGGCATTCACCGGACAGAAAAGAACAAGTGATTATGTGCCTGGAGGTATTTTAGGCAGTCAGAGAATAACAATTTTACTGTAGGCCAGTGGAGTACAGGCCCTAAACATTAGGCCATTAGGCATTCACCGGACAGAAAATAACAAGTGATTTTGTGGCTGTAGGTACATTAGGCCTTCACTGAATAACAATTTTACTGTAGGTCAGTGGAGTACAGGCTCCAAAAATTAAGCATTCACCTGACAGAAAAGAACTTGTGATCATGTGGCTGGGAGGTATATTAGGCGGTCAGTGGATAACAATTTTACTGCAGACCAGTGGAGTACAGATCCCTAATGTTAGGCATTCACCTGACAGAAAAGATCAAGTGATTATGTGGCTGGAGGTATATTAGGCAGTCAGTGGATAACAATTTTACTGTATTTACTGTAGGTCAGTGCAGGCCCCAAAATTAGGCATCCACCTGACAGAAAAGAACAAGTGATTATGTGGCTGAGGTACATTAGGCGGTCACTGAATAACAATTTTACTGTAGGCCAGTACAGGCCCCAAAAATTATGCATTCGCCTAACAGAAAAGTACTTGTGATGATGTGTCTGGAAGTACAATAGGCGGTCACTGGATAAAAAAATTACTGTAGGCCACTGGAGTAGAGGCCCCAAAAATTAGGCATTCACATGACAGAAAAGGCCTTTTATGCCTCTATATACAGTATATATAAGACAAGGACCATTCTTTGTTCTCTGTGGTGGTGGATATGTGTGGGCTGGCATGAGGACATTCAATTACACGTGGTCGACACAGGTGTTGAATTCCTCCAAGATCCATGCCTCATTCATTTTTAGAAATGTCAGGTAGTCCACACTGTTGTGAGCTAGGCGAGTGCGCTGATCGGTCAGGATCCCCCCTGCTGCGCTGGACGTCCTTTCAGACAGGACACTCGACGAGGGTCAAGCCAAGAGTTCCATTGCAAATTGTGCCAGCTCTGGCCACACGTCAAGCCTGCACACCCAGTAGTCCAGGGGTTCTTCGTTTCTCAGAGCGTCCACATCGGCCATGAACACGATGTAGTCGGACACCTGTTGGTCTAGGCGTTCCCTGAGTCTGGATCCGGAGGGCAGCTCTCAAAGGGGTTGGCTGCAAGAATGATATCATATCCGAAGTGACCAACACATCTTCAAACCGCCCTCTTCTTGCAGGTGTGGTAGGATTGGTACCTGCACCTGTTTCTCTGTGGGTGGAAAGTCCTTTGCCAGCACCCGCAACAGCAGAATGCAGAATTTCTCACAGAAAGGCCTGGAAAGACTTCATTCTGACAGTCCTCTATGATGCTGGTAATATGTCCGCCATTTAGTGTTTGGGTCTATGTACGTTGCCACCCAGTATGGGAAATGGATCCCCTGACTCGATTGGAGAGGATATGGTGGTGGTGGTGGTGTTTATATAGGTGCACACAGCAGAGAGTGAGGATGGTGCAGATACAAAGGATGAGGAGGGTGCAGAAGCAGAAGGCTGAGTGAGCCACTCAACCAACTCTGGTGCGTCCTTTGACATAACTGCACGCCCCGCCTCCAACTTCCCAGCCTGGTGCACCTGCCCGACCCCTACCACCCCTGCAGAACTGCTTGCAGCTTACTCTGCCTGTCATTTTCAAAATCATCCTTTGCCAAAGAAGAGCAGTATTTGTGGAAGCAAGTATATTGCAGGCCTCAATCAGTATTTTGTGGAAACAGGTATATAGAACACCTGAATCAATATTTTGTAGAAGAAGGTATATCGCACCCCATAATCAGTATTTTGTGAAAGCTGATATATTGCACCCCTCAATCAGTATTTTCTGGAAAAAAGGTATATCAAACGTCTTAATCAATATTTTGTGGAAGCAGGTATATTGCACCCATAACTCCCTATTTTGTGAAAGCAGGTATAGAAAAAACTCCTTAATTAGTATTTTGCAGAAGCAGGCATATCTCAACCCTCAATAAGTATTTTGTGGAAACAGGTATATAGAACCCCTGAATAAATATTTGATGGAAGCAGGTATATCGCACCCCTCAATCAGCATTTTGTGGAAGCAGTTATATCGTACCCCTCAATCAGTATTTTGTGGAAGTAGGTATATCGCACCCCTCAACCAGTATTTGTTGAAAAATGTATATTGAACACCTGCATCAATATTTGGTGGAAGCCGGTATATCGAACCCTTCAATCAGTATTTTGTGGAAACCAGTATATAGAACACCTTTATCAGTAATTTGTAATAGCAGGTATATCCAACCCCTCAATCAGTATTTTGTGGAAACAGGTATATAGAACACCTGAATGAATATTTGTTGGAAGCAGGCATATCACACCCCTTAATCAGTATTTTGTGGAAGAAGGGATATCAAACCCCTCAATTAGTATTTTGTAGAAGTAGGTATATCCCACCCCTCGTTCAGTATTTGTGGAAACAGGTATATAGAACACTTGAATTAATATTTGGTGGAAGGAGGTATATCACACCCCTCAATCAGTATTTTGTGGAAGCAGGTTTATAGAACACCTAAATCAGTAATTTGCAGAAGCAGGTATATCCCAACTCTCAATCAGTATTTTGTGGAAACAGGTATATAGAACACCTGAATCAATATTTGGTGGAAGCAGGTATATTGTACCTCTCAATCAGTATTTTGTGGAAGCAGGTATATCGCACCCCTCAATTAGTATTTTGTGGAAGTAGGTATATCGCACCCCTCAATCAGTATTTTGTAGAAGCAGGTATATTGCACTCGTCAATCAGTATTTTGTGGAAGCAAGTATATAGAACCCCTGAATCAATATTTGTTGGAAGCAGGTATATCGCACCCCTCAATTGGTATTTTGTGGATGCCGTTGTATCACAGGCCTCAATCAATATTTGGTGGAAGCTGGTATATTGCACCCCTCTTTGTGGAAGCAGGTATATAGAACTACTTAATCAGTATTTTGTGGAAACAGGCATATAGCACCCCTGAATCATTATTTGGTGGAAGTAGGCGCATCGCACCTCCCAATCATTATTTTGTGAAAGCAGCTATATCAAACCCCTAAGTCACTATTTTGTTGAAGCATGTATATCGCACCCCTCAATAACTATTTTGTGGAAGCAGGTATATAGAACCTCTCAATCAGTATTTTGTGGATACAGGTATATAGAACACCTGAATTAATATTTGGTGGATGCAGTTATATCGTAACCCTCAATCAGTATTTTGTGGAAGCAGGTATATTGCACCCCTCAAATAGTATTTTGTGGAAGCAGGTATATCGCACCCCTCAATCAGTATTTTGTGGAAACAGGGATATAGAGCATCTGAATCAATATTTGGTGGAAGCAGGTATATGTAGGCATATCAAAACCCTCAATCTGTATTTTGTGGAAGCAGGCATATAGAACCTTTTAATCAGTATTTTGTATAAGCAGGCAGATCGCACCCCTCAATCAGTATTTTGTGGAAATGGATATATAGAACCCCTGAATCAATATTTGGTGGAAGCAGGTATATCGCACCCCTCAAACATTATTCTGTGGAAGACGGTGTTTCGCAGGCCTCAATCAATATTTTGTGGAAGCAGTTATATTGCACCCCTCAATCAGTATTTTTTGGAAGTTGGTTTATCGCACCCTTCAATAACTATTTTGTGGAAGTATGTATATTGCACCCCTCAATCAATATTTTGTGGAAGCAGAAATATCAAACCCCTTAATCACTATTTTGTGGAAGCAGGTATATGTAGGCATATCAAAACCCTCAATCTGTATTTTGTGGAAGCAGGCATATAGAACCTTTTAATCAGTATTTTGTATAAGCAGGCAGATCGCACCCCTCAATCAGTATTTTGTGGAAACGGGTATATAGAACCCCTGAATCAATATTTGGTGGAAGCAGGTATATCGCACCCCTCAAACATTATTCTGTGGAAGACGGTGTTTCGCAGGCCTCAATCAATATTTTGTGGAAGCAGTTATATTGCACCCCTCAATCAGTATTTCGTGGAAGTATGTATATCGCACCCCTCAATCAGTATTTTGTGGAAGCAGAAATATCAAACCCCTTAATCACTATTTTGTGGAAGCAGTTATATTGCACCCCTCAATTAGTATTTTGTGGAAACAGGTATATCAAACCGCTTAATCAGTATTTTGTGGAGACAGGTATATAGAACCCCTGAATCAATATTTAATGGAGGCAGGTATATCGCACCCTCAATTGGTATTTTGTGGATGCCGTTGTATCACAGGCCTCAATCAATATTTGGTGGAAGCAGGTATATAGAACTACTTAATCAGTATTTTGTGGAAGCAGGCATATAGCACCCCTCAATCGGTATTTTATGGAAACAGGTATATAGAACCCCTGAATAATTATTTGGTGGAAGTAGATACATCGCACCTCCCATTCATTATTTTGTAAAAGCAGCTATATCAAACCCCTTAGTCACTATTTTGTGGAAGCAGGTATATCACACCCCTCAATCAGTATTTTGTGGAAGTGGTATATAGAACCCCTTAATGAGTATTTTGTAGAAGCAGTCATATTGCACCCCTCAATCAGTATTTTGTGGAAGCAGGTATATAGAACACCTGAATCAATATTTGGTGGAAGCAGGCATATTGCACCCCTCAATCAGTATTTTGTGGAAGCAGAGATATCAAACCTCTTAATCAGTATTTTGTAGAAGTAGGTATATCATACCCCTCAATTAGTATTTTGTGGAAACAGTTATATAGAATACCTGAATTAATATTTGGTGGAAGCAGGTATATCGCACCCCTCAATCAGTATTTTGTGGAAACGGGTATATAGAACACCTGAATCAATATTTTATGGAAGCCGGTTTATCGCACCCCATAACAACTATTTTGTGGAAGTAGGTATATTGCACCCCTCAATCAGTATTTTGTGGAAGCAGGTATATCAAACCCCATAATCATTTTTTTTTGGAAGCATGTATATTGCACCTCTCAAACAGTATTTTGTGGAAGCAGTTATATAATCCTTCTAAATCAGTATTTTGTGGAAACAGGTATATAGAACACCTGAATCAGTATTTGGTGGGAGAAGGTATATCGCAGCCCTCAATCTGTATTTTGTGGAAGCAGGAATATCAAACCTCTTAATCAGTATTTTGTGGAAGCAGTTATATAGAACCCCTCAATCAATATTTTGTTGAAGCAGATATATTGCACCTCTCAATTACTATTTTGTGGAGACAGGTACAGTGGATATGAAAATTCTTCACACCCCTGTTAAAATGTCAGGTTTCTATGATGTAAAAAAAATTAGACAAAGATACATTATTTTAGAACTTTTTCCATCTTTAATGTGACCTATAACTGTACAACTCAATTGAAAAACAAACCAAAATCTTTTAGGTAGAGGTAATAAAAAATATAAAAATGAAATAATATGGCTGCATAAGTGTGCACACCCTTAAACTAATACTTTATTACATCACTCTTTTTGGGTATAAGTTTATAAGCATGGCACATTTTGACTTGGCAAGATTTCCTACTCTTCTTTGCAAAAACACTCCAAATCTGTCAGACTGCGAGGGCATCTCCTGTTCACAGCCCTCTTCACATCACCCCACAGATTTTCAATCAGATTCAGGTCTGGGCTTTGGCTGGGCCATTCCAAAACTTTAATCTTTTTCTGGTGAAGCCATTCCTTTGTTGATTTGAATGTATGCTTTGGGTCGTTGTCATGCTGAAAGATGAAGTTCCTCTTCATGTTCAGCTTTCTAGCAGAAGCCTGAAGGTTTTGTGCCAATATTGACTGGTATTTGTAACAGTTCATAATTCCCTCTAGCTTAACTAGGGCCCCAGTTCCATCTGAAGAAAAACAGCCCCAAAACACGATGCTGCCACCACCATGCTTCACTGTGGGTATGGTGTTCTTTTGGTGATGTGCAGTGTTGTTTTTGCACCAAACATATAATTTGGAAAAAGGCTTTCGTCTTGCCAATCTACCCCATAGCCCAGGCATATGAAGAATACGGGAGATTGTTGTCACACATAACCAGTATTTGCCAGATATTCCTGCAGCTCCTTTAATGTTGCTGTAGGCCTCTTGGTAGCCTCCCAGACCAGTTTTCTTCTCGTCTTTTCATCAATTTTGGAGGGATGTCCAGTTCTTGGTAATGTCACTGTTGTACCATATTTTCTCCACTTGATGATGACTGTCTTCACTGTGTTCCATGGTATATCTAATGCCTTGGAAATTCTTTTGTACCCTTCTCCTGACTGATACCTTTTAACCATGAGATCCCTCTGATGTTTTGGAAGCTCTCTGTGGACCATGGCTTTTGCTGTGGGATGCGACTAAGAAAATTTCAGGAAAAACCAACTAGAGCAGCTGAACTTTATTTGGGGTTAATCAGAGACACTTTAAATAATTGCAGGTGTATGCTGACTCCTATTTAACATGATTTTGAATGTGATTGCTTTAATCTGAACACAGCTACATCCCCACACTTATGCAACCACATTATTTTAGTTTGTTTTGTTTTCTTCCCTCCACCTAAAATATTTCAGTTTGTTTTTCAATTGAGTGGTACAGTTTATAAGTCATATTAAAGGTGGAAAAAGTTCTGAAATTATTTTTCTTTGACTAATTTTTTTACATCACACAAACCTGACATTTTAACAGGGGTGTGTAAGCTTTTTCTATCCACTGTATAAAAAACCCCTGAATCAATATTTGTTGAAAGCACGTATATATCACACCCCTCAATTAGTATTTTGTGGATGCCAGTGTATCACAGGCCTCAATCAATATTAGGGGGAAGCAGGTATATCACACCCCTCTTTGTGTAAGCAGGTATATAGAACAACTTAATCAGTATTTTGTAGAAACAGGTATATTGCACCCCTCAATTTGTATTTTGTGGAAGCAGGAATATCAAACCCCTTTTTTTGTAGACCCAGGTATATCGCACTCCTCAATCTTTATTTTGTGGAAGCCGGTGTATCACAGGCCTCAATCAGTATTTGGTGGAAGCAGTTATATCGCACCCCTCAATTTGTATTTTGTGGAAGCAGTTATATAGAACCCCTTAATCAGTATTTTGTAGAAGCAGGTAAATAGAACACCTGAATCATTATTTGGTAGAAGCAAGTATATCACACCCCTCAATCAGTATTTTGTGGAAGCAGGTGTATCAAGCAGGTATATCAAACCCCTTAATCAGTATTTTGAAGAATTAGGTATATCCCACTCCTCAATCAGTATTTTGTGTAATCAGTTATATCGGACAACACTTACTGAGATTACACTCCGATGATTTGCTACCCAAAGCACCAGCAGGAGATATAGGGGATGAAGGAAAACAGTCCCTGTCGTCTCCCTCTAGTCTTGCTCAGCCCAGGGACAACCCCTGATGGTGGGAACTCCCTGTCCTCAAACCTAGGCTGATCTAACCCTTACTTAGCCCTGATACAGTGATACTGAAAGGGTGGAGGGTAAAACAAATTGAGTTTTGGTGCTAAAGAGGTAGGCAGTTAAACAGGAAGGACATACAGAATCAACGACAACAATACGACCACATATAATGACCTTATTGATGAAAGGGCCGGAAATAGATGTATCCACAGACCGGAAGGGGTGGAGCCAAATGGGCGTGTATGCACCAGGTGAGCGTCGGTGGGAAATTTGAAACAGATGTTTGTGGGTATTTAGAGGGGGCACCTGACATAGAAACATATGGTCCTTTGAAAGAAAGGGGGCGATCATATCAGTAGATGGACAACTAACTGTGAGTAGTGACATTCTCTTTATATTGAGCATCTATCAGCCCTCCTGGCTCTCTGGTGACCATAATTTTTAACCTCTACAGCCAAGGCAATTGTTGTTCTATGAGGCCATATAAGAGATTTTTTTACTTTTGGAGCTGGTCCTGTGACCGTGAGTTTCAGTGTGTTATCTGGGAGTTTGGTGCAGGTTGCAACCTTGTTACATCTATTGTTGTACACTATATGCACTCTCTCTCCACAGGAACCCAGCAAAATTGACCTCTGGCCTCAGTGCACGCCTGTGTGATCTGCCTATACATGTATATGTCTGTATCTACATTTCTTCTTTTTATGCAGTATCAAGCTGTAGCCCCCTTAATATCTTTTCTATATCCGACAGGATCATGTAATGGTGGATGTTAAGATATTGTGCATCCACAATTAGTGCACTACATCTGACATTTTAAGGTGGATGTATATCCAAAACTAGGAATCACAGCATTCACTGGATATCCACCATTAGTGCACTATACACGTCACTTTAACACCACTAGATGGATTCTAGACATCTCTGATATACCTACCCCTGATGATCCCACAGCGTGGAGGAAATGCGTTGGGGTATTATTTATGTTTTGTGTATGATTATAATGTACTGTGTTACCTAGCTGGCTACAATTAGCAGCATAAGGGTTGTACACACAGTCTACTAGTAGACCCTTTCATCAATAGGGTTATTATATGTGGTATTGTTGTCGTTGATTCTGTATGTCCTTCCTGTTTAACTGCCTACCTCTTTAGCACCAAAACTCAATTTGTTTTACGCTCCACCCTTTCAGTATCACTGTATCAGGGCTAAGTAAGCCTAGGTTCGAGGACATGGAGTCCCCACCATCAGGGGTTGTCCCTGGGCTGAGCAAGACTAGGGTGAGACAACAGGGAGTGTTTTCCCTCATCCCCTATAACTCCTGCTGGTGCTTTGGGTGGCAAATCATCTGAGTGTAATTTCAGTAAGTGTTGTCCGAAATTAATTTGGTAAAATTTTTTAAGGAGTATAAGTAAAATATATGAATTTGAATGGGTTAAATATTTGCTGTAAGCCGTTTTTTATACTAGACCCTTGGAGATCTTGTTACATTGAATTGCTGGTTTGATAAACAGTTATATCAAACCACTTAATCAGTATTTTGTGGAAGCAGGTATATCGCACCCCTCAATCAGTATTTTGTGGAAGCAGGTATATCACATCCCTCAATCAGTATTTTGTGGAAGCAGGTATGTAGAACCCCTTAATCAGTATTTTGTGGAAGCAGGTATATTGCACCCCTCAATCAGTATTTTTTGGGGCAACAGGTATATCACATCCATTGAAAATAGTTTTGTAGTTTTGCTTGCCTGCAGAACTGCACACAACTGCTGCACAATACAAATCTTCTATAATATATTTTCTTTGTTAGAAAGTATATTATAGGTATATCACACCTCTAAATCAGTTTTTCTGAGGGCAACAGGTATATGACACCAGTTACAATTAGTTATTCCAATAGAATTTGTCCTTCTATATAGCTGCGGTATCGCAGCAGAACCGCACACAACTGCTGCACAATACAAATGCACTATAATATACTTTATAAGTTAGAAAGTATATTATAAGTATATCACACCCCTCAGTATATCACAGCTATTGATAGCACACCTATACCAGTCCTTAAAAGGACTTTTGTGGCCCTATTATATAGCGTTTGGTGTCACTAACAGTCTGTCCCTGCTCCACAAAGCAACCTCTCCCTAGACTGGCAAAACACTGAATGTAAAATCGTTACCAGATCGGGTTCTGTTATAGGGTGCGGAAGTGTCCATGTGCTGAAATGTCTCAATTAGCTGTCCTGTCCCACATGATGGATGTGTCATGGGTCAAAGTTCAAACGCAATGCAAAATAATATGGCGCATGCGAACATCGCCATATGTTCGGCGAATGGCAAACAAGCAAAGTTTGACGCGAAACGATGGCCGGGCAAACCGCAAGGCCATCTCTAGTGGTCATAACAATGTGACTTGACTGTTTAAGTCAATCTCAGTTAAGCTTTTTTAGTAAGAGAAAAAGTATACATATTAGTGTAAAATCTAAAATTATTTTAACAGTTTTCATTTTACAAAGTCTTAAAAAAATATTGCTTATATTCAAATTTTAACATTGTGAACCACTTGTTACAATTATGGTCACTCCTAAATTGTAATACCTTAGGACTTTATATACAGTATGTCTTTGTTTTATATTATAATTTATATTTACTGTATTTACTGTACTTTTTCTGTGTTTACTGTACTGTATTTATATTTACTGTTTACTATATTTACTGTCAATTTAGTCTTTGTGTTCATATTTACTTTTTTTTTATTTATGTAGATGATGTGTCTGTTGTGTTAGAAACACAACCTCAAGGAGATGAAGAAGGTAAAAAATTATTTTCATGCTGTAAA
This sequence comes from Bufo gargarizans, assembly GCF_014858855.1. Taxonomy (NCBI): domain Eukaryota; kingdom Metazoa; phylum Chordata; class Amphibia; order Anura; family Bufonidae; genus Bufo; species Bufo gargarizans. The sequence continues at coordinate 377,548,299 of NC_058083.1, read as the reverse complement.
TGATTTATATTTTTAAATCTGGTTTTATAATAAATTTGTATTTGTCTCACGTAAGACTGGAGTATCACAATGAACACTCATTCCTCTTATTCTATATTTTTATTAAACTATACTTATTAAATACATTGAATGTCATTTGTTCCTTGCAATGTTAACTTTTCCAGCTTGAAAATAAGATGAGAAATATTTTCTCTGTTTGAGTGTCCCATTTTATAAGCATTATCACAAACATAACCTTTGGTTACAGCCTGTAATGCAACAAAATGGAGAAACTTTCCAGTTACATAGGTTGATTATCAGGCCAGTTATTAAGAACGAATATTCATATGAACACCTAGGCCTCTTTCACACGGGCGTCATGTTTTTGGCCCGGATAAGATGCGGGTGCGTTGCGGGAAAATGCACGATTTTCCCGCGCAAGTGCAAAACATTGTAATGCGTTTTGCATGCGCATGAGAAAAATCGGCATGTTTGGTACATGTTAGGTGTTGTGTAGATTGTATTATTTTCCCTTATAACATTTTTATAAGGGAAAATAATAGCATTCTTAATACAGAAGGCTTAGTACAATGGGGCTGGAGGGGTTAAAAAATTAAAAATGTAACTCCCCTTAATCCACTTGTTTGCGCAGCCTGGCTTCTAATCTGTCTTCTTCTTTGAGGAATAGGACCTTTGATTACATCACTGCACTCATCACATCGTCCATAACATGATCTTTTACCATGGTCATGGATCATGTGACGGACCATGTGATGAGCCTAGTGACATCACCACAGGTCCTTTTCCTGTGCACAGCAAAGATGAAGACGGAAGAGAAGCCGGGCTGCGCGAACAAGTGGATTAAGGTGAGTTAATTTTTTTTTTATTTTTTTTTAAGCCCTCCAGCCCTATTGTACTATGCATTCTGTTTTAAGAATGCAATTATTTTCCCTGATAACCATGTTATCAGGGAAAATAATAATTATCGGGTCTCCGTCCCGATCGTCTCCTAGCAACCATGCATGAAAAACGCACCGCATCCGCAATTGCTTGCGGATGCTTGCGATTTTCACGCAGCCCCATTCACTTCTTGGAAAACGCACAGAGAGGAGCATGCTGAGATTTTCAGGCAACGCACAAGTGATGCGAGAAAATCACCGCTCATGTGCACAGCCCCATAGAAATAAATGGGTCCGGATTCAGTGCGGGTGCAATGCGTTCACCTCACGCAATGCACCCGCTTGGAAATCTCTCCCGTGTGAAAGAGGCCTTATTCCCAATAATCAGTCTAAGAAAAGGTGCCATGATGATCAATCGATGGATGAACAAATGCATTATTGTTTTTGCTGACACCTAAATCATTGTTTCTGGGCAGTAGATCCCTGTTACGTAGCATGATCTAATGCCCAGAAACAATATGTATGGGGATAAGCAATCACAGTAACAATCACTTGTTCCCATGCAGTGGAGGTGCCTGCTGCTCTCAGTCTAGATAATTGCAAGCTTAGTTGTCCTGTATAAATGGGTCTTAATACCTAGCCAATTCCTTGCCACTCCCTCCTTGATACTTCCCTTGGCTCTGCCAGTCTCTATTTACCTGGCTCCAATGATGTTGGTCAACCTCGACGATTGATCCCTGCAGTCAGTTACTGGCAACAGTGGCAACCTCAGTGGTGATGACACTGTTACAACTAATGATTGGCTGCAGTGGTCATGTGTTGACAGCTCTTGTCATTGCTAGATTCCAGTAAGCAGAAATTGATGTAGGATCAGAGAAACACCAGATGGGAGTGTCAGGTGGATTAGTAAGGTATTACTCCTTTTGTTATTTTATAGCATTGTCATCTGTTTGTAAATTATTTCAAGGGGCAAGAAAAACCCTTTAATTGGTTTACTAAGAAATTGTTCTTATAGAAGACCCGGTACCACTCCTGATATGTCCATTTTAGTGAATAATTGTATTTTATGCAAAATGACAAATCTTGTGCATCTTTCCTTATGATTCTATGTTGCACTATTCCTCTGTTCTTCTTACTAGAAGTTTATGAATAAATTGATACCAGATTGTTGCTAGTTAAGTGTTTGTCTCTTCACAGTCACTCGTCATAGTCTTCACAATGAGTGCTGGCAGTGGCAGACTGTGCAGGGACACACCCAGTTGGCAATTAATTCATAAATGTATAGTAGGAATAACAAAGGAATGGCACATTGTTATTGCATGGCAAACACAAGAATTTACTAAAACAGGCAAGTTAGGAGAAATGATAGGTCCTCTTTAACTCTGTAGTGGAAAATAAAACAGTAATCTTCACTGTGGTAATACTGAATTTGCTATGTTATTTAGAAAAATCCTACTATTAGAATTAGTAACTTTTATAGTAATAATATAAGCAATATCAATAATATACATGCATAGTAGAGATGAGCGAATTGAAGCTGACAAAGTGGAATTAAATCCGAATTTCAGATAAAATTTGATTTTCAAAGAATGCAAATTTCCTCATGCTTCGTAGTAACGATTTGCAATTATTCCTAAAATGGGGGCTGAAATAGTGGCTACACGTGTGAGGACATGGGGCAAGGAACTCTGGTAAGGCAGGATGACCATAATGTTATGCATGCAACCAATCAGCAGCCAGCCAGCCCTGTAATGTCTCAGCCCTATAAATACGTTGGACATCTTGGATTCAGACATTTTCCAGCATTCAGAGTACAGGGACAGAGGTGAGAAGGCACTAGGAACAGCAATAGGAAAAACCTCATTGTGAAAAAAAAACCTGAAAAAAAGATTTATAAGTGCAGGGAAAGTATAGGGAGGAATCATTTCACAGCATCTTAGTGCAGGGAGAGACGTCAGAAGTTGCTAGGGACATTGCTAGAAAAGGGATTTACAAGTGCAGGAAAAGATTATTTGGGGATCCAAATAGCCATTATACAGCTCTGTCATTCCAGCAATTGGTTCTTGGGGTGAAAGTGCTAGTTGAAAATCCTTTAGTGGCTTAAATCTTTTCAAACAAAAAAATATATCCGCAGTTCACTTTTGCAGCTATATGTGGTGAAAGCGTTTAGTGGCCTATTTCAGTACAAAAAGAAAAAATATATTTGTTGCTTTTAGGGGTGTTTTTATTTGCTTTTAATTTAATTAGGTAAGCAAAGTATGTCAGACAGAGAAGTGCCAGGCCATGACAGAGAATTGGCAGAGGCCTAAATGTTTTTGGCGCCAGCATAGGTCACAGCTGAGTAAGGGGGTGGGGCAGTTATTTGCTGTAAAAGCGTTTAGTGATGTATTTCATTACTAAAAGAAAAATATATACGCACTTCATTTTTAGCTGTTTTTTTGGGGGGCGGGTGAAAGCGTTTAGTGGCCTATTTCAGTACAAAATAAAAATATAGTTGTTGCTTTTAGGGGTGTTTTAATCTGCTTTTAATTTATTTGGTTCAGCTAAAAGTATGTCAGACAGAGAAGTGCCAGGCCATGCACAGAGAAGTGGCAAAGGCCTAAATGTTTATGGCGCAGGCATAGGTCGTAGCAGAGAGTGGGAGTGTGGCAGCAGGGGTCGCAATGAGAATCCTGAGCTCCCGGTGTCATCTAGCGGTCGTGTCTAGACCAGCAACCCAGAGGTTAACTTGGTCATCCACTTCATCCCAAGTGACATCAGACCCCCCCCATCCAACAGTTGGTGGGTTCGTCAGACACAACCCTTAGTTTGCATGGCACGGGAGCAGGCCCTGTGCCTTCACCTATCCTAAACCTACCTCTGTCCTTTTCTCCACTAGGCAGGCAAGTAGTGATGAGGAGAGTGGCGGGAGCTGGTGTTGCGAGCATTGAGGCTCCTGAGCCAGAGACGGTTGAGGAGGACATCAGTGACGTGCAGACAGTACTCGATGATGATGATGTAGCTGATCGCACTTTGGAGCCGGGTGACCAAGGGGCTTAATTGTTTTTCCCCTTTATATAATAATGTTATATTATAAAATACGGTGTCTCCATGACAAATCTGCAGCGTGGGGACTTTTAAAATAATCCTTCAGCGGGGCGAATAGATGCCGGATGACCGAGATGCTCCATGACCTTCCCAGGAGCTTCTGTCGGGAGCAGCTGTTAATTTCTGAAATGTCCGTATATTGCGGGGGAATCCGAAGACCCTCTACATCTCCATGCACCATAGGATGTCCTCCTTCCTATCCATGATGACTGGGAACTCGTGGTGTTTTCCCTGATGAAGAGACCAGGGGCTGGTAGTCTGAATCTTGATGAACTTCGCAACTCTTCAGGGCTCCAAGCAATCTTAAAGCTTTGTCTCCTCATTGTCTGTAGCTACTAGAGGCCTGTTCATGCCAGACAGGTTCCTCAAGAAGTACGGTATTTGGCTCGATGAGCAGCTGATACCGCACTTACATCAATCTTGACAGGATTCATCTCCAGGTGTAGAGAAATTGTTTTTTGGAATGCTTTCTCCACCGCAACCAAGTTCTTGAATAACCAGAAAACTGTCCGATTCTCTCCTGTCTTAGGCAACACTTTAGTAATCATGGAAAGTAAAAAAAACAGTTGTCCACTGCCCCCATAAAGGCCTTTCCGGTGCCGGTTAACGACAGATAATTACAAGGACTGCCGCCAATTATCAGATCGAATTGTATTCTGTATGTCACCCACATATACAATCTGCCCTGGATGGCGTACCCGTCCTATAGTGATGGCATCCTCATGCACCTCTGATGCCATATATTTTTCAACGTTGATTCTAAGCTTTTTCCATAATGAATGAGAACTCATGATGTTTTCCCTGACGAAGAGACCAGGTGATGGTAGTTATGGTTTGAATCTTGATAAACTTTGCGACTCCTTGAATCTTGAAGCTTTGTCTTCTCATTGTCTGTAGCTACAAGAAGCCTGTTCATGCCAGGCAGGTTCCCCCAGAAGTATTTGGCTCGATGAGCAGCTGATACCGCACTTGCATCAATCTTGACAGGATTTGTCTCCAGGTATAGAGATATTGTTTGTTGCAATGCTTTCTCCATCGCAACCACATCATCTAATAATCAGAGGACTGGCCAATTCTCTCCCGTCTCAGGCAACACTTAATTTTTTTTAATTACATTTATAAGAAATTAAACTAAAATTTGCCAAGATATCCCAATCTTCTATGGAAATTCCCGGACAATCAATTTGCCAAGCCTTTTGTGCTGGAGGACATGTATTATTAAATCGTGCAGAGCCGAAGTGGCCTCCTTATGCTGCTGCCACCTCCACAATCTCTCGTTGTTGTGCTACTCTGTGGCCTCCTCATGCTGCTGCCACTCTGTGGTCTCCTCATGCTGCCTTCACCTCGCCACTATGTCATAGTACCACTATGTGGACTTCTCATGCTGTTCCCACCCTTCCCACTTCATGACTGGGCCACTATTTTGGCTTTCGGCCTGGCTGAAATAATCATTTATTTGACATTTCTTCTGATCTGTCAGAAGGAAGGGAAAAAGAGACGCACAACGGATCCTGTCTGTGTAGCAGCTGTAAGGCCTGTATGGTCCCATCAGAATTGGCTTATGATTTGATAACAAAAAGCAGAAGTGGGTAAAAATAAACAGAAGACATGCAAATATTCCATTCTCGTGTCATCTCTGTTTTTTGTGAGTTATTGTTCTGACGGATCAGAGGAAGGGCAAATTAATCATTGATGTCAACACAAACTTTCTGCTGACACCCTCTCCACTCTGTCTGTCGTTTAATAGAACAGATTCTGTAGACATCTATTTGGAATCAGCTGACCATGGTGTAAAAGGAGTGCGCTTCTTCTTGGCGCTAACATCGACCTGTAAGGCTGAGTTCGTACTTGAGTTATTTGGACACTTTCAGCCCCGTGACTGCCCAAATCAGTGAAGTGTGCAGTGATTCTAAGAGCGACGCCTGTCATCTGCATGTCATACTGACTTACAGTATTATTTCACTACCAAAGCAGACTCCCTACGCGTGTTCCTACAAGGCACAGTGTTCTACACCACTATAAAGGCTTTCTGCAGCCAGGAAATAGATGTTTTTTAACGTAATTAGCCGCAAATAAATTCAGATCGAACCAAATTTTTCCCTAAAAATTCAGTGAACCAGCAAATCTAAATTTTTTAAACATTCACTCATCTCTAATGCATAGTATTATATGGAATGCTATAGTCATAAGAGTCATATTCACTATGACATATAAATATATATATATATATGTTCCATTAAAAAATCTTTTAATAGGTTGTTTGGGATAAAAAAAAAAAATGTGACCAAAGTTGGGTCTGGTATTGCTGCACATTTCCAGACTATTCCTTTGATTGATTATACTATTTTTCAACATGTATCTTTGAAAAAGGTAAATACTTAAGTTTAATACCTTCTAATTTAGATTTTGCATCTCGCTATCCTACATTATGGACGGAGCAAGTTAAAAGTAGACAAAATAGAACCCACAGAAATTCAGGTAAGGCAAACATTATATTTATCCAATCCATTAAGAGGGTCCAAAACTGTTTGCTGCAATTTTACTATTACAGTTATGAATAAGAAAAAAGTTGAAAATGTAGCCTGGCTTTGTATTTTAATAAAGCTTTGGAGTTTAGTAGAGAATTGGGTGTTCTGTTCTATGACAATAAAGAGAATCAGAGTAGATATTAGTAAACCGTATTCCTGTGCTAATCCAGTGTATAGTAGAGCTATAACTTGAATATCATTATGGGGCCATGTTTCTTTTAATCCATAACCCAGAGTGATTTTATGTTCTACAGACCAGAAATACCATGGCATGTTTATAAAACAGCATAGACATTCTTTAAAAATACTATACACTATAGTATACTAATAGTTCATATTTGTTCTTTCCAAATATTTGGTGCAGGTATGTGGATTAGGGATGTTTTGATGTAAGTCATAAAACATATTTATCTATGTCTAGAATTATAGATCACAAGTACTATATGACACATCCTATAAAGAATGTATACCTACTGTAAAGTCTTCACTTTCAAAGACACCTATTGTGAGGAATGAATTACAGTTTCTAGTGAGTGCTATGTTCTAACTACAGCATTGATAAACATTTCCCATTGTGCTGTTTAATTCATGTGTTATATGTTTTATTTGTAAAATATTTAGAAAATGATACTAGCGTCTGTGTATTTAATGTAATAGTGATTTTAGAAAATCCTTATGTTTCTATGCAGAATAAAGCGTTATATTTTTCCTTGGAAAAAGAAAGAAACAAAAATGTACTAAACAGCTTTACATGTCGACACTATAATAATATTCATGAAAGTGCAGCAATTATATATGCAAATAAAACGTTAATAGTTTTACAAATACAGTTAGGTCCATATATGTTTGGACTAAAACAAAAATTTTCCAATTTTTGTTCTGTACATTACCACAATGGATTTTGAACAAAACAATTCAGATGCACTTGAAGATCAGACTTTTAGCTTTAATTCAGTAAGTTGAACAAAATGAATGCATACAAATGTGGGGAACTAAAGCATTTTTTATTCTCAGTACCTTCATTTCAGGGGCTCAAAAGTAATTGGATAAATTTAATAATTATAAATACAATGTTAATTTCTAATACTTGGTTGAAAACCCTTTGTTGGCAATGACTACCTGAAGTCTTGAACTTATGGACATCACCGGATGCTGTGTTTCCTCCTTTTTAATGCTCTGCCAGGCCTTTACTGTTGCTGTTTGTTTGTAGGCCTTTCTGTCTGAATTTTAGTCTTTAACAAGTGAAATGTATGCTCTATTGGGTTCAGATCAGGTGACTGACTTGGCCATTCAAGAATATTCCACTTCTTTGCTTTAACCCTTTCATGATTGCCCCAGTGTCCAGATTCAAAATTTACAAATCTGACATGCGTCACTTTATGTGGTAATAGCTTTGGAACACTTTTACTTATCCACGCCATTCTGAGATTGTTTTCTCGTGACACATTGTACTTCATGATAGTCATATATTTGAGTCAATATATTTCACCAAATTTACCCAAAATTTTGAAAAATTCACAATTTTCCAAATTTCAATTTCTCTGCTTCTAAAACAGAAAGTCCTACCTAATAAAATATTTATTACTTAACATTCCCCATATGACTACTTTATGTTGGCATCATTTTGGAAATGTTATTTTTTTTTTTAGGACGTTAGAAGGCTTAGAAGTTTAGAAGCAATTCTTAAAATTTTTAAGAAAATTTCCCAAACCCACTTTTTAAGGACCAGTTCAAGTCTGAAGTCACTTTGTGGGGCTTACATAGTGGAAACCCCCATAAATGACCCCATTGTAGAAACTACACCCCTCAAATTACTCAAAACTGGTTTTACAAACTTTGTTAATCCTTTAGGCGTTCCACAAGAATTAAAGGAAAATGGAGATGACATTTCTAAATTTCACTTTTTTGGCAGATTTTCCATTGAGGGTTAACCCCTTAAGGACACATGACGTATCGGTACGGCATGTTTCCCGAGTCCTTAAGGACACATGACGTACCGGTACGTCATGTGTTGTTCCGATCACTGCCGTGCGGCCGGCTGTGATCGGAACAAGGTGCCTGCTCAAATCATTGAGCAGGCACCTCGGCTAAATGCGCGGGGGGGTCCCGTGACCCCCCCATGTCCGCGATCGCAACAAACCGCAGGTCAATTCAGACCTGCGGTTTGTTGCGCTTTCTGCAGTTTCTGATCGCTGCGGTCCCTGACCGCGGCGATCAGAAACTTTAGTGTGGCGAAAATATATATTTATCACCCCCCCTGCACCTCTGAATGATTTTAGCCCGGTGGGAGGTGCAGGGGGGGTGTTGCGGGCGGTGGGGGCGGTGCGGGAGGCGGGCGGTGCGGCAGGCGGGATCGCGATCCCCCGCCCGCCTCCTATTGCGTAATCGTTGGTGTACAGTGGGTATACCAGGGTGCCAGCACATTGCTGGCACCCTGGTATAAACGGCTGACATCGGTGATGCGATGTCAGCCGTTTAACCCTTTCCATACAGCGGTCCGTACGGACCGCTGTATGGAAAAAGTTAACAGTAAGAGGGAGCTCCCTCCCTCTCCGATCGGGGGGCTGCAGTGCCTTTGCAGCCCCCCGATGGAGAGGGAGAGAGCCCCCAGACAGCCCCCCCAGAGCCCCGTCCTTACCCTTCCCCGTCTGCGCAGTTCTGACCATAACTGAGCAGACGGGGAAGGTTCCCATGGCAACAGGACGCCTCTCAGGCGTCCTGCTGTCCATGGTGCTGAACAGATCTGTGCTGAAAGCATAGATCTGTTCAGTGTAAGTAAAATATAGTACAGTGCAATATATATTGTACTGTACTGTATTATACAGACATCAGACCCACTGGATCTTCAAGAACCAAGTGGGTCTGGGTCAAAAAAAAAGTGAAAAAAAGGTAAAAATCAAAAAACACATTTATCACTGATTAAAAATTAAAAAAATAAAATTCCCTACACATGTTTGGTATCGCCGCGTCCGTAACGACCTGATCTATAAAACAGTCATGTTACTTTACCCGAACGGTGAACGCCATAAAAATAAAAAATAAAAAACTATGATGAAATTGAAATTTTGTCCACCTTACTTCCCAAAAAAAGGTAATAAAAGTGATCAAAAAAGTCGCATGTATGCCAAAATTGTAACAATCAAACCGTAATCTCATCCCGCAAAAAATGAGACCCTACTTAAGATAATCGCCCAAAAACTGAAAAAACTATGGCTCTTAGACTATGGAAACACTAAAACATCATTTTTTTTGTTTCAAAAATGAAATCATTGTGTAAAACTTACATAAATAAAAAAAAGTATACATATTAGGTATCGCCGCGTCCATATCGACCGGCTCTATAAAAATATCACATGACCTAACCCCTCAGGTGACCACCGTAAAAAAATAAAAATAAAAACGGTGTAAAAAAAAGCCATTTTTTGTCATCTTACGTCACAAAAAGTGTAATAGCAAGCGATAAAAAAGTCATATGCACACCAAAATAGTGCCAATCAAACCGTCATCTCATTCCGCAAAAAATGAGACCCTACTTAAGATAATCACCCAAAAACTGAAAAAACAATGGCTCTTAGACTATGGAGACACTAAAACATTTTTTTTGTTTTAAAAATGAAATCATTGTGTAAAACGTACATAAATAAAAAAAATTGTATACATATTAGGTATCGCCGCGTCCGTGACAACCTGCTCTATAAAATTACCACATGATCTAACCTGTCAGATGAATGTTGTAAATAAAAAAATAAAAAACGCTGCCAAAAAAGCTATTTCTTGTTACCTTGCCGCACAAAAAGTGTAATATAGAGCAACCAAAAATCATATGTACCCTAAACTAGTACCAACAAAACTGCCACCCTATCCCGTAGTTTCTAAAATGGGGTCACTTTTTTGGAGTTTCTACTCTAGGGGTGCATCAGGGGGGCTTCAAATGGGACATGGTGTAAAAAAAAACAGTCCAGCAAAACCTGCCTTCCAAAAACCGTATGGCATTCCTTTCCTTCTGCGCCCTGCCGTGTGCCCGTACAGCGGTTTACGACCACTTATGGGGTGTTTCTGTAAACTACAGAATCAGGGCCATAAATAATGAGTTTTGTTTGGCTGTTAACCCTTGCTTTGTAACTGGAAAAAAAAAATTAAAATGGAAAATCTGCCACAAAAGTGAAATTTTGAAATTGTATCTCTATTTTCCATTAAATCTTGTGCAACACCTAAAGGGTTAACAAAGTTTGTAAAATCCGTTTTGAATACCTTGAGGGGTGTAGTTTCTTAGATGGGGTCACTTTTATGGAGTTTATAATCTGGGGGTGCATCAGGGGGGCTTCAAATGGGACTTGGTGTCAAAAAACCGGTCCATAAAAATCAGCCCTCCAAAAACCAAACGGCGCACCTTTCCCTCTACGCCCCGCTGTGTGGCCGTACAGTAGTTTATGGCCACATATGGGGTGTTTCTGTAAACAGCAGAGTCAGGGCAATAAAGATACAGTCTTGTTTGGCTGTTAACCCTTGCTTTGTTAGTGGAAAAAATGGGTTAAAATGGAAAATTAGGCAAAAAAATGAAATTCTCAAATTTCATCGCCATTTGCCAATAACTCTTGTGCAACACCTAAAGGGTTAACGACGTATGTAAAATCAGTTTTGAATACCTTGAGGGGTGTAGTTTCTTAGATGGGGTCACTTTTAGGGAGTTTCTCCTCTAGGGGTGCATCAGGGGGCTTCAAATGGGACATGGTGTAAATAAACCAGTCCATAAAAATCAGCCTTCCAAAAACCAAACGGCGCACCTTTCACTCTACGCCCCGCTGTGTGGCCGTACAGTAGTTTACGGCCACATATTGGGTGTTTCTGTAAACGGCAGAGTCAGGGCAATAAAGATACCGTCTTGTTTGGCTGTTAACCCTTGCTTTGTTAGTGGAAAAAATGGGTTAAAATGAAAAATTAGACAAAAAAATTAAATTCTCAAATTTCCTCCCCATTTGCCAATAACTCTTGTGCAACACCTAAAGGGTTAACAACGTATTCAAAATCAGTTTTGAATACCTTGAGGGGTGTAGTTTCTTAGATGGGGTCATTTTTGGGTGGTTTCTATTATGTAAGCCTCGCAAAGTGACTTGAGACCTGAACTGGTCCCTAAAAATTGAGTTTTTGTAAATTTCTGAAAAATTTCAAGATTTTCTTCTAAACTTCTAAGCCTTATAACATCCCCAAAAAATAAAATATCATTCCCAAAATAATTCAAACATGAAGTAGACATATGGGGAATGTAAAGTCATCCAAATTTTTGGGGGTATTACTATGTATTACAGAAGTAGAGAAACTGGAACTTTGAAATTTGCAAATTTTTCCAAATTTTTGTTAAATTTGGTATTTTTTGGTGCAAAAAAAATAATTTTTTTGACTTCATTTTACCAGTGTCATGAAGTACAATATGTGACGAAAAAACAATCTCAGAATGGCCTGGATAAGTCAAAGCGTTTTAAAGTTATCAGCACTTAAAGTGACTCTGGTCAGATTTGCAAAAAATGGCCTGGTCCTTAAGGTGAAATAGGGCTGTGTCCTTAAGGGGTTAACAGCCAAACAAAACTCAATATTTATTACCCTGATTCCGCGGTTTACATAAACACCCCACATGTGGTCGTAAACTGCTGTACGGGCACACGGCAGGGCGCAAAAGGAAAGGAATGCCATACGGTTTTTGGAAGGCAGATTGTGCTGGATTGGTTTTCTGAACGCCATATGTTTTTTATTTTTCTGCCGATCGTCTTGTGCAGGGGCTTGTTTTTTACAGAAAGTGTTGAGGTTTTTATTGGTACCATTTTTGGGTACATAGGCTTTTTCGATCATTCATTATTACACTTAATGGGGCAAGGTGACCCAAAAATTGGCTGTTTTGGAACAGTTTTCATTTATTTATTTTTACAGCGTTCATCTGAGGAGTTAGGTCATGTGATAGTTTTATAGAGAAGATCGTTACGGACGTGGCAATACCAAATATGTATAATTTTTCTTATTTATTTAAGTTTTACACAATGAGCATTTCTGAAACCAAAAAAATGATGTTTTAGTGTCTCTATAGTCTGAGAGCCATAGCTTTTTTATTTTTTGGGCGATTGTCTTAAATAGGGTATCATTTTTTGCGGGACGAGGTGACGGTTTGATTGGTACTATTTTGGGGGTCATATGCCTTTTTGATCACTTGCTGTTGCACTTTTTGAGATGTAAGGTGACAAAAATGGCTTTTTTTTACACAGTTTTAATATTTTTTTTTATTGTGTTTATCGGACGGGTGTGATATCTTTATAGAGGCGGTCGTTACGGACGCGGTGATACCTAATATGTGTAGGTTTTTGTTTTGTTTTTTGGGAAAAGGCAATTTATTTTTTACATTTTACATTTTTATTTATTTATTTTTACTTTTATTTATTTTTTCACTTTTTTTTTATCAAGTCCCTCTTGGATCTTGAAAATCCAGTGGGGCTGTACTATACTTTGCAATGCTTTTGCATTGAAAAGTGTAATACATTCAGATGCCCTGTAGGTGGCAACAGCGGATGCTTTTGCAAAGTGTCCGGTTGCCATGGCAACTATCGGGGCTGCCATCGCAGCGCCGCAGCCCTGATGGTGGAGAGAGGGAGCCCCCTCCCTCTATTAACCCCATGGATGCCGCTGCCGCGGCATCTATGGGGTTGCAGAACTTACAGCAGAGTGTCAGCATAGAGCTGCCGCCATCAAACACAGCAGGGGGCCATCGCTGGAAGGGGTGGGGAGGGAGGGAGGGTGTGACGCTTCCATTCCGCGGCCAGCAGGAGGAATGGAGGGTGCGGACTCAAGGAGAGGCCCTGTCTGTGGACGCAAGATGGGGCACAGACGGAGGGGGCACAGATGGGGGTCTGCACAGATCGGGGGGGAGCACACTGGGATTTCAGGCTCTGATCTGCAGAGCGCAGATCAGAGCCTGAAACCGGCATTTTTTCACTGCCTCGATCCGATTGGTTAGTCTGCAGAGACTAACCAATCGGGGATCGATTGCCGGCAAGGGGCCACTCTGATTGGTCCCTTGCCGGCATCACTGCACTGTATGCTGTCCGTGACAGTATATGAGGCAGGGGCAGAAGCTTTAATCCAAGCGCTTTGCAGCGCTTGGATTAAAGAGCTGCCAGAACGTTTATATACGTTGTAGCTGCACGGGGTATGTGCAGCTATCACGTATATATACAGATTGCGGTCGGGAAGGGGTTAATAAACTCCTGGGTTGCTTTGGCTTTATGTTTTGGGTCATTGTCCATCTGTATTATGAAACGCCAACCAATTAATTTGGCTGCATTTGTGGCTCTGAAAACACCAGAATTCATCTGGATGCTTCTGTCCTGTGTCACATCATCAAAAAACACTAGGGACCCAGTGACATTGGCATCCATGCATGCCCAAGCCATTAACTCCCTTCGCCATGTTTTACAGATGATGTGGTATGTTTTATACCCGACATGGATCATGAGCTGTACCATGCCTTCGCCATACTTTTTTTTCTTTCCATCATTCTGGTAAGAGGTTGATCTTGGTTTTATTTGTCCAAAGAATGTTCTTGCAGAAGCGTGCTGTTTTTTTTAAGATATTATTAACAAAGTCCAATCTAGTCTTCTTATTCTTGAGGCTTATGAGTGGCTTGCACCTTGCAGTGAACCCTCTGTATTTACTTTTATGCAGTCTTCTCTTTAAGGTAGATTTGAATATTGATACACCTATATCCTGGAGAGTGTTGTTCACTTGGTTGGCTGTTGTGAAGGGGTTTCTCTTCACCATGATAATTATTCTGCAATCATTCACCACTATTGCCTTCCATGGGCATCCAGGTGTTTTTGCATTTTTGAGTTCACTAGTGCTTTCTTTCTTTCTCAGGATGTACCAAACTGTAGATTTTGCCACTCCTAACAGTGTAGCAATTTCTCAGATGTTTTTTTTTTCTTTCTGTTTTTGCAGATGAAGGATGGATTTTTTCACCTGCATGTAGAGCTCCTTTGACCGCATGTTTACCTCTCAGCAAAATTTAAAAAATGCAAGCGCCACACCTCAAATCAACTCCAGGCCTTTTATGTGCTTAATTGAGAATGAAATAATTAAGGAATTGCCCACACGTGCCCATGAAACAGCCTTTGAATCAATTGTCCAATTACTTTTGGTTCCTTTAAAAACAGAGTGCCACATGTAAAGGAGCTGGAACTCCTAAACTCTTCATCCAATTTTAATGTGAACACCCTCAAATGAAAGCTAAAAGTCTGAACATTATGTCCATTATATAACTATAACTTGAATATGTTTTAGTAAACAGGTAATAAAAAAAATTGTCTCTGAGCAAATTGATATTCCAAATGAATCAAATTCTTTACAAATTCCCAATAACTTTGGCTTCAAACTAATCCAAAGTTTTTTGGACTTGCTCCACATTAATTAATCAAAAGGGCATGGTAAGTTTACACATCAGAATACAGGGAAGATGAGAAGATAAAGAAGGAGGATCACACAATCGTGTCTCAGTGGGCCTGTGACAATGTATCAAACATGGATCTCTGAGGATTTTCATATGCCTCTGGCTGATTCCAATGAATAGACCTGCCAGAGGACCTTCTGTCCTCTGGAAAAACAAACCTCCAAGTAGGTACACAAAAAGTATTTTTACATTGAATTTAATATTCAGACCAGAGAATCAGCATCTACCAATAGCAAATTATATTTATTTGTATTAATCCTAATCCCTATAAATGTTCGCAACTAATCAAGGACCTATAAAGGAGTTGTCCCGAAACGCCTAACTTTTAACTGATACCTGCCACCTGACCCTACTATTGAAAGATTTATACTTATCTGAACCCAATGCTCTTGGTAGTTTGCACTACTGGTCTTCAGTAGTGATGAGCGGGAGGTGCCATATTTGATTTCGCGAATATTCGAGTGAATATTCGTGTCATATTCGTCGAAATCGAATATTCGTAATTATAAAAATTTTCGCGAATAATATGCGATTAATTTAATCGCATGTTGCGAAAAAAATCTTTTTTCTAGTATAACAGTATAAGTCAATGGTATTTTACGAAATTTCGTACTATTGCTCTAACTTCGTCTTTTCGAATATTCGTTATATTCTAAAAGACGAAGTTAGAGCAATATTACGAAATTTCGTAAAATACACATATATATTGTAATTTAGCTAATATAGTGCTATAATATTTTTTTTTTCTTTAATTTTTTCTTCCCTCTTCTGAACTTAAGTTTTGTAAAATATGTACACTGTTAAAAAAATTAAAATAGTAATATTTTTATAGTTATATAGTTCGGCGAATATGGAATATAGCAGTACTATACTTCGAGTTATATTCATCGCATGGCAATTTCAACTGATGGACTATGGCAGTACAAAGTAGAAATCAACATGCGATTATTTTGTGTTATATTATTCGCATCACGATTTCAGCTTAGCACTGCTATATTCCATATATGTGTATTTTGCGAAATTTCGTACTATTGCTCTAACTTCGTCTTTTAGAATATTCGTCATATTCTAAAATACGAAGTTAGAGCAATATTACGAAATTTCGTAAAATACACATATATATTGTAATTTAGCTAATATACTGCTATTTTAATTTTTTTAACAGTGTACATATTTTACAAAACTTAAGTTCAGAAGAGGGAAGAAAAAATTAAAGAAAAAAAAATTATTATAGCACTATATTAGTTAAATTACAATATATATGGGTATTTTACGAAATTTCGTAATATTGCTCTAACTTCGTCTTTTAGAATATTACGAATATTTGAAAAGACGAAGTTAGAGCAATAGTACGAGATTTCGTAAAATACACATATATGGAACATAGTAGTGCTAAGCTGAAATTGCGATGCGAATAATATAACACGAAATAATCGCATGTTGATTTCAACGTAATTCTCTAATCCGACAGTACATTATAGTATATGGAGCGTCCCCATGGTGATGGGGATGCTCCGTGAGCACGACAACAGGCACTGAATGGAGCATTTAAAAAAAAAAAAAAAAAAAAAGAATATTCGATTTCGCGAATATATAGCACTATATTCTAAATATTCGCGAAATCGCGATATTCGAGAAAAATATTCGCAATTCGAATATTCGCGCTCAACACTAGTCTTCAGCTTGTTCAACATGCCAGGTTATGGGCATTATCACCTTCTTCACTGCAGCCAATGACTGGCTTTAGCAGTGACTTGTTCACAAGAAACACATCACTTCTGAAGCCAGTGATTAGCTCGGGAACAGTTGATGCCACTGATGCTGTTCATGCAGGCTCAGAATGTGTCAAACCTAGGCCAAGCTCAGTTGCTAGTAGCTCCGGTATGACAGTTTTTTATCACAGTGCCTGCAGACAAAAGCATTGCCGTGTGTAAGATCTGCAGGATGAAAATAAGCCATGAGCATTCAAACAGAAACATAGGGATTATGACTCTATTGCAGGAAATGTTGAGGCAGCCTCACCAGATCTAGAGGAAAAGTCAAACTGGCAAAAAATTGGAACAAGACTGTCTTTCTACTGGTGTTCATTCTAGCAACAAGACCGCATCTGCAAACCATACAGTGTTGTCATTTCTATCAACATCATCACTAACTCCTGTTTAGATTTCAATTCCTCATCAGTCATCAATAATGGATTAAGTGGTTAGGAAACAACTATGTGCTTCCAGTAATCCGCTTGTGTGCAAACTGAACTCCCACCTAGCCAAAGTGCTGGCAGTGCAGTTGATGCTGTACCACTTAGTGGATTCCACTGCCTTTAGAAAAATTATGGCATGTGCCAGGGGTGTACATAGAAATAATCTGAATTGGGCCCCCATGGACCATTCATAGACCCTCCCTCTACACTTTCCTGGCTAGTACATACAGCAGTGTACTGATATGTGAGGTATGAGGTATAAATTACAACTTATGTACCTCACATGTCAGTACACTCCTGTATATAGTATATATCTGTATATACTGCATCTATTATACACTGTACCTCACATATAAGTACACTGCTGTGTATACTACATACCTGTGTCCGCTGCATCCATTATACTGTATAATATGTATATTATATAGAGCAGTGTACTGATGTGAGAAATACAAGGTATAATACATGCAGTGGGTACAGATGTATGTGGTCAGTTAACTATTATGGTTATTGTGTGAAGTAATAGTGGTTGTGCTTTGTAGAACTATATACATAGATGAGTGAGATATGAGTAAAAATAAGGAATGTGGTACAAATGAAGAGAAAAGAAGGAGGACCTCCTCTTACCAATCCATTCTAGTCTCAGTGGAAAGCTCATCCTGCAGGTCTTCTCCAAGCTCTTCGGAGTTTAACGACCTGTGATGATGCTCTGTGCAGTTCCTTTACTAGCTGTATAGGACCTGTGATGCTGAAGAAGATGTCATGACAGGTCCTGGCAAATGATCTAATCTGGGAACTGCACAATTCTTTGTGCCGTTCCTTTACTAGATATACAGGACCTGTGATGACATCATCACAGGTCCTTTCGTTTTTTTCAATGATGAAAGGGATACTATACGGGAGCTGAAGTGCAATTAGGGGGCAGGGCCTTTGGTTCACTGCAAGCCCCCTTTCCCCCAGGCCCCATAGCAGCTACATGGTCTCCCTCTATTGGAGGTACACCATTGCCATGTGCTCAGCCTCAATGGAAGATACTTAACTGCCATTATCTCTCAACAAAAGCTATTGCTGCCCTGTTCTTTAATGTGGCACTGGCAAAGAACATGGACTGCTCCTTGGAATTGTTGCTGTGTAGCAAGGTACAGGCCACCTTCAGCAAGTGGAGTAGCTGCTATGGTTAAAGTACATGTTTTTCACAGTCCACTGTCCACTGTCCAATGTTTTGCATGGCAGTGGCAACAGCAACGTTGCCACATTATATTGATACCTCCACGTATGTGTCAGTCTGGTTCCCACTGCCAACTACAACTGGACAAGATGGACAGTGATAATGGCAGGAACTTCCTGGCTGTGCTGCATTTGGGGAAAATATAGCATGCTCTCTAACTTTAATGGTGCAGCACTTTTTTGTATTGTGCCTTGAAGAAGGTGCTTCTTGATCCGTCACATTCCAACTTGCTGGAATTCCACCTTGCATATGCTAGAGCAGGCATGTCCAAAGTGCGGCCCTCCAGCTGTTGCAAAACTATTTACAGCTATTAGGTCATCCTGGGAGTTGTAGTTTTGCAACAGCTGGAGGGCCACACTTTGGACATGCCTATGCTAGAGCATCTCTATGAACAGTGTAAAATGCTCAATAATTACATTGCACAAGACCATCACAGCAGGGAGCATGTTTTATTTTGAGCTCAGGAAGTGGCAGCTCATCAGGGTCACATATCACATTCATAGACCCTTTGAAAATGCCATCAGATTTTAGAGTAGGGACAACAGTGGCATCAACAATGTTAGGGAAAATGCTCACACTGAGATGGTGCAAGAACAGCTTCCACATCTTATTTGCGACCCTTCGGCTGTCGGGGACCTGCATGGACAATGAAGTGGATGAGGTTGAGGATCTCCAACTGGAGGTGGAGGAGTTGGGGGTGCAGAGGGAAATTGAGTTTTCCCAGGAACAGCTAAAAGATGAGGCTGATGCTCATTATTACAGATTATGATGATGATTGTTTATTGTGATGACGATAATGATGACAACACTGGTCATGACCAATAATTGTATTGTGGGGTAAAGCCTGTTAGAACTTGGTCTTCAGGCATGTGGATGAGCAGGGCAAGATGCATGCTTGGTTGCTTATATACTGACAAGTGTATTGTTAGCATAAAAAAGTGTTACTGTATTTTTCACCCTATAAGACGCATTCCCCTCCCCCCCAAAAAAAAGTGGGAGGAAAATGGCAGTGCATCTTATGGGGCGAAGGCTGCCATTTTTACACTGATACACCGCCGACAGCAAGCAGCACAGCATATCAGTGAGGAAGGAGGAGGGGCTGGGGGCCGGCCTTTAGTTTTATAATTAAAAAAAATAGTGTAGATGCCAGCCCCCAGCCCCTGTATTGGGGGTAATTCACAGTGGCTGACACTGTTATGGGGGAATCTGTGGATGTCAAATAGCATAAGATGCTATTTATCTGTCATCCACAGATCCCCCCCATAGAAGTGTCATGCCATCCACAGATGCACCCATAAGAGTGCCATCCACAGACGCTCCCATAACAGTGCCAACCACAGATGCTCCCATAACAGTGCCATCCACAGACGCCCCATAACAGTTTCAGCCACAGACCCACATAACAGTGTCAGCCACAGACCCACATAACAGTGTCAGCCATAGACCCCTATAACAGTGCTATCCACAGACCCCCATAATAGTGTCATTCACAGGCTACCGTTAGTTCAAAGCCCACCAAAAGCACACCTTTTGGTTCAAAATATTTTTTTTCCTTATTTTCCTCCTAGGTGCGTCTTATGGGCCGGTGCGTCTTATAGGGCAAAACATACGGTACTACTCGATAGCCATGCTTTTAAACCTACACTATAAAAGCAAAATAGGAGAATGCTTCCCTGACACCAATAGTGAGGCATACATGTTGTATTACCAGGATACACTATGTATCTAGCTTGCCACACCTTTCACCAAGCAGACACCTGCTGCCCGCACATCTGACCAGGAGGCCTCTTTCTGCTCTCCTCTGAGTTAATGAATTTCTGCAATCTCTGTTGGTGCTACAACAAATAGCAGCAGCTGCAGTATCAATAGCCAAATCAGTTTTCTAAACGTTCTACAATTTATTTTTTATTTTTTTTATTTCACCACCAACCAAATGCACAACAGCAAATGGATATGTACTAGTTGCACTACCTGAACAACCAGGTTCAATTGTACATGGACTGACTTTTCTCCAACGTATTACATGTTCCTTGACCCCATGGACTACTGGAGCAGTGACTGGAACTGGCCTAGATTTCTATATTTTTTGTCTGGCTACACAGCTGCACATCTGCTGCCCTGTCTGTCAGACTCCATAGTATACTGTTTCTGCTACTACTGCTACTACTAATACTTCTACTAATCCCACATAGCCACACATATTCTGTCATTCAGGTCCCATGTTATACTGCTGCTGCCACAGCTTTTACTACCACTATTACTATCTCCACACAGCCACATATCTACTATCTTGTCCATCAGGTTCCATATAGTACTGTTGCTGTTTTTTGGACTTTGTGACATGGTATTTGAGTGGTCATTTACTGAGTGTGTTGTGCACCCAGTGACCAAATGACTTCCCCATGATGAGATCACAGCAGCCGTTCAGTCACTATGGCAGCCTCAGGCATTTTGAAGGCTTCAAGGCCTGTCATAGCGAATTTCATATCAAGCCCTGCCTTTGGCATAGTGATTCTCCCATAGATTGCAATGGAAAATCAAATCTATGGGATAGGCAATCAAGTCTATGGGATAGGCAATCAGATGATTGCATATTCAAGTCTCCTAGGGGGACTAAAAATAAATGTAAAAAAATTTAAAATAGAAAATCAGGAAAACAATATAATTCAAATCACTCTTTTCCCCATTATAAAAATAAACTATAAAAAAAAAAGATCCTTAGTATTGCAGCATTCTAAAATCCCCACACTACTAAAATATGTGTTTATCCTATATGGTGAACAACTTATCAGAAAAGAAATGGACAATTTGCAATTTTTTGATCAACTCACCCCCCCCCCTCCCCCCCAAAAAAAATAAAATAGGAATAAAAAAAGTCACACACCCAAAATGGCATCAGTGAAAAATATAAATTGCCCCACAGAAAAGGAAACCTCACACAGCTCTGTAGACATAAATATTAAAAAGAGGGTTAGAATTTGTTTTTAAAGCTCCCCACTATATCATATATAATATAAAATTTGCCTTTAGAATTAGTGCAACTTGTAAACATAAAAAAAAACAAAAAAAACAAAAGTTGTGGCTTCTAAAAGGCAGGACAATTATTTCAAACATAAAGCCAAGGTAACACTGATAATGGTATCAAAAAGGTGACTGCTCTTCAGCAGCCTAGTCAGTCATTAGCAATATGAAAGTGTGGAGTAAAAATATCATCTTATTACCATATTCGCTTTATAAGACACACCTGATAAGACGCACCTAGGTTTTTGTGGAGGAAATTAAGTAAAGAAAATATTTTTAACCAAATGGTGTGCTTTTGGTGGGTTTTGAACTAATGGGATGTCTGTGGATGGTGCACTGTTATGGGGGATCTGTGGAAGACAGTGTTATAGGGGCATTTGTGGAGGACACTTATTGGGGGATCTGTGGATCACTCTGTTATTGGGGGATCTGACCCCATTACATTGGGCCCCAATTATAGCAGCCCAGCCATCACATACAGTTGAAAGAAAAAGTATGTGAACCCTTTGGAATGATATGGATTTCTGCACAAATTGGTCATAAAATGTGATCTGATCTTCATCTAAGTCACAACAATAGAAAATTACAGTCTGCTTTAACTAATAACACACAAATAATTAAATGTTACCATGTTTTTATTGAACACACCATGTAAACATCTACACTGCAGGTGGAAAAAGTATGTGAACCCCTAGACTAATAACATCTCCAAGAGCTAATTGTAGTTTGGTGTCAACCAACTGGAGTCCAATTAATGAGATGAGATTGGAGGTGTTGATTACAGCTGCCCAGCCTTATAAAAAACACACACCAGTTCTGCGTTTGCTTTTCACAAGAAGCATTGCCTGAATGATGCCTCGCACAAAACAGCTCCCAGAAGACCTACGATTAAGAATTGTTGACTTGCATAAAGCTAGAAAGGGTTATGAAAGTATCTCCAAAAGCCTCGCTGTTCATCAGTCCACGGTAAGACAAATTGTCTATAAATGAAGAAAGTTCAGCACTGCTGCTACTCTCCCTAGGAGTGGCCGTCCTGTAAAGATGACTGCAAGAGCACAGCGCAGACTGCTCAATGAGGTGAAGAAGAATCCTAGAGTGTCAGCTAAAGACTTACATTTCTCTGGCATATGCTAACATCCCTGTAAGCGAATCTACAATACGCAAAACATTAAACAAGAATGGATTTCATGGGAGGATACCACAGATGAAGCCACTGCTGTCCAAAAAAAAACATTGCTGCACGTTTACAGTTTGCACAAGAGCACCTGGATGTTCCACAGCAGTACTGGCAAAATATTCTGTGGACAGATGAAACCAAAGTTGAGTTCTTTGGAAGAAACACACAACACTATGTGTGGAGAAAAAGAGGCACAGCTCACCAACATCAAAACCTCATCCCAACTGTGAAGTATGGTGGTGGGGGCATCATGGTTTGGGGCTGCTTTGCTGTGTCAGGGCCTGGCTGGATTGCTATTATCGAAGGAAAAATGAATTCCCAAGTTTATCAAGACATTTTGCAGGAGAACTTAAGGCCATCTGTCCACCAGCTGAAGCTCAAGGACCCAACAGGACAAGGACCCAAAGCATAGAAGTAAATCAACAACAGAATGACTTAAACAGAAGAAAATACACCTTCTGGAGTGGCCCTGTCAGAGTCCTGACCTCAACCCGATTGAGATGCTGTGGCATGACCTCAAGGAAGCGATTCACATTAGACATCCCAAGAATATTGCTGAACTGAAACAGTTCTGTAAAGAGGAATGGTCAAGAATTACTCTTGACCATTGTGCACGTCTGATCTGCAACTACAGGAATCATTTGGTTGAAGTTATTGCTGACAAAGGAGGTTCAACCAGTTATTAAATCCACGGGTTCACATGCTTTTTCTATCTGCACTGTGAATGTTTACATGGTGTGTTCAATAAAAACATGGTAGCATTTAATTATTTGTGTGTTATTAGTTTAAGCAGACTGTGATTGTCTATTGTTGTGACTTAGCTGAAGATCAGATCACATTGTATGACCAATTTGTGCAGAAATCCATATCATTCCAAAGGGTTCACATACTTTTCTTATAACTGTATAAAGTGTATGCAGCAGCCCCTAGCAGTGCTGCTTTGCTAAACTAGCAGTAATGGGTTATTTGCAGTACTCACTATGCATATAATATGTCATATTAAAATAAAATACCAAGATGAAATAGAGATTGACTGGGGATGGGAAATCTCTAATAATAAGAAATATTTAGGCCCTTAGTTTGAGGTTTAGGATTACGTTTGTGTGATCGTAAACCTCCGATCCGACACTACACTTTAGCCCTGCGATCGAGAACCTTGGATCCAATACTACACTTTAGCCCTGGGAGGTTCTCATGGACATGGGGAGGCCTGCCAGAGGAGAGTGTGGTCTGGGTGTATATAGGCGGCTCGGGAAGGTTGGAGCAAGCACTTGGAGGATTGTAACTGCAGATGTCCCAAGGCTAGGAGCAGACATAGGGCACAGAGGCTGGGGGCAGAGACAGAGCCAAGCTGCGATCTAGGCATCGCAAGCGGCACAGACCCGTGGACAAGCAGGAGCAGTGGGCGGTAAGGGTGCACTTTCCCCCACTTTTTTGGGGGAAAGTGCATCTTATAAAGTGAAAAATACGGTAATTTGGAGCACTTTTTCCTGAGAAGAATAAGACAAGATAAAATCACTCCCAGGCAGAATGTAAATATTTAATGTGTACCTGTCCTTTCTAACATAAGTGCACAATTAAATTTTACTTTACTGTTGACAAAATTGACAGATACTGTATTATTTTCCTTTTTATGGTCTTGAACTGAAATGTATCATTAACTGCTCCTGGGCTACTTGCATTATTCTGCAGACTTTTCTTAAAGGCTTTGGGGGCATTTTTTATTATTGCATTGTACTTGTGAGGGAAAAAAAATATATTTTTTTCAATATCAAATCCTTTTCTCTATACAGAGTTGAGATGCTCTATTATCAGGATCAGAATTGTCTCTCTTTTCTGTCAGGCAGGGAGCTGACAGGCTCCTTATGTCTGATCTCTGACATTACAAACACTCATTAACGCTCAATCCTTATCTTTGGGTACTTTCACACTTGCGTTGTCGCCGGAACTGCCTGCTGGATCTGGAAATCTGTGTGCAAACAGATAGCATTTATAGATGGATCCGGATGGAAATGCGGATCCATCTCTCCAGTGTCATCTGAAAAAAAGGATCTGGTATTTGTTTTTTTTTGCATTTTTTTAAAGGTCTGTGCATGTGCAGACCAGAAGACAGTATGCGTTTGGTGCCGGATCCGGCATTAATGCATTTCATCGCATGCTGCAGTATTTTCTCCGGCCAAATACCATAAGAGTGACTTAATTGAAGACATTCTGATGCATATTGAACAGATTGCTCTCCATTCCGGATGCATTAGGACAAAACTGATCAGTTTTTTCCTGGTATTGAGCCACTTTAACGCAAATGTGAAAGTACCCTTCTGATAAGAATGTGGCTTAAATAAGTGTTTATGACCTTTTGGTAATTTAAAGGTAAGGGTTTTTCGATGACCGACACTAATTGAAAATGATAAGATGATTTTAATAAAGAGCAATTGAAAAAAATATTTTTAGCCCAAAATGAGTGAAATGCAATCATAAAAAATTTGCCCCCAAAGTTGCACATAGCTCTTAAGGTTCACTTGTTGAAGTTCCAGTATAGTACAACTGGAAAACCATGGCAGAAATCGAAGGGTCAGCCTCGGATTCATGCAGTAAAGCTGGTAAAAGCATGTGAGTACACACTAGAAACAGAGAAAAGCAGGAAGAGGCCTAGCAGGCAGAACACTCTGGTGGCTGTGCCCTCCTGAAGTAGAGAAGTACTAGTGGGCACGGAATGCTGCAGTGCCAGAGCTGTAGGAGTGATGAGCACTCTCATGGTCATGCCCACTGGGGGGGAGGAGAGAAACCGTACGCCTCCTCTTCTTAGGTTGATGACATCTTCTAATAAAAACTGGTGTAATTGTGTTCTTAGTGGTGCTCCCAAGATCTTTCTTCAGGAACAAATCCCTTCTAATCTACCAGATGGAAAGTTTCCTTCCCAATTTTCCTGACATCTGTGATGCTTTTAAGCTCGGACTCATCCTCAGAATCTACTGGATTAGTCATAGTGATTGAAGACCTAGAGTAGCAGGTAAAGAAGGTGGTAGGCATAATTTGTAGTAAACAGAGTTGTTTCAGGATTTCAATAGGACCCAAAATTTGAAGTGCAAATTTGTAGTAGGGTAGCTTCCACAGGATGTTTCTGGAGAACAGCCAGCCTTTAAAGGAGGCTATCACAAGTCTTGGGATCTCCCTCATAGAGCAGTTGTAGTAGTTGATGCAATCCCATACCCCTGGAATGAGGGACTGTCTGTGAATGTGGTGCAAACATTGCAGCTTGAGGAGGAGCAGAAGCTCGGACAGTCAAAGAATCCAGGAGAGCAGAGATCATATTCAAGTGTTGCAGAAGTGGCTGCTGGAGACTACGCTGATTAGTCAGCTCCTTAAATGAGTCTTATAAACTAATTTTAGGAGGGTCAGCAAGGTCCATGGATTGAGCAAACTGTAATGCAGCAGGTGTTGACCCAATGTGTTACTAAATGGATTTGGCTTAGGACTACTCCTAAGGGCATTACATTGAAACTAGAGATGAGTGTTGCTGAGTGTGGCAGGCTACCAAGAATTGCTGCTTGTTTATCACAGGGACTTATCAGTTTCAATAAAGCACGTTCATTAAAAAAGAAAACAAAAGTGAACAAGCTCTAGAAAGCTCTGTCCTCTAAGGCTACTTTCACACTTGCGTTCGGAGCGGATCCGTCTGGTATCTGTACAGACGGATCCGCTCCTATAATGCAAACGATGGGATCCGTTCAGAACGGAACCATTTGCATTATATTTCTGAAAAAAGTCTAAGTGTAATTTGTATTCAGACGGATCTGTCCAGACTTTAAATTGAAAATCAATGGGGGGCGGATCCGTTTGAAAATTGCACCATATTGTGTCACCTTCAAATGGATCCGCCCCCATTGACTTACATTGTAACTCTGGACGGATCCGTTTGCCTCCGCACGGCCAGGCAGACACCCGGGTGTCCGCCTGCTGAGCGGAGCGGAGGCCAAACGCTGCCAGACTGATGCATTCTGAGCGGATCCGCATCCACTCAGAATGCATTAGGGCTGGACGGATCCGTTCGGGGCCGCTTGTGAGAGCATTCAAACGGAACTCACAAGCGGAGCCCCGAACGCTAGTGTGAAAGTAGCCTAATATAGCATAATTTCTACCTGGATGTCATCACTGTTCTCTGTAAGCATCCTACTGTCCCCTGGGTATGCCACTCTATTCCCCGTGTGCCACCACAGTCCCTGTGTGTCACCCCATGGCCTCTCTATGCCTCCCAAATACCAGTCAACTGCATTTATTCCTTAATCTAGTGCCCAGTGGGGTCTTCACAGTGGTAGGTCTTTGAAATATGCTACAACAATACACTTTCATTTTGAAATACATTGCCCATTTATCACCTATGTCCTGCATATCTCTGTTGCAGAACAATAGTACATTGTGGCCAGACAGCAGAATCCAAGTGTCAAATCAGCGTTCTATGGATGCTACCTGTTTCTATCTTGCTATTCCTTGCATAAGGTCTGCTGTTCTGATAGTCTGCCCATGTACCAACCTCTGCCTGTTTGCTGACTGACCCTCCGCCACCTGATCTGACTACTGGCTATTACGTATTGACTCTTTCGTGCCTGCCCTAACCTCGCACTAGTGTCACATATTTGCAGGTACTCTGCCATGTCCTTAGCCCGTTTCCTGACTACAAGTATTGCCTTACCCTTCGTTGCTTTGCACCAGTGTCTCTGATCTCCTCACTTTGGGTCAACCACAGTGGGACTATTCCAAGTGGTAGCAGCTTGGTGGCTCCCCTGCATTGAAGAGTCTCTCTCTGCCTCCCTCTGAGTTACCCACCTCCCACTGTCTGTTACCACAAACAACAGAAGCAGCAGCAGCCAGTTCAATGTCATTAACATGATGGAGCAGTTTTTTAATGTGCCGCTCCAGGCTGATCCAAATAGCAACATACTGACAGCCAGGTTCAGTCTTACCTGCACTGTGGCCTTTCTCCGGCACATACCATGTTTCCTGACCCCATGGTCTTCTGGGCAGGCAACAGTGGCTAGAACTGGTCCAATTTGCTCTCTCTGTACTGTCTTGTCCATCCTCTAGTGTCATCTCACAGAGAGTTTTCAGCATGGCAGGTGGCATTGTCATACCCAAAGTAATAAAGTTGTCCTCTGCCAGTGTTCGAATCATCACCTTCATCATAATGAATGAGGCATTGAGACATGAGGATTTTCACACACCTTGTGCTGAACCAGGTGGCTAGATCTGCCATTTACAACAGTGACTATTTATTGCCGGACGCATCACGCCACTTACACTGTCGCCTTCCAACCATCGTGTTCCGTACAGTTTGGCTGCTGCCACTGCCGCATCTGCAATTCCCCACTGCCTATCTCACTACTTCAATTACTCCTACTGCCATTACCATTCAGAAGATTAAATTGACAGTCCATTACTCCAGAATGGTGACCACAGCACCCTTAGTCATAGCATAAAATGTCAGAATAAGAAACAAGTTTATATTCATAAACATACACAGGTTTAGTGGGAAAAGAGCATAATGGAAAACATGGAATGGATCGCAGTATCAATATACACATATATAGGGGTCATTTATTATACTACAATATACCTATATTAGGCAATTTCAAGTGCAGATGAGGGTTAGTTGTGCCGCAATCTGCAAACTTTTTTACGCTCATGTCAGGTCTAAAAAAGTGGGCGTGGCATGGGTGGGGAAGGGGCAGGCTAGCAGCCCTGTCTTATTCATCATATTCTATGCCTGTTTTAGGCGTAGAAAATGGTCTAAATGTAGGCCAGCTAGGCGACTGGCTTACATTTAGACTAGCGCAGGTCCTGCGCCTCTGCATAAGGGTTCATGCCCACGAATGTAAGAAAATTGGATTGTGCCTCACAGTTAGTTTTTTTTTTTTGCCTTTGGATCAACTTGCAGGATAACACACCGAACTGGATGGACAAATGTCTTTTTTTTCGGCCTATTATACTATGTTACTATGTATTACAGTAGAACATCTAGTTTAATGCGATATCATAATAATTAATAAAAATATGCCAAAACTGAACGTAAGTGTAAGCCATCAGGATGCTGACTTCCCATGGTCAGAATCCAGAAAGCTTAGCGGCGGAGGAGAGCCCCCCTCCAGTCACCTTTCCATCTGGGCTGGTTCACCTTTTCTATTGCGTTCATCTGAAGAGTCTGCAAGCTACCTTGGTGGGCATTTGCAAAATGTGGTGCTGCACCAGAATGGCTACGTTGTTCTGGATTAGTGATGCTGTTAATGTGTTCTGCAGTTCTAATCTTCAGTGATGTAGTGCAGCCAATATATTGTTTATAACACTCGCTGCATTTTATCACATATAATACATAAGTGGTATTGCAGTTTATAAATGTGGTAATATTATGTTTAAAATTATTGGCAGTGGGAGCAATCTGCTTCCCAGATTTTACATATCTACACAAACGACATCTATTCAAGCCACATTTGTAAAAGCCAGTACAAGAAAGCCAATTACCAATTTGATTGTAGTGGGTGAATACACACACTGTTTACACGCATGTACACACCATGACAAGGAGCTGGTATACATAGTTAGCACGCGCCTCTACATAACTTTGGCTTATTAGACGGATTATGACCAACGTATAATTTGGCGGTGTTAATAAATGTCTATATATATATATATATATATATATATATATACAGTACAGACCAAAAGTTTGGACACACCTTCTCATTCAAAGAGTTTTTTTTATTTTCATGACTATGAAAATTGTAGATTCACACTTAAGGCATCAAAACTATGAATTAACACATGTGGAATTATATACATAACAAAAAAGTGTGAAACAACTGAAAATATGTCATATTCTAGGTTCTTCAAAGTAGCCACCTTTTGCTTTGATTACTGCTTTGCACACTCTTGGCATTCTCTTGATGAGCTTCAAGAGGTAGTCACCTGAAATGGTTTTAACTTCACAGGTGTGCCCTGTCAGGTTTAATAAGTGGGATTTCTTGCCTTATAAATGGGGTTGGGACCATCAGTTGCATTGTGGAGAAGTCAGGTGGATACACAGCTGATAGTCCTACTGAATAGACTGTTAGAATTTGTATTATGGCAAGAAAAAGCAGCTAAGTAAAGAAAAACGAGTGACCATCATTACTTTAAGAAATGAAGGTCAGTCAGTCCGAAAAATTGGGAAAACTTAGAAAGTGTCCCCAAGTGCAGTCACAAAAACCATCAAGCGCTACAAAGAAACTTGCTCACATGCGGACCGCCCCAGGAAAGGAAAACCAAGAGTCACCTCTGCTGCGGAGGATAAGTTCATCCGAGTCACCAGCCTCAGAAATCGCAGGTTAACAGCAGTTCACATTAGAGACCAGGTCAATGCCACACAGAGTTCTAGCAGCAGACACATCTCTAGAACAACTGTTAAGAGGAGACTGTGTGAATCAGGCCTTCATGGTAGAATATCTGCTAGGAAACCACTGCTAAGGATGGGGAACAAGCAGAAGAGACTTGTTTGGGCTAAAGAACACAAGGAATGGACATTAGACCAGTGGAAATCTGTGCTTTGGTATGATGAGTTCAAATTTGAGATCTTTGGTTCCAACCACCGTGTCTTTGTGCGACGCAGAAAAGGTGAACGGATAAACTCTACATGCCTGGTTCCCACCGTGAAGCATGGAAGAGGAGGTGTGATGGTGTGGGGGTGCTTTGCTGGTGACACTGTTGGGGATTTATTCAAAATTGAAGGCATACTGAACTCATCAAAAGAATGCCAAGAGTGTGCAAAGCAGTAATCAAAGCAAAAGGTAGCTACTTTGAAGAACCTAGAATATGACATATTTTCAGTTGTTTCACACTTTTTTGTCATGCATATAATTCCACATATGTTAATTCATAGTTTTGATGCCTTCAGTGTGAATCTACAATTTTCATAGTCATGAAAATAAAGAAAACTATTTGAATGAGAAGGTGTGTCCAAACTTTTGGTCTGTACTGTGTATATATATATATATATATATATATATATATATATATAGAGCCAGGTCCATAAATATTGGGACATCAACAGAATTCTAGCATTTTTGGCTCTATACACCACCACAATGGATTTGAAATAAAACCAACAAGATTTGATTTAACTGCAGACTGTCAGCTTTAATTTGAGGGTATTTTAATCCAAATCAGGTGAACGGTGTAGGAATTACAACAGTTTGCATATGTGCCTCTCACTTGTTAAGAAACCAAAAGTAATGGGACAATTGGTTACTCAGCTGTTCCATGGCCAGGTGTGTGTTATTTACTCATTATCCCAATTACAATGAGCAGATAAAAGGTCCAGAGTTCATTTCAAGTGTGCTATTTGCATTTGGAATCTGTTGCCGTCAACTCTCAAGATGGGATCCAAAGAGCTGTCACTATCAGTGAAGCAAGCCATCATTAGGCTGAAAAAACTAAATAAACTCATCAGAGAGATAGCAAAAACATTAGGCGTGGCCAAAACAACTGTTTGGAACATTCTTAAAAAGAAGGAACACATCAGTTAGCTCAGCAACACCAAAAGACCCGGAAGACCACAGAAAACAACTGTGGTGGATGACCAAAGAATCCATTCCATGGTGAAGAAAACACCCTTCACAACAGTTGGCCAGATCAAAAACACTCTCCAGGAGGTAGGTGTATGTGTGTCAAAGTTAACAATCAAGAGAAGACTTCACCAGAGTGAATACAGAGGGTACACCACAAGATGTAAACCATTGGTGAGCCTCAAAAACGGGAAGGCCAGATTAGAGTTTGCCGAACAGCATCTAAAAAAGCCTTCACAGTTTTGGAACAACATCCTATGGACAGGTGAGACCAAGATCATGTCACCGCCAGATCTCTGAGAATTTCTGATAGATTTTCTTCAGTACCTCCTGCATGATGTTCTTTTATTTTGGTTTCGCCTTGACATCTCTTCTCCCTCTCCCAGCTGTCATCTATTAGCAGTGATTGCCTCCCTTTATATCCCCTCCCATACTGCCTCACTTTGCGGTTTATACTACTTCCTGGATTGTGCTCAGTGCTAGAAGTTTGCTACTGCTGTTTTCTCAGATAAGTCTATCCCTTTATTAGTGTTTTCCTGTTGGCTTGATTCTAGGTGACCCTGACTCCCTCTGTATAAAGTGCAGGAAGCCGGTGGTCGTGTCCCCTTACTATTATAGGGTTTTCAGGTGTCACGCAGTCTAGGTACGTGGACATGCAACTTTCTATCACAGAGATCTTTGCATGGGCCGTCAGGGAGAACTAAAGGGCTTTAATAGGGCTCACCCCTTGATTGGTTGGATCTTTTTTTGTTACTTCTTGTTTTCTGCAACACCATCCGTGACAGATCAACTTGTACCAGAGTGATGGGAAGAGAAGAGTATGGAGAACTAAAGGAACTGCTGATTATCCTAAGCATACCACCTCATCAGTGAAGCATGGTGGTGGTAGTGTCATGGCGTGGGCATGTATGGCTGCCAATGGAACTGGCTCTCTTGTATTTATTGATGATGTGACTGCTGACAAAAGCAACAGGATGAATTCTGAAGTGTTTTGGGCAATATTATCTGCTCATATTCAGCCAAATGCTTCAGAAATTATTGGACGGCGCTTCACAGTGCAGATGGACATTGACCCAAAGCATACTGCAAAAGCAACCAAAGAGTTTTTTAAGGGAAAGAAGTGGAATGTTATGCAATGGTCAAGTCAATCACCAGACCTGAATCCGATTGAACATGCATTTCACTTGCTGAAGACAAAACTGAAGGGAAAATGACCCAAGAACAAACAGGAACTGAAGACAGTTGCAGTAGAGGCCTGGCAGAGCATCACTAGGGATGAAACCCAGTGTCTCGTGATGTCTATGCGTTCCATACTTCAGGCTGTAATTGACTGCAAAGGATTTGCAACCAAGTATTCAAAAGTGAAAGTTTGATTTATGATTATTATTATGTTCCATTACTTATAGTCCCTTAACAAGTGGGAGGCACATATGTAAATGTTGTAATTCCTACACCGTTCACCTGATTTGGATGTAAATGCCCTCAAATTAAAGCTGAGAATCTGTTAAAGCACATCTTGTTCATTTCAAATCCATTGTGGTGGTGTATAGAGCCAAAAAAAATTAGAATTGTCTTGATGTCCCAATATTTATGGACCTGACTATGTACACTGAAAGAATACTGTAATCCATTCCATGTTTTCCATTATGCTAATTTCCCAGCAAACCTTTGTATGTTTATGAATATAAACTTGCTTCTTATTCTGACATTTTATGCTATGACTAATGGTTCTGTGGTCACCTGAAACATGTCAGCAGACTGGATATTTAATAAAGACATTTTATATTCCAAGAGTGCTGGACCTTCAATATTATTTTCTGTCTGGAAAAGGAAAATCGGTCCCGTTCTATTTGGAGGTGAACTGATTATTTAGCTTTTTTTCTGTGCCATTACGATTGCCGCTACACAGCCACCACTACTTAAAAAGCAAAACAAATCCAACAGCACTGTTTGGGGGTCATTTATGATCAAATATACGCCACTCTTTGGTGTATATTTGGCGTATATTTTGTCGGCAAAATCTGAAACTTTTTCCCCTTCCACGCCACGCACGCCAGTTCTAAAAAAGAGGGCATGGCGTGGGCAGGAAGAGGGCATCTTATTCATCAGTTTTTGGCGTAGGAAATGGTCTAAATCTATGCCAGCATAGATTTAAGGCTGTTGGATGCCGGCGGGGATGGCCTAAGTTATGTAGAGGCTGGTGCCTCTATATAACTTAGACACAGCAAGCGGCAGCACAGGGGGATTATGATTGCTGTAAAAACGCTGGTCTTAATAAATGACCCCATTTGTTTTTAAACAAGAGTGAAAGACAACAGAGAAAAAAAAAAGAGTCCTAGGAGACCTCAGAGTGTACACAAATTTTCAGGCTAGTTGGAGCACTTTCGATTCAGGTAAAATTGATTAAATTTTCATTCAATTTTCTGAGCAATCAGTAAGCAGTGAACCGCAATGAATGTCAAGTAACTGGTGTAATTGCCCATAGAAACTAATCAGGATCCACCTTTTATTTTTCACAGCTTCTTTGGGAAATGAAAGGATTAGTGTTTTTTGAGCATGCTCGGCACATGGCGGTATTCGGCCGAATGCTGCATGTGCTCGAGCGCAATGCTCGGGTCTCCTCCCTGCACGTTTGTTGGCTGCTAGCCAATAAACATGCAAGTAAGTACTGCCCTTCACTGTAATGCCATAGCCATGTTGGTTACTTGCATTACAGTGATTGGCTGTCCGGAACGCGTCATTAGCTGCTATATAGCACCCGATGACACGTGTTCAGCTCAGTGTTAGTCAGGGACAGCTGTGCAGAAGAAAGATAGTGTAGGGAGTGACATATAATTTTTTTTTTTGTACGTAAAAAAAAACTAGTCAGAGACCCAAAAGTCATTTTAAAGGACTATTGTTGTGTGTGGCAGCGTTATCTATTTTTAGTGCATCCTGCGCTAAATAGCATGCAATAGTTAGGCCGCTGTGGACAGCGACATTATCTGTGCTACATCTCCTGTGTAATGTGTGCACATCCAAAAAGTATCAGTGACATCCAGTGT
Source organism: Bufo gargarizans (assembly GCF_014858855.1). Lineage (NCBI taxonomy): Eukaryota > Metazoa > Chordata > Amphibia > Anura > Bufonidae > Bufo > Bufo gargarizans. The sequence goes on along the minus strand of NC_058083.1, from coordinate 377,514,063 downwards.
ACTTTTTCAGTAGACGGTGTCCGCTGCGGACAGTGACATTACCTGGGGTATATCTCCTGTGTAATGTTTCCATATCCCAAATACCTGTGATATTACCTGTAAATTTATATTAGCCGCTGTTGACATCAGCGACATTATCTGCAGTATTTCTCCTGTGTAACATTTCCACATCCCAAATACCTGTAATGTTCACTATAGATTTTTATTAGCCTCTGCTGACATCAGCGACATTATCTGTGGTATATCTTCTGTGTGACGTTTCCACATCTCGGATACCTTTTTTTATTTTTTTGCGCATACACTTCCAAATCCTATGCTACTGTACGTGTGACATATTTTAAAGCATATACAGACGTGGACAAAATTGTTGGTACCCTTTGGTCAATGAAAGAAAAAGTCACAATGGTCACAGAAATAACTTTAATCTGACAAAAGTAATAATAAATTAAAATTCTATAAATGTTAACCAATGAAAGTCAGACATTGTTTTTCAACCATGCTTCAACAGAATTATGTAAAAAAATAAACTCATGAAACAGGCATGGACAAAAATGATGGTACCCCTAGAAAACACAGAACATAATGTGACCAAAGGGACATGTTAATTCAAGGTGTGTCCACTAATTAGCATCACAGGTGTCTACAACCTTGTAATCAGCCATTGGGCCTATATATATGGCTCCAGGTAATCACTGTGTTGTTTGGTGATATGGTGTGTACCACACTCGACATGGACCAGAGGAAGCAAAGGAAAGAGCTGTCTCAAGAGATCAGAAAGAAAATTATAGACAAGCATGTTAAAGGTAAAGGCTATAAGACCATCTCCAAGCAACTAGATGTTCCTGTGAGTACAGTTGCACATATTATTCATAAGTTTAAGATCCATGGGACTGTAGCCAACCTCCCTGGACGTGGCCGCAGGAGGAAAATTGATGACAAATCTAAGAGACGGATAATCCGAATGGTAACAAAAGAGCCTAGAAAGACTTCTAAAGAGATTCAAGGTGAACTTCATGCTCAAGGAACATCAGTGTCAGATCGCACCATCCGTCGTTGTTTGAGCCAAAGTGGACTACATGGGAGACGACCAAGGAGGACACCATTGTTGAAAACGAATCATAAAAAAGCAAGACTGGAATATGCCAAACTACATGTTGACAAGCCACAAAGCTTCTGGGAGAATGTCCTGTGGACAGATGAGACAAAAATCGAAGTTTTTGCCAAGGCACATCAGCTGTATGTTCACAGACGAAAAAATGAAGCATATCAAGAAAAGAACACTGTCCCTACTGTGAAACATGGAGGAGGCTCTGTTATGTTCTGGGGCTGCTTTGCTGCGTCTGGCACAGGGTGTCTTGAATCTGTGCAGGGTACAATGAAATCTCAAGACTATCAAGGAATTCTAGAGAGAAATGTACTAGCCAGTGTCAGAAAGCTTGGTCTCAGTCGCAGGTCATGGGTCTTGCAACAGGACAATGACCCAAAACACACCGCTAAAAACACCCAAGAATGGCTAAGAGGAAAAAATTGGACTATTCTAAAGTGGCCTTCTATGAGCCCTGACCTCAATCCTATTGAGCATCTTTGGAAGGAGCTGAAACATGCAGTCTGGAAAAGGCACCCTTCAAACCGGACACAACTGGAGCAGTTTGCTCATGAGGAGTGGGCCAAAATACCTGCTGAGAGGTGCAGATGTCTCATTGACAGTTACAGGAAGCGTTTGATTGCAGTGATTGCCTCAAAAGGTTGCGCAACAAAATATTAAGTTAGGGGTACCATCATTTTTGTCCATGCCTGTTTCATGAGTTTATTTTTTTACATAATTCTGTTGAAGCATGGTTGAAAAACAATGTCTGACTTTCATTGGTTAACATTTATAGAATTTTAATTTATTATTACTTTTGTCAGATTAAAGTTATTTCTGTGACCATTGTGACTTTTTCTTTCATTGACCAAAGGGTACCAACAATTTTGTCCACGTCTGTATAACATTTAATATGAAGAAGGCGAGCAGTAAGGGACAGGGAAGTGGCCGTGATGCTGATGGTACACGCAGAGGCCGTGGCACTGGGCACATTGAAACTGTGCCTGCTGCCAGAGCTCAAGAAAAACAATAATCCACGATACCTAGCTTCATATCCCACTTTTCAGGGCGGCGCAGGACAATGCTCTCGAAGTCAGACCAGTGCAACCAGGTGGTCGGTTGGATTTCAGCACATAATGCTTCCAGTCGGTTAAGCACCACCCTGTCTTCCACCAAGTCCAGTCTTAGTAGCCAAGAGTCTGGTCTATAATATTTCCAAATGACCCACTGGACCCAGGAGGTCAATAGTACGATTCCAATAGTCAAAGACTATAATTCCTGTTTCTGGTCATTTTTTATTATTAAAATATAACTTTTATTTCTCTTTTAATAAACAAACATTGCCACAAAAGCATATAAATGTATATGTTTTTGTGGCAATGTTTGTTTATTAAAAGAGAAATAAAAGTTATATTTTAATAATAAAAAATGACCAGAAACAGGAATTATAGTCTTTGACTATTGGAACCGTACAAGAGTCTGGTCAACACAATCCTGACCCTGATCCTCCTTTCTCCCACCATGGAGAGTCTTGCCAAACAAGTGATCCCACACTCGGATATTCCAAGGAGCTCTTTTCAGTGCCATTCCTTGATTTGGGCCTCTTGACAAGCCCGCATGAAGAGGGACATGAGATCTTGTGCCCTGATTCCCAAACTCTTAAAGGGAACCTGTCATGTGGATATTTGATTATAATCTAACTAATTATATACAATCATTAACTACTAAAAAGTACCTTAGATGTATTCACTTACTGGTGTGACAGATGGTTACCTCATAATATACACACAAAAATGCCACATGCCGTATACTAATGAGCTGATTTGAGTCCAGCGTGACATCACTGAGTCCAGTGTTTTTTGTTTTTTTTTATTCAGAGCTATAGCCACTCCCCTGCCCACCTGCTGCTGAGTCATATGGAAAATAACTGTCAATCAGCAGCAGGTAGGCGGGGAGAGTCAGGAGCTCATGAATATTCAGGACTCACCATTATGAGCTGGAGCTTTTCAATACAAGATGTTGGCAGATTGACTGGGTCAATTAAAGATAGTGAGCCAGCATTTCGCTAAGAGAATCAATCACTTATTTTTGTTGCCCTTAGTTAGGACACCATAAAACTGGTGACAGGTTCCCTTTAAGTATCCATATCACAAGAAGATGACAGTGGGGAACGGCAATTAGTGTTTCACGAGGTCGATGCTGATGATGAGACACAGTTGCCAATAAAACACCAAAATATCAATACCATAAGTATCTCACATGGAATCATCCGTACAACTCCAAGCTAAAAAAGCTACCACGCAGAAATTATAGAATTTAATAGTTTATTGGAAAATCCACATATAAACACATAACATTAATCCATATATAATAAAATACATATAGCAGCAAACATGAAAAAAGCTGGAGTGTGAGAACTATAATAAACTCCAGACATCAGGGACTAGTATGATTACACATAGCAGCATAATAGCATAAGGCTCAATGTGGCAAACATGCGTCCATATTATGCAATTCACCGCCCAACACTGAGAGTAGTGAGGGACAGTGACATACATATGCATAGCCTAGAATGACACTGCTAGAAATAATAACAATCAGAAGTACAGACCCAGCCTGGAGCGTACCGTCCGACGATCGTTTCGCTATGCGCTTCCTCACGGGGCAGGAAGCGCATAGCGAAACGATCGTCCGGCGGTATGCTCCAGGCTGGGTCAGTACTTCTGATTGTTATTATTTCTAGCAGTGTCATTCTAGCAAAAATTGCTTCAAAAATTTGCAGCTAACAAGGCTGGCAGCAGAGTATGTAGTTCCTTGGGCAACCGAGAAGGGGAGATGAGGGGAATACACAGCAGTTCCAACAGAGGCAGGGCAACACTCTCCAAGGCCTGGGACAGTTTCATGACACCCCGCCATCACCCTCATCCTGATGCGCGACCTATTGTCACAAGGAGGGAAAAATTTGGGAAGATGGTAAGGGAGTACTTAGCAGACCGTGTCAGCGTCCTCAATGATCCCTCTGTAGCTTACAACTACTGGGTGTTGAAGTTGGACACGTGGAACGAACTGGCGCTCTTCACCTTGGAGGTGCTGGCCTGCCCTGCGGCCAGTCTTTTGTCAGAGCGGGTATTTAGTGTTGCTGGGGGCAAAATAGCTGATAAGCACATGAAAATGCTGACATGTTGACTCTTATAAAAATGAACAAGGTCTGGATTGCCCCTGAATTCTCAACTCCACCAGAGGAAATTGGCTGAACATAAAGGCACTTTAAATGTGTTTTTAATAATGTACTGAATACACTGTATGGTTCAATCTTCCTTTTCTCGTCCTCCTCTTCCTCCTCTTCAATCATATCAACATGCTTATCAGTCTGCCCTCGCTCCTAATATTGTACAGGGTCAGCTCACCAGCAGGCCCTCACCTACAATGTTTTAGAGGGTCAGCTCACCTGCAGGCCCTCGCATATAATGTTTTTGAGGGTCAGCTCACCAGCAGGCCCTCAACCATAATGTTTTACAGAGTCAGCTCACCTGCAGACCCTCACCTACAATCTTTTAGAGGGTCAGCTCACCAGCAGACCCTCGCATATAATGTTTTTGAGGGTCAGCTTACCAGCAGGCCCTCAACCATAATGTTTTACAGGGTCAGCTCACCAGCAGGCACTCACCTACAATCGTTTAGAAGGTCAGCTCACCAGCAGGCACTCGCATATAATGTTTTTGAGGGTCAGCTAACCAGCAGGCCCTCAACCATAATGTTTTACAGAGTAAGCTCACCTGCAGACCCTTGTATATAATGCTTTTGAGGGTCAGTTCACCAGCAGGCTCTCAACCATAATGTTTTACAGGGTCAGCTCACCAGCAGGCTCTCGCCCATAATTTTTTTAGTGGTCAGCTCAGCAGCAGACACTCACCCCTAATGTTTTAGATGGTCAGCTCAGCAGCAGGCCCTTGCCCGTAAAGTTTGAGGGTCACCAGCAGGCCATCAATCATAATTTTTCAATGGTGTATGATGCCTTCCTTTATGTGCAATAAAGGGTGTATTGGAGTGCCGGTTTCTTGTAATTTTTGGAAGCCCTTTCATTTAGTTCATATGCTTTAGTAGTGTAGGAGTCCCACTACCTGAACAATTGTACCACAATGTGAATAAGGCCCTCCATTATGTGATATACAGGTTATATTGGAGTGCCTCTTCCTTGCAATTTGTGGCAGCACTTGCACTTTATATACAAGTAAATATACAGGAAAGAATGTTTCCTAACAATTTAGGAGTCCCACTAACTGAACAATCATACCACAATGTGAATGAGGCCCTCCATTATGTGATATACAGGTTGTATTGGAGTGCCTCTTCCTTGTAATTTTGGGCAGCACTTGCACTTTATATACAAGTAAATATACAGGAAAGAATGTTTCCTAACAATTTTCCCTCTAAAATCGATTTTATCTTCAGTTTTGTGCTTATTATTGTCAGTCTGTAAAAGTGGCGTACTACTCGGACAACATAGTTCCCAGCAGCAACCTGGGAGTCCAAGATGCATCGAGGCATCCTCTCCATGCTGTTCCAAAACCATGTTGGTGGTGTTTGCATCAATTTCTGACCTTTTTCTTATGAACCAGACACCTTCCCCTCTTCAGAGCAGGGGGTGACTGATTTAATGCTCGGGTTCTCCCATTGACTTCCATTGTGCTCGGGTGCTTGGTAGAGCACCCGAGCATCCCGAGATGTTCGACACGAGCACCCGAACACCCGAGCACTTTGGTGCTCGATCAACACTAAAAAGGATCAATCCGATTGGTTGCTATAGGGAACTTAGCCAGTTTTCCTTTGCAACAGTCTTTCTCTGATCATTAATCTGTCATTGAAGTCCATCGCTGAAACTGAAGACTGATTTGTTTCTGAAATGCTTTGTGGTGAATCACTTTGCCTTTGGATGATGGTATGACATTAATGAAATGTGTCACCTGTTATAAAGACTGCAACTTCATTTATTTGAGGAACATTAAAGTAATGTTTGTGTTCACCCAGTGCTCGTTTATTAACCCTGATAAGTACCTTGCATTCATCAGCATGCGTTCTCATGAGGTTTTGAACTTGTTTAGGTGGTTGTGTTGATGAAACATACACTGTAAGTTTGACTAAATATTATGTCTCACATCAGGGATGTAATTGCATCATTAGTTTACCTCTCCTGCCTTGTGGTATATCTGACATTGCACATTGAAAGACACTTTCTTCAACTATACTGTATATCTGTCAAAATGATGTCATTTGCAAACATGAACTGTGTCTTGATTCTGAAGTTCCAGATATGTAGACTGGGTGGTAAACTGATGTTGATTCTAAAGATGGAACTGTTTTTCCACTCTTACAGAACTAGCTACATAGTTCATGTATTAATCCAATAATAACATTTGGATTTTGATCATAGTCATTGTGAGGATCATATTATGTCACCCTTGATGTTTTCTTTTTTTTTCTTTGTGAACTCGGCATTATGCTGTTTCAGTGTCCCTGCAACACTTGATGCTTTGGATCTTTCCCTCTCTTTTTGATTTCGGGCCTGATGGTGTTCCAGGGTGTCTGCTGCCAGGGTTTCACCACCAATGAGGCGAGGTGAGGTGATTGCCTCAGGCAGCACTAGGTAGGAGGGCAGCGAAAGGGCCATGGGCAATGAGCGCTTCCATTTATTTATTTATTTTTTCCTCTTTTTTTGATTTCAGTCCTGATGCTGTTCTGGAGTGTCTGCAGCCAGGGGTTCACCACCAATGAGGCGAGGTGAGGTGATTGCATGATGGGAAGAAATTGGCATTATTTGCCTCAGACAGCAGAAAGGCTAGGTGCACCCCTGTCTGCAGCTCTTGATCTTTCCCACAATGTTTTAAGCCAGGCCTCACTCTGTTCTGTGGGTTTTGCTGCCTTTGATGTCCTGGCTCTTTCCTTCTCATTCTTAAGTCGTTGGGCATATTGTTCAGTTGTCTCAGTCACTCACTTTTTATTTTCTTTACTTTTGGACTTCGCTTGTCCAATTGGTTTCCCATTTTTGGAGGCATTTTGGATCTACCAGACATCTAAATTATTCACCACACTGAATCACAAAGGATCTTATTTTATGACAACATGGAGAATGAGACGTTCTGTAAGAAAATACAAGCTGTGCTGTTATTGCTTTCTATGGGAAAATAAAGGCTGCACTGTGATTGGTTGCTATTGGCAACAAACAAGATAAGAAGTAGCTGAGACGTATGCTAGTAGAACGAAAGTTGTGCTGTGATATGGGCAAAAATAAAGCTGACTTGTGATTGATTACTATGGGCCACATATAGTATTATTTTAGACAGCACATGCAGGGAGATGAGAAGCAGACTGAGATGCAGGGGTGATGAAAGGCAGAATGAGAAGCAGCGCGTCAGCAGTTAGTTTCAGTAGTTATAAAATGCATGCTGCATCAAAAACACATAACTTTCTTAGAACCTTCCAGAACCCTTTAGCTTGTTTAAGTTGGATCATGAAGAGCACAGCTGCTATACAATATACAGCACTGTGTTAGGTTTGCTGTGGGGAAGCCTGCATGCAATTTCTCAAATTAATAGATTGTGGATAGAGGTAATTTCTCGGTCATGAATACTTTCTCATTTCATACATGTCATACAATCCCAAAAGTTTGGAAAACCTTTTTTTATCATAGTACAGAAATCTGATATTTTATTAAACAATTGACAGAATATTTGGTAATCATTATCTTGCATTTTCCTAGGGTGAGTCAATGGTATTCATATTTCAAGAGAGTGTGTAGCACAAGGTAAAGTTAAATGTATGCCTCTTCTATATTGTTCAGTAGAATAGATCCCACATTATCAGAAGATTTTAATTAGTAAACTTTGGTTTCTGAGCACCTGAACGTCATTTATGCACAGGGAACAGCAGTGATGTACGCGATCACCTGCCTAGTCCTTGTCTGTGCCTCTCTGTAACTCTCTGCGTGTGGATTGTTCTCACACATTATCTTTCAATAATGCTAGTCCGCTAATAAATTGTGCTCATGCATTGCCCCCTAAAGTTTTCACCAGATACCTGTGTCCTCAGGGTATAATGGCAATAACACGAGTGTGTGGGTGTGCACTGGTTTAAATAGCCTCTGTTCTGAATCACTTCTGGTATACACCAACCATATCCTGACAGATAGGTGATGACTTCATTACTCCCTCACCCTTGATCACATCACTCCTTTTGCAGCGTACGCCCTGGGGAGTCCCAGTATATTCGTGTTGAGGTTTGTAAGTGGTATAATATGACCTTGTGTAGTGTCCTTGAGTCACAGTGGTCCTACCTAATTTAATCAGTTTCTATGAGGAGGTAAGTTCTAGATTTGACTGTGGCAAATCAATGGATGTCGTATATCTGGACTTCTCCAAAACATTTGATGCTGTACCACATAAAAGGTTAGTATATAAAATGAGAATGCTTGGATTAGGGGGAAATGTATGTGGGTAAGTAACTGGCTCAGTTATTAATGGTACATGCTCAGATTGGGTCACTGTCACTAGTGGGGTACCTCAGGGGTGATGATCTTGTAGAAGGCTTGTGTAACGGGGGTTTGAGGGCGCCCCCTAGTGTCTTTGGGGTCCCTGAACTTAGTTAACTCACTATGCCTGACAGGCAGATCCTGAGCCTCCGCTATCTGGGAGCTGGGGTACATGTCTGCGGCAGTGCCTCCACCCAGTGGAGCATCCGGGATAGGGATGTGGGGTCCCACTGGGAACATACTTGGTGCAATGAGACTGACACAGCCTAACTGAAATTAACTTTATATAGTAAGTTCCAAATGAACCAACATACATAGGAAAATACAATAGAGTAACACAAATAACAATGCAATGTGGATTTTCCTCCCCCACCCACCAGGACACCTGCATCCCACCCCCTTATCTTCGCCCTAGTGGCCGTTGGTGCACATAGGAGAGTTGGGGCCCTATAAGTCCTGCTCCGCAGGGTCACTGAAGCAGCCTGAGCTGTGTAATGTCCATCACTGGACCTCAGAGTCTTTACTGTTAGTGAGGAGACAGGTGCCCTGTGGTGATACAGGGAGAGGTTTGGCTTACCCTCACAACACGATTAACCAGGTCAGTCAGCAGCAGTCTCCTCTCACTGGATTCACCAGATGTCTGGACTCGTGCTTGTCTTTGCCAGCAGGTCCCTCTCTCAGCAGATGTGATATTGGGTGAAGCAAGTTCTCTCCACAAGGTTCTATCTCTGTGCTGCAGTCTCTCAAAACTCGACACATGTCCTTTCTCTGGCTGAGCATGTGGTAACCACCAGAAATCTTCCAGGACCTCCCACCTCAGCGCTGTACCGGAAGTATATCCTAAAAGGACCTGCGATGATGCCACAATCATGTGACTGATTTCAGCAGGTCATGTGATCAATGCTCAATGTTTTATTAACAGCATACTGAGTCCATCTGCCATCTACTGGGCATTTCAGATAATGCAGCCTGTGTAACTTCACAGGGTTACACTTGCATAGTAAAATATCAATTTTTGCAGATGACACTAAACTGTGTAAAGTAATTTACACTGATGAGGACAGTATACTACTACAGAGTGATCTGGATAGTTTGGAGGCTTGGGCAGATAAGTGGCAGATGAGGTTTAACACTGACGAATGTAAGGTTATGCACATGGGAATAAACAATGCCAGTAGCCAGTACATACTAAATGGTAACACTAACATGGAAAAGGACTTAGAAATATTAGTGGACAGCAAACTTAGAGTACCCAGAAAGATTATCAAAATTACTGTTATTTAGTTTAGATAAAAGATGACGGTACCAACCATTGGATGGTGGAGGCTCCTTTACGGTCAGAATCTAAATAATGTTCCTATAGGCGTGTAAATGCAGGAGTGCTTGGATAGGTTGCTCAGGCAGACATGTCAATTAGACGTCTGATGTTCAATGTCTGATTGTTAGACCCTCACCTGCACAGACACCACAAGAGGATCAGTTTGGTAGCCGGAAGGAAAGCGTGCATGCGCAATAGGTACATTGAGGCGCAACTGACCTTAAGTAGAAAGGGTTGATATTCCCTAAAGATGCTCAAGTCTAGATCTGTTAGCCCAATGGTATAAAGATACAGAGACAGATAAATAAAATATAATCAAGATGAGAGAAAAATATTCCCTCCATTGAAGAAATGTTAATCTTTTATCCAGGATAAACGATCGATGTATGGGCCTACTCAAAGTCTCCTGGACCTGTGTAACCTTGTTATAATAAAGGGAGTTTGTCAGCAGTTTTTACCCTACAAAACGTCTGACAGCGCTGGACAGGGGCAGGGCTGAAAAACTGAAGTTAAATTCTGTTGACCACCTCTCTCACACGTTCCCTCACTGTGAAGGTATGTTTAATCACCTCGCCCTGGCCTCTTTCTAGTGCTGTTAGGAATTTTGCAGGGTGAAAACTACTGAGAGACTTATTCATAGGACTTACTATTGAGCATGAGCAACACAGGATTCTCTAGTTCCATGATGGGTCTGGCTGAGCCAGAATAATCATTTATTAAGCCCTTTAAACCACTATTGTGGCATTAAAAAGTTGCACATGATGACGCGTTCCATATGAGCACCATAATTTGTGACTTTTTAGGCTTCTTGCCAATTTTCAGAAGTTGCAAGGAAAGGTGGGGCTTAGGTAAAGGGGCGGGGCTTCAAAAGGCCGGCTGGATTTATTATAACTTATGCCAGAAACTGGTATAAGCTATACCTGGAGTCTGTGCCAGCCCCTGGCTGGTGTAGACTTAAGTTTTTGGTGCATGACAGGGCAGAGATGCAACTAATTAAAAAAATCTGATGCATCTCACTCCAGTGCAAGGAGATCAAGACTGGAATATAGGTATAAATAATGTAAATGTTCATATCCCCCATTATCTTAATTTTTATAGTTTTAGAAATTTACTGGCAGTAGTAATTCAATAATGGCATCAAGATATTTCTTGAAAATCATATCTTAAGTTCATTATTGTCTGTTCTTTTTCAATTTATGCAGTTTTCATTCATTTTCTAGTTGCTCTGACCTTATATTAGAGCACAGAAAGTATGGGTTTTCTTCTAATAGGAGTTGTACACACGCCTCTGTCTTTTAGAAAATTGCATTGTGGCATGAACTGTGCCACACACTCTCCTTCACTGTGGCAGCTCACTTCCACTCTTCTTCTACTCTACTTCTTGCTGTAGCTCACCACTTTCTAACCATTCCACATACCTATGCCTACCTACATCAGCTTTGACCACCATCTAGTAAAACTACTCTTGCTGTCAAGTTTTTCAATTATATACAGCTGTCACCCCCTAGCACAGTCTCTCCCCACTGTTTCCAAGACTTCTCATGCACACTATGCACTACTTTAGAAAGGTAGTCATACCTCTAACAATTCCATTTTAGCAACTTTTTAGTAGTTACTCCTGGAAAGGAATACTTATTCCCCTTATTTTCAGTTCATTTTTTTCTTTTAGTCCAAAATACCAGCATGTTACTGTCAACCTCATGAACAGAAGAGAAGATAGCTGTGCCCACCTGTGTATACGCTTGGGAGGCACAGATATGTCTGCATCTGGTGTCTCAACAGTGTCCAAAATAAAACAAGAAAGTCCAGCTTCCCATAAAAGCGCAGTTAACCTTTATTCTTCAAATAGATAAAATACAAAAATACTGAAGTGACATAATGCAGAAAAATTTCACTGAAGTTCTACGTGTTTCGGATATCAAACATGTGTAATCCTTGCTCATAACATCAGGAGAGAAGATTGCGGCGCTTACCTGTGTATACACTTGGGAGGCACGTATATGCCTGGATCTGGCATTTCAACAGTGTCCAAAATAAAACAAGAACATGTTATGAGTAAGGATTACACATTTGTTTAATATCTGAAATGCGTAGACTGCAGTGCAATTTTTCTGCATTGTGTCACTTTTGGGTTTTATAAATTTGAAGAATAAAGGAGAACTATGCATTTACGGGAAGCTGGATTTTCTTGTTTTTTTTGGTTACTGTCAACCTCATATACGCAAACAACTATTAATATGTTAATAAAGCTGCTATATTACTCATTTACTAAGCTTGCTCAAACATAAAGTATTATTTTAAACATTAAACTTGCCTCATTGGATGGCTCACTGTATTATATAGAGTCTTTGAATGCAGAATAAATGAAGAATATTATCATTCTGCCTATGAGTATTGGGGTTGTTGCTGTAAAAATAAGCCAGATGCCAGCTAATTCTTGTCACCGTGTAGAATAAGCACTTTTAACTGACCCTACCAGGTTAAATTAGCCTTCTACATAAAGGTATAAAATAAACATCCAGCTGTTCATTTTTAGAGGGACCTTGGCAATTTTTATGACGTTGTTTATTGTTCCTTTAAAAGACCATGTGCCAATTTATTTTAGTTGCCAGTAAAACAGAAAACATTTGTGCTCTGGTGTCCTGAAACTGCCCTACACCTGCACTACTACTGATAAAATACATGACTGTAAGGACAGAATGTTCAGTAAAACTTTAATTATTATTAACTTAAAGGGATTCTGTCACCTCGTTTTAGCCTATAGAGATGTGGACATGCACCGCTAGATCGCCGCTAGCATGTCCGCAATATACCAGTGAAGGAGCCCAGCACTGCCTGCGTCCTCCGAATCTTCTCCTTGCTCACAGTTAGATCACCGTAATCTCGTCCGCAGTGCCGGCATAGCGTTCCTTCCCTGTGCTGGCGATCTTGCGCATTGCGAGATTACGGCGATCTAACTGTGAGCAAGGAGGAGATTCAGAGGACGCAGGCAGTGCTGGGCTCCTTCACAGGGGGCGTGGCTGGGCTCCAAGAAGGTTAGTACAGCCCCTTGGGCTCCTTACCAGGCTCATTTACATATCTATAAAATCATTTTTTAAACACAATAAAAGGACAACACTTTATGGGAGAGGTATATTGCAGACATGCTAGCGGCAATCTAGCCGTGCATGTCCGCATCACTATAGGCTAAAATGAGGTGACAGAATCCCTTTAATTAGTAAAACTAGGATAATTCAAAATGTACTGTGCCCAAATAGACATTGTCCATAAAACAAGGGGACACGTGGTGTTCTTGCTTTACTACTGTGTAGAGGAGTTATGATCCTTCCTCTCTCTTATGCTGCTGCTCCACTTTCTGAGCATTCGGCATCTTTTCATGGTAAAGTTAGGGTACTTTCACACCAGCGTTATTCTTTTCCGGCATTGAGTTCCGTCCTGGGGGCTCAATACCGGAAAAGAACTGACCAGTTTTATCCTAATGCATTCTGAATGAAGACAATCCGTTCAGTATGCATCAGGATGTCTTCACAGGTGTCTTCCTCCTCCACTAGTTCCTATGGAATGTCAGAAAATCACACTGATAGTGAAGTACTGCTACTATTAGCTGCATGCACTCCTGATAATATACTCACAAGCGCACGTTGGTATGCAGACACATCAGACCAGCGCTATCCTTACGAGCTCATCTCATGGTCCTCCTTTCCATAGGTAATCCTACAAGTAGTTTGCTCTAGTAGTGAAGCACCATCTTCAATGTATGTATAAACAGGTATTTATTATACTCACAAACTTCCATAAAAATACAGGCAAGTCAAAGAAAAAACACAGCAGCCTTGTGCACGCCCAACCCGGGTTTCACCTCAAGCTTTGTCAGGGGCATTGCACCCGCGCAGAAAACTTGCCCGTGTGAAAGGGGCCTAAGGTAGCTCCCGCTGTTCAAGTCTCTGATAACTAAGATTGGGATGCTGAATGTAAGTAGTCAATAAATGGGGCAGCAGGGCATAATGCTTGACATATTTATTCAAGTAATTTGTCTACCACATAACTGCTTTTTTGTATGCAGAATGTGTTTCTTTATTTCATATTGGCACTATGAGTGGTTTTATTTGGACTCTATTTTACTTGCTATTTTACTAAATGGATAGCAGGGCTAGATTTTATACAGGCCTATTCACTGTATTTTCTACAGGTAGTAACTGTGACATTAATGACAATAATTTTTATATGGACAATTTACTTACTTTTTGACATTTTAAATTTAGTTACTTTTTGACTTTTTTTTATAAATACTGTTTTATGTAACCTTAAGGTTAGATTCAAATCAACATTTTGTTTTCTGTTCTGATCTGAAGAACAGAAAACAAAGGAAAAAAAGGATCCTTTATTTTTAGAGTCCGTTATGCTCATTTTGCATCTGTTTTAGCCATTTTCAACTGAGATCCATTATTTAGATGGGAAAGCAGGTACTTCTGGAAAGACTTTTTTTCCATATAAAATAATGGATCTCAGATGGAAATGACTAAAACAGATGCAAAATGATCATAACTGAACATAACAGATGCTAAAAATAAAGTTTCCTTTTTTTTTTTTTTTTGTTCTTCTGACGGATCAGAAGAACGGAAAATGAAACGGGGATGTGAAACTAGTTTAAAAATAATACTTACCTTATCCATTTGGTAGCGAATAGCCGGCCGCCACCATCTTGCTTGAAGATCTTGACCGAAATCCTGTGTGCAAGATGGCTGCCGCCAGCAAGTCGCGAGCAAATGGATCAGGTAAGTATTATTAGCGATGAGCGAATCGACTTCAAATGAAACATCCGAAGTCGATTCTCATAAAACTTTGTTCTAATACTACATGGAATAGGAGCTCCGTACAGTATTAGAATGTATTGGCTCTGATGAGCCAAAGTTATTGCTTCACGAAGTCTCTGTAAAAAAAAAAAAAAAACATTTCCCGAACTCGGTGGTACCTTGGAACCGAACCCGAGTTTACAGTACAAATTAATTTATGAAGTTATTGTGAGACTTCGCAAAGCAATAACTTCGACTCATTGGGGCCAATACATTCTAATACTGTTCGGAGCTCCTGCTCCGTACAGTATTGGAACAAAGTTTTATGCAAATCAATTTTGGATGTTTCCAATTTTACACTATGTAATTAATATCAAATGCTGCGATCATGTATGAATGCGGCTAGAAATGAACAAATAGAAGCTGACGAAGTAGAATTCAATGCAAATTTCTTGAAAAATTAGATTTGCACCAAATCCGAATTTCCTCACGCTTCCTAATAACGAATGGCATTTTTTCCTAAAATGGCTATTGCACGTGTGAGGACATGGAGCAAGGAAAGGCGGGATCACCCATAATGCCATGCATGCAGCCAATCAGCAGCCAACCAGCCATGGGATGTCATAATCTCAGACATCTTGGATTCTGCCATTTTACTGTGTACTTAGTGCAGGGAGAGATGTCAGCAGTAATGATGGATGAACATCGGCCAGGACGGCAGGCGAACCTGAAAAACCTTCAGCTTATATTTGCAGCCACCAAATACTTAGTAGAAGTGCACAAATAGTCCCACAACATGGACAGTGACATACTAGAGGGGTATCAATGACAAACATTCCAACAAAAATGATGTATCTTAATCTGGGGACATTTTTATGGGAAAATCTCTGAAATGTGCCCCGTTGGAGTCTCGAACATTTTTATTTTAGGCCACGGGAGTACGGACCTTAAAAATTTTGTATTCACCTGACATAAAATAAATTCTGATTATGTGGCTCGATGTATGTACATTATGTGGTCAATTAATGCAAATTTTACTGTAGACCACTGGACTACAGGCCCCAAACATTAGGCATTCACCAGACAGAAAAGATCAAGTGATTATGTGGTTGGAGGTATATTACACGGTCAATGGATATAAATTTTACAGCAGGCCAGTGCAAATACAGGTCAAATACATATATTTAAAAGAACTAAAAATATAAAATTGGATTAAAAACATTGCTAACAAAATCCCCCCCTTGAAAAAAAAACTAATGATAATAGTTGAAATTCGATAACACATGGTCGTCACTAGTGTTGAATTCCTCCGAGGCCCCAACAATTATTCATTCACCGTACAGAAAAGAACGAGTTAGTATGTGGCTGGAGGTAGATTACACAGTCATTGGATATCAATTTTGCAACAGGCTAGTGGACTATGGGCCCCAAAAATTATGCATTCAGCGGACAGAAAAGAACAAGTAAATATGTAGCTGAAGGTAGATTACACAGTCATTGGATATCAATTTTACAACAGGCCAGTGGACTACAGGCCCCAAAATATATGCATTCACTGTACAGAAAAAAAACAAGTATGTGCCTGGAGGTAGATTACACAGTCATTGGATATCAATTTTACAGCAGGCCAGTGGACTACACACCCCAAAAATTATGCATTCACCATACAGAAAAGATCAAGTGATTATGTGGCTGGAGGTATATTAGACGGTCAATGGATATCAATTTTACCGAAGGCCAGTACAAATACAGGTCAAATACATATGTTTAAAAGAAAAAAAATATATAAAATTGGATTAAAAACATGACTAACAAAATCCCCCCTATTGAAAAAAAACTAAACACATAGTCGTCACAGGTGTTGAATTCCTCCGAGGCCCAAAACATTAGGCATTCAACGGACAGAAAAGGCCTTTTATGCCTCATTATTTACATAAGGTAGGGACAATTATTTGTTCTTGGTGTTGTAGGCTATGTGTGGGCTGGCATGAGGAAATTCAATTAAACGTGGGCATCACAGGTGTTGAATTCCTGCGAGATCCATGCCTCATGCATATTTTGAAATGTGAGGTAGGCCACACTGTCATGAGCTAGGCGAGTGCGCTTATTGGTCATGATCCCCCCCTGCTGCGCTGAACGTTATTTCGGACAGGACACTGGACGAGGGGCAACCCAAGAGTTCCATGGCAAATTGTGCCAGCTCTTGTGTCAAGCCTGCACACCCAGGAGTCCAGGGGTTCCTTTCTTCTCATAGCGTCCACATCGGCTGTTAACCTGATGTTGTCGGACACCTATCGGTCTAGGCGTTCCCTGAGGCTGGATTCGGAGGGCGGCTGTCGATGGGTTGGCTGTAAGAATGATCTCATATCCGAAGTGACCAACACATCTTCAAACCGCCCTCTTCTTGCATGCGTTGTTGGAATGGGACCCGCAACTGTTTATATGTGAGTGAAAATTCCTCTGCCAGAGTCCGCAAAAGCAGAATGCAGCATTTCTTGAAGCAAGGCCTGGAAATGCTGCATTCTGACAGCCCTCTGTGATGCTGGCAACATGTCTGCCGTTTTGTGTTTTGTAATGGGGGTCTAAGTAGGTTGCCACACAGTACTGGTCCTTGCCCTGTATGCTTTTTATACGGGGGTCCCTCTTAAAACACCGGAGCATGAAGGCCCCCATTTGCACTAAGCTGGAAGTGGTGAAGTGGCCTGGCTCCTTCTGCAGCGCCGATAAGTACACCAAAAATTGGAGATTGTTTTTATATTGTTTATTTAAAGTACCAGCCTTGCACACATACAGTCAGGTCAATAAATATTGGGACATCAACACAATTCTAACATGTTTGGCTCTATACACCACCACAATGGATTTGAAATGAAACAAACAAGATGTGCTTTAATTTGAGGGTATTTACATCCAAATCAGGTGAACGGTGTAGGAATTACAACTGTTTGCATATGTGCCTCCCACTTGTGAAGGGACCAAAAGTAATGGGACAATTGGCTTCTCAGCTGTTCCATGGCCAGGTGTGTGTTATTCCCTCATTATGCCTATTAAAATGAGCAGATAAAAGGTCCAGAATTCATTTCAAGTGTGCTATTTGCATTTGGAATCTGTTGCTGTCATCTGTCAAGATGAGATCCTAAGAGCTGTCACTATCAGTGAAGCAAGCCATCATTAGGCTGAACAAAACAAAACAAACCCATCAGAGAGATAGCAAAAACATTAGGCATGGCCAAAGCAACTGTTTGGAACATTTTTAAAAAGAAGGAACGCACCAGTGAGCTCAGCAACACCAAAACACCCGGAAGACAACAGAAAACCACTGTAATGGATGACTGAAGAATTCTTACCCTTCACAACAATTGACCAGATCGATCAAGAACACTCTCCAGGAGGTAGGTGTATGTGTGTCAAAGTCAACAATCGAGAGAAGACTTTACCAGAGTGAATACAGAGGGTTCACCACAAGATGTAAACCATTGGTGCGCCTCAAAAACAGGAAGGCTAGATTAGAGTTTGCCAAACGACATCTAAAAAAGCCTTCACAGTTCTGGAACAACATCCTATGGACAGATGAGACCAAGATCAACTTGTACTAGAGTGATGGGAAGAGAAGAGTATAGAGAAGGAAAGGACTGCTCATGATCATAAGCATACCACCTCATCAGTGAAGCATGATGGGGATAGTGTCATGGCTGCCAATGGAATTGTTTCTCTTGTATTTATTGATGATGTGACTGCTGACAAAAGCATCAGGATGAATTCTGAAGTGTTTTGGGCAATATTATCTGCTCATATTCAGCCAAATGCTACAGAACTCATTGGACGGCGCTTCACAGTGCAGATAGACAATGACCCAAAGCATACTGCAAAAGCAACAAAAGTGTTTTCTAAGGGAAAGAAGTGGAATGTTATGCAATGGCCAAGTCAATCACCTGACCTGAATCCGATTGAGCATGCATTTCACTTGCTGAAGACAAAACTGAAGGGAAAATGCCCCAAGAACAAGCAGGAACTGAAGACAGTTGCAGTAGAGGCCTGGCAGAGCATCACCAGGGATGAAACCCAGCTTATGGTGATGTCTATGCATTCCAGACTTCAGGCTGTAATTGATTTGCAACCAAGTATTAAAAAGTGAAAGTTTGATTATTATTATGTCCCGTTACTCTTGCTCCCTTAACAACTGGGATGCACATATGCAAACTATTGTAATTCCTACACCGTTCACCTGATTTGGATGTAAATACCCTCAAATTAAAGTTGACAGTCTGCAGTTAAAGCACTTGTTTGTCCCAATATTTATAGACCTGACTGTATGTAGAACAGAAGGTGGGCGAGTTCTTGAGCATTTTGGTGTCTGCCAAAGTGCATGGCAGCGCCGATGTGTGAAGCTGTAACTTTGGTCAGGGACAATACATGTCCTTTACGGGCCACTGGGTGAATGTGGTTCCTGCACAGCCAAACCATCAACTTGGCCAGGTGATGCTGCTTCCGCCTCCACGTTGTCACGTCATTGGTCCTGCGAAAATGTCCGCCTCTGCCGCTTCGTCCTCCACCATGTCCTCAGCCTCTACTGTAGGGACAATTCACAGTGCTCCTCCAGCATATCACATGTGCAGGGCACGGTGGTGGTGTCACGCTGTTCTGTACCTCGTTTGCCTGGGTGAACAGTCACACAGGGGAGGAACTGCTCCGTGCAACAACTAAAAACAACAAAAAATTTGAACCATGGTGACCGACAACGGGAAGAACATGATTTCGGCGCTGCGTTAAGGAGGGCTGAGCCGTGTGCCATGCATGCCACACGTGTTCAATCTAGTATTCAAGCGTTTCCTGAAGTCTTCCATCCATCTGCAAGACATCCTAAAAATGGCCAGGAAACTTTGCATGCACTTCAGCCACTCATACACTGCAAAGCACACCCTCCTTGAGCTGCAGCAGCAGAACGGTATCCCCCAACTTAGGATGATATGCAAAGTTTCCACCCATTGGAATTCCACCCTCCATATGCTGGACCGACTGTATGAACAGAGGAGGGCAATAAACAATTTCTTGATGATCCTAGCTGACAGGAGTACTCCCCTGTGTAACTTTGATATCACCCAGTGGCAGCTCATGCGTGACACTTGCCGTTTGCTCAGGCCCTTTGAGGAGGCCACATTATTTGTCAGTCGCCAGGACTAGGGGATGAACATTGTCATTTCGCTGCTTCATGTACTGGAACAGATGCTGGTAAATCTGGCTGGTCAGGAGACTGGAGACGTTGCGCTTAGATCTCACGGCGACATGATCCCTGTGGGGGCTGAACTGGAGGAGGAGGAGGACATTGGAGCACAAGAAATGTGTAGCGAAATGGGTGGTTTTTCTACACAGGTGACAGGAGAGGAGGAGTAGGAGCAGCCAGAGGAGCTACAGGGTAATGAGGAAGAGGAGGCAGAGATCCCAGACACATTGTGGCAGTATGCAGTGGAGATGTAGGCAGGGAGCCCCTCTGAGTCACTTGCACAAATGGCCTGATGCATGCTCACTTGCTTGTGTAGTGACAGCCGAATTGTCACCATTTGGCAGAAAGATGACTTCTGGATCTCCACCTTGTTGGACCCTCGCTACTGGTCCAAAATCGGGGCCTTTTTTACACCCGCTGAGAGGGAGGACAAACTTAACTACTATAGAGACATATTATGTAGTCAATTGGCCACTGCCTATCTGCGCCATCGTCCATCCTCTCGCACGTTATCTGCGCTTGCATTCCACTCCCAGGGCTGCTGGGGAGGGGTGTGGTGGCAGGAGCAGTACCAGCTCCATCAGCAGCATCCTGTGTCTAGAGTCGCTGATGAGCAGCTTTCTTTACCCGCCTAGTGAAGAAACTACTCACCAGCAGCAGCATCTAGACCTGGAGCAGAACCTGAACCAACTAGTGGCGGCATTCTTGGAGTGCACACTGCCAGCCATCATTGAAGATCCGCTGGACTACTGGGCATTTCAACTGGATTTGTGGCCGTAACTGGCCAAGTTTCCCTGGGAAAAGCTGTCCTGCCCGGCCAGTAGTGTGACATCAGAGTGGGTGTTTAGTGCGGTGGGGGCCATAGCTACCCCAAGAAGAACACGCCTGTCCAGCCAAAATGTGGAGACACTGACATTTGTTAAGATGAATCAGGCGTGGATCAGCCAGGATTTCCACCGCCCAATGCCTGATGCATCAGACTAGATCATCCATGGTGCTGCACCAACACTTTGACAAAGAGACCGGTTTCTTCTGGCTACCCGCCTCAGCTACTATTCTTATGCTGCTACCCGCCTGATGCCACATATCTGATTCCAAGTGCTCCTTCTTACACCCACCATAGTCAGCTGGTACTGTTATTGCCACGCACCTCCCCACTCCGTCACCGGGTCACTCTGTGGTCTCCTCATGCTGCTGCAACTTCCACACTATGTCACTTTGCAACTCTGTGGCCTCCTGATGCTGCTGTCACATCCACACTATGTCACCTTGCCTCTCTGTGGCCTCCTGATGCTGTCACCACCTCCACACTGTCATTATGTCACTCTGTGGCCTCCTCCTGATGCTGCTGCTGACACCTACACACTGTTATTGTGCCACTCTTTGGCCTCCTCCTAATACTGCCGCCACTTCCAGACTCTGTCTTGGGCCGCTGTGTAACCCCCTCATGCTGCTTCCACCTCACCACTATGTCATAGGGCCACCCTGTGGACTTCTCATGCTGTTTCCACCCTCCTAACTTCATGACTGGGGCACTATTTTGCCTTTCGGCCTGGCTGACATCATCATTTATTTGACCCTTCTTCTGATCTGTCAGAAGGAAGGAAAAATTAGATGCACAACGGATCCTGTCTGTGTAGCAACTGTAAGCCTGTATAGTCCCATCAGAATTGGCTTATGATTTGGTAGCCAAAGGCAGAAGTGGTTACAAAACACAGATGACATGCACGTGTCATCTCTGTTTTGGATCCACTCCTGTTTTTTTTTTTTTTGCATTAGCAACACTAAAAAGAGTGTGCTTCTTCTTAGCGCTAACATCGACCTGTAAGGCTGAGTTCATACTTGAGTTATTTGGTCAGTTTTGGCCCTGTGACAGCCCTAATAAGTGAAGTGTGCAGTGATTCTAAGAGCGATGCCTGTCATCTGCATGTCCTATGGATTCAAAGTATTATTTCACTGCCACAGCAGACTCCCTATTCGTGTTACTGCAAGGCACAGTGTGGTACACCACTATAAAGGCTCTCTACGGCCAGGAAATGGCAGTTTTTTTTTTATTGCGATTCACCGCAAATAAATTCGGATCAAACAAAAAAAAACTGAAAATTTGGCGAACTGGCAGAATCAAATTTTTGAAAAATTCACACATCTCTAAATGCGGCCTCTGAGGGGTAGAGTGATGGGGAGTGGCACAATTGCTGATTCCTGTCATTGTACACACTACTTACAAAGAAATGCACTTCATGAAGATGTAATTGGTCACAAAGCAGAATTTTTTGTAAAATTCGGCGAAGTAGCCAAATTGAATTTTTAAATACTTTATGCATCACTGGTTGCCATGGTAGCCCCATGCTGTGCAAGGCCTCGGGGCCTGCCAGATATGGAGTCCTATTAGTCCCAGGCTGGGTCTCATAAGCGAACTGTCAGTGTAAGGTCGCTTTCACACAGTCAGTCCTTGGTCAGTGATTTTCATCAGTGGTTGTGATCCAAAGCAAGGAGTGAAGCCCACATAAAGAAGGGATAATGAAAATTTGTACATGTTCTGTGTTATTGACCCGCATCTAGTTTTTTTCTCACAGTCACTGATATGATGAAAATCATGTCTGTGCTTAAAGGGGTTATCCCATCTTAGACAATGGGGGCATATCGCTAGGCTATGCCCCCATTGTCTGATAGGTGTTGGTCCCACCGCTGGGACCCGCACCTACAAGGAGAGCGGAGAAAGTGGGGGAGGGCCCACTGTTCATGTGTAGCTGCCCTCTATCTCTATTCATTTCTATGGCGCCGCCAAAAATAGCTGAGCACTGGCTCGGCTATTTCCGTCGGCCCCATAGAAATGAATAGGAGAGGTGGCCACGCATGCACGGTGCACTCCCATTCACTTCAATGGGAGAGGCGGGGAGCTGTGCCTGGTGGTGGACGGACACAACTCTCCCCGGCTCCGTTCTCCTTGTAGGTGCGGGTCCCAGAGGAGGGACCCGCACCTATCAGACAATGGTAGCATATCCTAGCGATATGCCCCCATTGTCTAAGATGGGATAACCCCTTTAACCCCTTCACGCAACATCACGTACATGTACGTGGGGGAATGTGGTGCCTCACCGCATCCCCACGTGCATGTACGTGATCGGCTTCACTGTCAGCGCAGGGACCTGAGCGCTGAAGATTCAGTGAAGCCGGCGTGCTGGGGTTGCTAGGCAACCCTAGAAGCCGGAAGGAGATGTATTGGCCCCCTGACCCGCCCACGATCGCTGTGATTGGTCCAATACTGCAGAGGGACCAATCGCAGCGCATCGGGGCAGGTAAGGGGGGTTAGGGAGGGACTGTGTGCCTCTCCTTCTCTGATCGTCCCCATTCCTGTCAGGGAAGCGATCAGAGAAGGAGAGTGTGACAATATACTGTACCTATCACATGTATACTAGTCATGGAGCACTGCTACTTAGCGCTCCATGACTAGTATACTCGTCATGGCATAAAACTGTCACCATGTCTGCAGACATGGTGACAGCGCTGAGTGCCGGCTGTTACACACAGCCAGGCACTCAGGCTCAATGCCGAGGGGGGTCCTGTGACCCCCGTATCGGCGATCGGGTAGTTTCGGCACCCCCCCCCTATCGGCGATCGCTTTATGTCGTTTCTGATCCCTGCGGTCCCTGACCGCAGGGATCAGAAACCTAAAAATTGCCCCAAATCGATTTTTTTACCCCCCCCTGCACCCCTGAATTCCATTTATGTGGCGGGGTGCAGGGGGCGGTTTGTGGGCGGTGCGGGGCCGGTGCGGGGCGGTGTGGCAGTTGCGGGAGGTGGGCGGTGCGGCAGGCGGGATCGCGATCCCCCGCCCGCCTCCCATTATAATCATCGTTGGTGTCTAGTGGGTATACCAGGGTGCCAGCACATTGCTGGCACCCTGGTATAAACGGCTGACATCGGTGATGCGATGTCAGCCGTTTAACCCTTTCCATACCGCGGTCCGTACGGACCGCGGTATGGAAAAGGTTAACAGCTCAGGGAGCTCCCTCCCTCTCCCATCGGAGGGCTGCTGTACCTTTGCAACCCCCCGATGGAGAGGGAGAGAGCTCCCAGACAGCCCCCCCAGAGCCCCGTCCTTACCCTTCCCCGTCTGCGCAGTTTTGACCATAACTGAGCAGACGGGGAAGGTTCCCATGGCAACAGGACGCCTCTCAGGCGTCCTGCTATCCATGGTGCTGAACAGATCTGTGCTGAAAGCATAGATCTGTTCAGTGTAAGTAAAATATAGTACAGTGCAATATATATTGTACTGTACTGTATTATACAGACATCAGACCCACTGGATCTTCAAGAACCAAGTGGGTCTGGGTCAAAAAAAAAAGTGAAAAAAGTAAAAAAAAAGTAAAAATCAAAAAACACATTTATCACTGATTAAACATGAGAAAAATAAAATTCCCTACACATGTTTGGTATCGCCGCGTCCGTAACGACCTGATCTATAAAACGGTCATGTTACTTTTCCCGAATGGTGAACGCCATAAAAATAAAAAATAAAAAACTATGATGAAATTGAAATTTTGCCCACCTTACTTCCCCAAAAAAGATAATAAAAGTGATCAAAAAAGTCGCATGTACTCCAAAATTGTAACAATCAAACCGTCATCTCATCCCGCAAAAAATGAGACCCTACTTAAGATAATCGCCCAAAAACTGAAAAAACTATGGCTCTTAGATTATGGAAACACTAAAACATCATTTTTTTTGTTTCAAAAATGAAATCATTGTGTAAAACTTATATAAATAAAAAAAGTATACATATTAGGTATCGCCGCGTCCGTATCGACCGGCTCTATAAAAATATCACATGACCTAACCCCTCAGGTGACCACCGTAAAAAGTCTTACGTCACAAAAAGTGTAATAGCAAGCGATCAAAAAGTCATATGCACCCCAACATAGTGCCAATCAAACCGTCATCTCATCTCGCAAAAAATGAGACCCTTCTTAAGATAATCGCCCCAAAACTGTAAAAACTATGGCTCTTAGACTATGGAGAAACGAAAAAAAAAAATTGTTTTAAAAATGAAATCATTGTATAAAACTTACATAAATAAAAAAAATGTATACATATTAGGTATCGCCGCGTCCGTGACAACCTGCTCTATAAAATTACCACATGATCTAACCTGTCAGATGAATGTTGTAAATAACAATAAAAAAAACGATGCCAAAAAAGCTATTTCTTGTTACCTTGCCGCACAAAAAGTGTAATATAGAGCAACCAAAAATCATATGTACCCTAAACTAGTACCAACAAAACTGCCACCCTATCCCGTAGTTTCTAAAATGGGGTCACTTTTTTGGAGTTTCTACATCAGGGGGCTTCAAATGGGACATGGTGTCAAAAAAACTGTCCAGCAAAATCTGGCTTCCAAAAACCACACGGCGCACCTTTCACTCTACGCCCCGCTGTGTGCCCGTACAGTAGTTTACGGCCACATATGGGGCGTTTCTGTAAACAGCAGAGTCAGGGCAATAAAGATACAGTCTTGTTTGGCTGTTAACCCTTGCTTTGTTAGTGGAAAAAATGGGTTAAAATTGAAAATTAGGCAAAAAAATGAAATTCTCAAATTTCATCCCCATTTGCCAATAACTCTTGTGCAACACCTAAAGGGTTAACAAAGTTTGTAAAATCAGTTTTGAATACCTTGAGGGGTGTAGTTTCTTAGATGGGGTCACTTTTAGGGAGTTTCTACTCTAGGGGTGCATCAGGGGGCTTCAAATGGGACATGGTGTCAAAAAAACTGTCCAGCAAAATCTGGCTTCCAAAAACCATACGGCGCACCTTTCACTCTACGCCCCGCTGTGTGCCCGTACAGTAGTTTACGGCCACATATGGGGTGTTTCTGTAAACGGCAGAGTCAGGGCAATAAAGATACAGTCTTGTTTGGATGTTAACCCTTGCTTTGTTAGTGGAAAAAATGGGTTAAAATTGAAAATTAGGCAAAAAAATGAAATTCTCAAATTTCATCCCCATTTGCCAATAACTCTTGTGCAACACCTAAAGGGTTAACGAAGTTTGTAAAATCAGTTTTGAATACCTTGAGGGGTGTACTTTCTTAGATGGGGTCACTTTTAGGGAGTTTCTGCTCTAGGGGTGCATCAGGGGGCTTCAAATGGCACATGGTGTAAATAAACCAGTCCAGCAAAACCTGCCTTCCAAAAACCATACGGCGCACCTTTCACTCTACGCCCCGCTGTGTGCCCGTACAGTAGTTTACGGCCACATATGGGGTGTTTCTGTAAACGGCAGAGTCAGGGCAATAAAGATACAGTCTTGTTTGGATGTTAACCCTTGCTTTGTTAGTGGAAAAAATGGGTTAAAATTGAAAATTAGGCAAAAAAATGAAATTCTCAAATTTCATCCCCATTTGCCAATAACTCTTGTGCAACACCTAAAGGGTTAACGAAGTTTGTAAAATCAGTTTTGAATACCTTGAGGGGTGTACTTTCTTAGATGGGGTCACTTTTAGGGAGTTTCTGCTCTAGGGGTGCATCAGGGGGCTTCAAATGGCACATGGTGTAAATAAACCAGTCCAGCAAAACCTGCCTTCCAAAAACCATACGGCGCACCTTTCACTCTACGCCCCGCTGTGTGCCCGTACAGTAGTTTACGGCCACATATGGGGTGTTTCTGTAAACGGCAGAGTCAGGGCAATAAAGATACAGTCTTGTTTGGATGTTAACCCTTGCTTTGTTAGTGGAAAAAATGGGTTAAAATTGAAAATTAGGCAAAAAAATGAAATTCTCAAATTTCATCCCCATTTGCCAATAACTCTTGTGCAACACCTAAAGGGTTAACGAAGTTTGTAAAATCAGTTTTGAATACCTTGAGGGGTGTAGTTTATAGAATAGGGTCATTTTTGGGTGGTTTCTATTATGTAAGCCTCGCAAAGTGACTTCAGACCTGTAGTGGTCCCTAAAAATTGGATTTCTGAAAAATTTCAAGATTTGCTTCTAAACTTCTAAGCCTTGTAACATCCCCAAAAAATAAAATATCATTCCCAAAATAATTCAAACATGAAGTACACATATGGGGAATGTAAAGTCATCACAATTTTTGGGGGTATTACTATGTATTACAGAAGTAGAGAAACTTTGAAATTTGCAAATTTTTCCAAATTTGGGGTAAATTTGGTATTTTTTTTATGTAAAAAAAATTAATTTTGGGACTTAATTTTTCCAGTGTCATGAAGTACAATATGTGACGAAAAAACAATCTCAGAACGGCCTGGATAAGTCAAAGTGTTTTAACGTTATCAGCACTTAAAGTGACACTGGTCAGATTTGCAAAAAATGACCTGGTCCTTAAGGTGAAATAAGGCTGTGTCTTGAAGGGGTTAAAGGCTATGTACACTTTTGGGGGCAATCTTTTATTATTATTGCATTATACTTATTTTGAGCTAAAAATCTTTTTTTCAATTTATCTTTATTAACCCCTTAAGGACACAGGGCGTACAGGTACGCCCTTGTGCCCTGGTACTTAAGGACACAGGGCGTACATGTACGCCCTGTGCATTTTCGATCACTGCCGTGCGGCTGGCAGTGATCGGAACCCGGTGCCTGCTCAAATCATTGAGCAGGCACCTAGGCTAAATGCGCGGGGGGGTCCCGTGACCCCCCCATGTCGGCGATCGCGGCAAACCGCAGGTCAATTCAGACCTGCGGTTTGCTGCGATATCTGCAGTTTATGATCCCCGCGGTCCCTGACCGCGGGGATCAGAAACTTTAGGATTCAAAACTTTGTCCAGTATTCCTCCCCCTGCACCCCTGAGTTATTTGGGCACGGTGGGAGGTGCAGGGGGAGGGTTGCGGGCGGTGCGGGCGGTGCGGGAGGCGGGCGGTGCGGTAGGCGGGATCGCGATCCCCCGCCCGCCTCCCATTGCGTAATCGTTGGCGTTTAGTGGGTATACCAGGGTGCCAGCACATTGCTGGCACCCTGGTATAAACGGCTGACATCGGTGATGCGATGTCAGCCGTTTAACCCTTTCCATACAGCGGTCCGTACGGACCGCTGTATGGAAAAGGTTAACAGTAAGAGGGAGCTCCCTCCCTCTCCCATCGGGGGGCTGCTGTGCCTTTGCAGTCCCCCGAATGGAGAGGGAGAGAGCTCCCAGGCAGCCCCCCCAAGCCCCGTCCTTACCCTTCCCCGTCTGCGCAGTTCTGACCATAACTGAGCAGACGGGGAAGGTTCCCATGACAACAGGACGTCTTCTCAGGCGTCCTGCTGTCCATGGTTCTGAACAGATCTGTGCTGAAAGGCATAGATCTGTTCAGACAAAGTGTAAAATACAGTATAGTACTATATATTGTACTGTACTGTATTATGTAGACATCAGACCCACTGGATCTTCAAGAACCAAGTGGGTCTGGGTCAAAAAAAAAGTGAAAAAAGTGAAAAATAAAGTAAAAATCAAAAAACACATTTATCACTGATTAAAAATGAAAGAAATAAAATTCCCTACACGTTTGGTATCGCCGCGTCCGTAACGACCTGATCTATAAAACGGTAATGTTACTTTACCCGAACGGTGAACGCCATAAAAATAAAAAATTAAAAACTATGATGAAATTGGAATTTTGCCCACCTTACTTCCCAAAAAAGGTAATAAAAGTGATCAAAAAAGTTGCATCTATGCCAAAATGGTAACAATCAAACCATTATCTCATCCCGCAAAAATCATACCCTACCCAAGATAATCGCCCAAAAACTGAAAAAGTTATGGCTCTTACACTATGGAAACACTAAAACATGATTTCTTTTGTTTCAAAAATGAAATCATTGTGTAAAACTTACATAAATAAAAAAAAAGTATACATATTAGGTATCGCCGCGTCCGTATTCACCGGCTCTATAAAAATATCACATGACCTAACCCCTCAGATGACCACCATAAAAAAATAAAAATAAAAACGGTGTAAAAAAAGCCATTTTTTGTCATCTTCCGTCACAAAAAGTGTAATAGCAAGCAATCAAAAAGTCATGTGCACCCCAAAATAGTGCCAATCAAACCGTCATCTCATCCCACAAAAAATGAGACCCTACTTAAGATAATCGCCCAAAAATTTAAAAAACTATGGCTCTTAGACTATGGAGACACTAAAACTTTTTTTTGTTTTAAAAATGAAATTATTGTGTAAAACGTACATAAATAAAAAAAATTGTATACATATTGGGTATCACCGCGTCCGTGACAACCTGCTCTATAAAATTACCACATGATCTAACCTGTCAGATGAATGGTGTAAATAACAAAAAAAAAAAAAACGGTGCCAAAAAAGCTATTTCTTGTTACCTTGCCGCACAAAGTGTAATATAGAGCAACCAAAAATCATATGTACCCTAAACTTGTACCAACAAAACTGCCACCCTATCCCGTAGTTTCTAAAATGGGGTCACTTTTTTGGAGTTTCTACTCTAGGGGTGCATCAGGGGGGCTTCAAATGGGACATGGTGTCAAAAAAACCAGTCCAGCAAAATCTGCCTTCCAAAAACCGTATGGCATTCCTTTCCTTCTGCGCCCTGCCGTGTGCCCGTACAGCAGTTTACGACCACATATGGGGTGTTTCTGTAAACTACAGAATCAGGGCCATAAATAATGAGTTTTGTTTGGCTGTTAACCCTTGCTTTGTAACTGGAAAAAAAATATTAAAATGGAAAATCTGCCAAAAAAGTGAAATTTTGAAATTGTATCTCTATTTTCTATTAAATCTTGTGCAACACCTAAAGGGTTAACAAAGTTTGTAAAATCAGTTTTGAATACCTTGAGGGGTGTAGTTTCTTAGATGGGGTCACTTTTATGGAGTTTCTACTCTAGGGGTGCATCAGGGGGGCTTCAAATGGGACATGGTGTCAAAAAAACCAGTCCAGCAAAATCTGCCTTCCAAAAACCGTATGGCATTCCTTTCCTTCTGCGCCCTGCCGTGTGCCCGTACAGCAGTTTACAACCACATATGAGGTGTTTCTGTAAACTACAGAATCAGGGCCAGAAATAATGAGTTTTGTTTGGCTGTTAACCCTTGCTTTGTAACTGGAAAAAAAATATTAAAATGGAAAATCTGCCAAAAAAGTGAAATTTTGAAATTGTATCTCTATTTTCTATTAAATCTTGTGCAACACCTAAAGGGTTAACAAAGTTTGTAAAATCAGTTTTGAATACCTTGAGGGGTGTAGTTTCTTAGATGGGGTCACTTTTATGGAGTTTCTACTCTAGGGGTGCATCAGGGGGGCTTCAAATGGGACATGGTGTCAAAAAAACCAGTCCAGCAAAATCTGCCTTCCAAAAACCGTATGGCATTCCTTTCCTTCTGCGCCCTGCCGTGTGCCCGTACAGCAGTTTACAACCACATATGAGGTGTTTCTGTAAACTACAGAATCAGGGCCAGAAATAATGAGTTTTGTTTGGCTGTTAACCCTTGCTTTGTAACTGGAAAAAAAATATTAAAATGGAAAATCTGCCAAAAAAGCGAAATTTTGAAATTGTATCTCTATTTTCTATTAAATCTTGTGCAACACCTAAAGGGTTAACAAAGTTTGTAAAATCAGTTTTGAATACCTTGAGGGGTGTAGTTTCTTAGATGGGGTCACTTTTATGGAGTTTCTACTCTAGGGGTGCATCAGGGGGCTTCAAATGGGACATGGTGTCAAAGAAACTGTCCAGCAAAACATGCCTTCCAAAAACCAAACGGCGCACCTTTCACTCTACGCCCCGCTGTGTGGCCGTACAGTAGTTTACGGCCACATATGGCGTGTTTCTGTAAACGGCAGAGTCAGGGCAATAAAGATACAGTCTTGTTTGGCTGTTAAC
Organism: Bufo gargarizans; assembly: GCF_014858855.1. Taxonomy (NCBI): domain Eukaryota; kingdom Metazoa; phylum Chordata; class Amphibia; order Anura; family Bufonidae; genus Bufo; species Bufo gargarizans. The sequence continues at coordinate 377,483,288 of NC_058083.1, read as the reverse complement.
CCTTGCTTTGTTAGTGGAAAAAATGGGTTAAAATGGAAAATTAGGCAAAAAAATGAAATTCTCAAATTTCATCCCCATTTGCCAATAACTCTTGTGCAACACCTAAAGGGTTAACAAAGTTTGTAAAATCAGTTTTGAATACCTTGAGGGGTGTAGTTTCTTAGATGGGGTCACTTTTATGGAGTTTCTACTCTAGGGGTGCATCAGGGGGCTTCAAATGGGACATGGTGTCAAAAAACCAGTCCAGCAAAATCTGGCTTCCAAAAACCATACGGCGCACCTTTCACTCTACGCCCCGCTGTGTGGCCGTACAGTAGTTTACGGCCACATATGGGGTGTTTCTGTAAACGGCAGAGTCAGGGCAATAAAGATACAGTCTTGTTTGACTGTTAACCCTTGCTTTGTTAGTGGAAAAAATGGGTTAAAATTGAAAATTAGGCAATAAAAGGAAATTCTCAAATTTCATCCCCATTTGCCAATAACTCTTGTGCAACACCTAAAGGGTTAACAAAGTTTGTAAAATCAGTTTTGAATACCTTGAGGGGTGTAGTTTATAGAATGGGGTCATTTTTGGGTGGTTTCTATTATGTAAGCCTCGCAAAGTGACTTCAGACCTGAACTCGTCCCTAAAAATTGGGTTTTTGTAAATTTCTGAAAAATTTCAAGATTTGCTTCTAAACTTCTAAGCCTTGTAACATCCCCAAAAAATAAAATATCATTCCCAAAATAATTCAAACATGAAGTAGACATATGGGGAATGTTAAGTCATCACAATTTTTGGGGGTATTACTATGTATTACAGAAGTAGAGAAACTGAAACTTTGAAATTTGCAAATTTTTCCCAATTTTTGGTAAATTTGACTTTTTTTTATGCAAAAAAAAATATTTTTTTAACTTTATTTTACCAGTGTCATGAAGTACAATATGTGACGAAAAAACGATCTCAGAATGGCCTGGATAAGTCAAAGCGTTTTAAAGTTATCAGCACTTAAAGTGACACTGGTCAGATTTTCAAAAAATGGCCTGGTCCTAAGGTGTAAAAAGGCTGTGTCCCTAAGGGGTTAACAATATAGAATCCTTTTTTCTGTACAGAGCTGACATGCTCTACTAGCTGCCTGTGGATTTTTTTGTCTTTTCCATCATTTGAGAAGCAGGTGACTTCTTATCTCTGCTCTCTGACCATATAAACACTCATTACAACTTAATCCTTATCTTACCAATAAGAATGTGACTTAAATAAGTGTTTATGACCTCTCAGTAGTTTAGAAAAGGGGGTTATTAGATGACCCCCACAAAGTGAAAGTACCAGTCACACAGTTAGAAAAACAATTAACCCTTTGTGACTGAACAGCTCAATATTTTTAACAAAGGCCAATTGAAAAATATGATTTTTAACCAAAAATAAGTTAAATGCAATCATAAAAAAATTTACTCCAAAGGTGTACAAATAAATCTGTAAAAATGTGGTCAGTGATGCCTCCGTGAAATTGTCTGCGATGGATCCGTGTTGGCTTCATTTGTCTATTTTTTGCTGTTTGTGTGTCATCCGTGTTTTACTGACACTGAGAGGCTGAAAAATAATTTTCAAAGCATCTCTTCCTAATCATTTGTGAAACAAGGATGGAACACAGATGGCATCCATTTTTAATCTGTGGTTTTCATGGGCCCATAGACTATAATGGGCATGATGGATCCGTGCTAAAAAACATACCAACTGACCATGCTAAATAGCTAATGTGTGAATACACACATTAAAATGAATGGGGACGTGTGCTGTCCATTGAGAACATGTACAGCATACCTTCCTGGAACACTGACATGTGAATGAGGCTTAATACTGACAGTTCATTGCAGTACAATACAGCATTTACTATACTAAATTGAAACAGGGATCAGACCCACAAAAGTTGATATATATATTTTTTTTACGTTACATAGTTATTACATAGTTACATAGTTAATACGGTTGAAAAAAGACTATACATCCATCAAGTTCAACCAAGGGACAGTAACATAGTACATAAGGCCGAAAAAAGACATTTGTCCATCCAGTTCGGCCTGTTATCCTGCAAGTTGATCCAGAGGAAGGCAAAAAAAAACTGTGAGGTAGAAGTCAATATTCCCTACTTTAGGGGAATAAAAAATTCCTTCCCGACTCCAATCAGGCAATCAGAATAACTCCCTGGATCAACGACCCCTCTCTAGTAGCTATAGCCTGTAATATTATTACGCTCCAGAAATACATCCAGGCCCCTCTTGAATTCCTTTATTGTACTCACCATAACCACCTCCTCAGGCAGAGAGTTCCATAGTCTCACTGCTCTTACCATAAATAATCCTCTTCTATGTTTGTGTACAAACCTTCTTTCTTCCAGATGCAGAGGATGTCCCCTCGTCACAGTAAGAGTCCTGGGGATAAATAGATGATGGGATAGATCTCTGTACTGACCCCTGATATATTTATACATATTAATTTGATCTCCCCTCAGTCGTCTTTTTTCTAAAGTGAATAACCCTAATTTTGATAATCTTTCAGGGTACTCTAGTTGCCTCATTCCAGTTATTACTTTAGTTGCCCTCCTCTGGACCTCCTCCAGCTCTGCTATGTCTGCCTTGTTTACAGGAGCCCAGAACTGTACACAGTACTCCATGTGTGGTCTGACTAGCGATTCGTAAAGTGGTAGGACTATGTTCTTATCACGGGCATCTATGCCCCTTCTGATGCAACCCATTATCTTATTGGCCTTGGCAGCAGCTGCCTGACACTGTTTTTTGCAGCTTAGTTTGCTGCTTATTAGAATTCCTTTATCCTTTTCCATGTCAGTGTTACCGAGTGTTTTACCATTTAGTATGTATGGGTGACTTGCATTATTCCTTCCCATGTGCATAACTTTACATTTGTCAGTGTTAAACCTCATCTGCCACTTATCTGCCCAAGCCTCCAATCTATCCAGATCCCTCTGTAGTAGTATACTGTCTTCTTCAGTGTAAATTACTTTACACAGTTTAGTGTCATCTGCGAAAATTTATACTTTACTATGCAAGCCTTCTACAAGATCATTAATAAATATATTTATAGGGAATGCAAATCCCAAAAGGAATTGAGACTCAGATTTCTACACGTTTTATAAGCATTAATATTTTTTTACTTTTAAGAATTCATCTAAACCCTTGTTGTACAAATTCTCTTGCATAGGACGCACATATCCGACATACGCCAACCATAAAGAATTTCCCCATGCTTAAAAGCACATGTATCAAGCTCCTTTGTGCAAGGAAAGGAGACCCGGTGCTTCATTGTAGACTTCTGCTGAGCATTGCCTCCCCTCCTGCCCAGTCTCTTCACTTTTATTTCTTAGCCACAAAAAGGGCGTAACAATAGAAATGGGCAGACCCGTCACCCGGCCACTTTTTTTATGTAACAAACATACAGAAAGTGATGATATACAGGAAGTGGTGATACAGGAAGATGAGAAACCACCATCATTTAAAATAACAAAACACATTTATACAGGGAGTGCAGAATTATTAGGCAAGTTGTATTTTTGAGGATTAATTTTATTATTGAACAACAACCATGTTCTCAATGAATCCAAAAAAACTCATTAATATCAAAACTGAATATTTTTGGAAGTAGTTTTTAGTTTGTTTTTAGTTTTAGCTATTTTAGGGGGATATCTGTGTGTACAGGTGACTATTACTGTACATAATTATTAGGCAACTTAACAAAAAACAAATATATATACCCATTTCAATTATTTATTTTTACCAGTGAAACCAATATAACATCTCAACATTCACAAATATACATTTCTGACATTCAAAAACAAAACAAAAACAAATCAGTGACCAATATAGCCACCTTTCTTTGCAAGGACACTCAAAAGCCTGCCATCCATGGATTCTGTCAGTGTTTTGATCTGTTCACCATCAACATTGCGTGCAGCAGCAACCACAGCCTCCCAGACACTGTTCAGAGAGGTGTACTGTTTTCCCTCCTTGTAAATCTCACATTTGATGATGGACCACAGATTCTCAATGGGGTTTAGATCAGGTGAACAAGGAGGCCATGTCATTAGATTTTCTTCTTTTATACCCTTTCTTGCCAGCCACGTTGTGGAGTACTTGGACGCGTGTGATGGAGCATTGTCCTGCATGAAAATCATGTTTTTCTTACCTTGCAGACTTCTTCCTGTACCACTGCTTGAAGAAGGTGTCTTCCAGAAACTGGCAGTAGGACTGGGAGTTGAGCTTGACTCCATCCTCAACCCAAAAAGGCCCCACAAGCTCATCTTTGATGATACCAGCCCAAACCAGTACTCCACCTCCACCTTGCTGGCATCTGAGTCGGACTGGAGCTCTCTGCCCTTTACCAATCCAGCCATCTGGCCCATCAAGACTCACTCTCATTTCATCAGTCCATAAAACCTTAGAAAAATCAGTCTTGAGATATTTCTTGGCCCAGTATTGACTTTTTAGCTTGTGTGTCTTGTTCAGTGGTGGTCGTCTTTCAGCCTTTCTTACCTTGGCCATGTCTCTGAGTATTGCACACCTTGTGCTTTTGGGCACTCCAGTGATGTTGCAGCTCTGAAATATGGCCAAACTGGTGGCAAGTGGCATCTTGGCAGCTGCACGCTTGACTTTTCTCAGTTCATGGGCAGTTATTTTGCGCCTTGGTTTTTCCACACACTTCTTGCGACCCTATTGACTATTTTGAATGAAACGCTTGATTGTTCGATGATCACGCTTCAGAAGCTTTGCAATTTTAAGAGTGCTGCATCCCTCTGCAAGATATCTCACTATTTTTGACTTTTCTGAGCCTGTCAAGTCCTTCTTTTGAACCATTTTGCCAAAGGAAAGGAAGTTGCCTAATAATTATGCACAACTGATATAGGGTGTTGATGTCATTAGACCACACCCCTTCTCATTACAGAGATGCACATCACCTAATATGCTTAATTGGTAGTAGGCTTTCGAGCCTATACAGCTTGGAGTAAGACAACATGCATAAAGAGGATGATGTGGTCAAAATACTCATTTGCCTAATAATTCTGCACGTAGTGTACAATATTCTCCCATTACCACTGGAGCGAACTTTATCCAGCCTTGCTCAGGGCTCAATGCCAAATAGTTACTATGATCCTCATGCATGTTTATTTACAGGACAACGTCATTATCTCCAGCGGCTGATTCGCAAGTTCCTTTCATATATCGTTCTCTTAACAAATGCACGGAGGCCCTAGCCGGCATCCATACATTTGCCAAGAAAACACTGCTACGATGAACAAATAAGCCTCCCCCGACCCACAGCCCAGCGCATAGCACTTGGACCATTCGCCGACGGAGACCTCTGCACCTGGTAGCTGTGTCTTCACATACATAGGAAGATATTCACTCCAATTATTTACCCTGACACTGAGAGACATGATGACAATACACAATATATTAAAAACACATCCTAATAAACACCTTTTTTGAAACTATCTACTGTTCCTGCTGTGACCACGCCCTGAGGAAGTCTGTTCCACAGCTTCACAGTTCTTACAGTAAAGAAGCTTTGATGCTCCCTGAGACTGAACTTTTTCCTCTCCAATCAGAGGCAGTGCATTTACATGGAACAGCTTTTCACCGTATTTTTTGTATGGCCCATTTATATATTTGTATAGGTTAATCATGTCCCACCTTAGATGTCTCTTCTTAAGACTAAATAAATTCAATTATTTTAATCTTTCTTTATAACTAAGACCCTCCATTCTTCTTATCAGTTTAGTCGCTTTCCTCTGTACTTTTTCCAGCTGCAGTGCATTCTTTCTATGTACTGGTGCCCAGTACTGAACTGCATATTCCAGATGAGGCCGCACCAACGCTTTGTAAAGTGGTAATATTACATCCCTGCCCCGCGAGTCCATGACTCGTTTAATGCATGACAATAATGATTGACATTGTATGCCGTAATTTAATCTACCATCCACAAGGACACCCGAATCCTTCTCTATAAGTGACTCTCCCAGTGCTACCTCACCTAGGACATATGTAGCACAGAGATTATTACTTTTGGTAATGGAATCCAAAACGTAATTCTGCTTTTACCACCAAATGAAGCGTGAACAAATTTCAAAATATGAAATTTGCTCATCTCCTCACCTTACCTCATAAAAAGCGTAATGTCGGGTGATCACATAGTACTATGTACAGTACCCTGAAATGGTACCAATGAAAATGTAAACTCATCCTGCAAAAAGAAAAAAAAATCCCTCAAATAAGACAAGCAGCAGCAAAAGAAAAAAACGATTTTTTCAAAAATGCTTTTAGTGTATTAAAAAAATAGACATATTAGGCATAGTAGCGTCCATTATGACATGCTGTATAAAAATATCACATGATCTACCCTATTAGGTGAACACTGTAAAAAAATTAAAGCGGTTCAAAAATAGCCATTTATGATCACCTCGCCTGACAAAAAGCAAAATTGAGCCATCAAAAAGTGTCGCTAGAAAATTAAAAAAAACATGGCTATCAGAAAATGGGAACACAAAAACATGCTGCTGGCCTGCCCCGTTCCCCACCCACGCCAGCACACTTTTTAAGACCTGGCGTGAGCAGAGAAAAGTTGCAGATTGGTGTATTTCTGGTTAGTAAATGACCCCCATAGTGAATGTTAATAAATATTTTATGAGGTACGTATCACTATTTGTATTAAAAGCAGAGAAGTTCAAATAAAAAAAAAAATAGCAATTTCTTTCAAGTTTTTAGTATATTTTGGATTTTTTTTATAAATAAAAGTTAAACATATTGACCCAAATTTACCACTAACATGAAGTATGAAGCGTCATGAGATTAAAATTTCAGAATGACTTGTAAAAGTAAAAGCATTCCAAAGTTATTACCACATAAAATGGGATATAACAGTATTTGCAAACTTTGGCCTGGTCAAGAAGGTGAATAATAGCAGTGTCAGGAAGGAGTTAAATGCAGAATAAAGTACATTTCTGTTGAATGTGGCATCTTCCTATAAACAGTAGCTCAGGCCAGGTCATGTTTAGGGTCAGTCATCATGGAAACTGGTGGGTCTGTATAGGAGCTGTATGTACACAGTTGAAGGTTTTATGAATTTATATTGTATATGCATTGTGTATCCTATAATATTTTGTTTTGATATATGGTCTTAGGTACATAGAACTATTAGGTGGTTGTCCCTCTTGTAATATTCACCCTGTAATCTGGGAATGTGGAATGAATTCAGTTTTATTACATTGTCATAAATTTTCACCTTTCAAAAAGGTAATTCCATTTAGCCTGCGCTTTTGAACAGTTACGTTCTTAGTCATAGTATAAATTAGATTAAATGCTTACACCTGTTTAGAAATCATCACTACTTGCCACTTCATCAGTTACGTAACTTTTGGGCCATCTATTAGTTACCAATTTAACCTGAAATGGATTTTCTATAGGAACAGTATTTAGTGAATTAAGATTAGGTCATTTCTATATATTAATTTAATTGGATACATAGTATTTAATTAAAATCTAATATGTTTCTCTCATTTCCTATTATTTCCTTTTCCAATCTCCTCACTGTTCCTTATAATGAACTAATTCAAAGCCAAAATGTCTTATCCTTTGTGAGCTTGGGTTTTCCAAAAATTCTGTAACTGATGAAGTGGCAAATAATGCAATGATGGCTGGAGGGTATATTGGGGAACGATGCAGATTAGGGTGAGTAGGAAAGTGTGGGAGGGGAGGTAAAATGAGAATAATAGTGAGCCATGTACAGTACAGACCAAAAGTTTGGACACACCTTCTCATTCAAAGAGTTTTCTTTATTTTCATGACTATGAAAATTGTAGATTCACACTGAAGGCATCAAAACTATGAATTAATACATGTGGAATTATATACATAACAAAAAAGTGGGAAACAACTGAAAATATGTCATATTCTAGGTTCTTCAAAGTAGCCACCTTTTGCTTTGATTACTGCTTTGCACACTCTTGGCATTCTCTTGATGAGCTTCAAGAGGTAGTCACCTGAAATGGTTTTCACTTCACAGGTGTGCCCTGTCAGGTTTAATAAGTGGGATTTCTTGCCCTATAAATGGGGTTGGGACCATCAGTTGCGTTGTGGAGAAGTCAGGTGGATACACAGCTGATAGTCCTACTGAATAGACTGTTAGAATTTGTATTATGTCAAGAAAAAATCAGCTAAGTAAAGAAAAACGAGTGGCCATCATTACTTTAAGAAATGAAGATCAGTCAGTCCGAAAAATTGGGAAAACTTTGAAAGTGTCCCCAAGTGCAGTCACAAAAACCATCCAGTGCTACAAAGAAACTGGGTCACATGCAGACCGCCCCAGGAAAGGAAGACCAAGAGTCACCTCCTGCTGCGGAGGATAAGTTCATCCGAGTCACCAGCCTCAGAAATCGCAGGTTAACAGCAGCTCAGATTAGAGACCGGGTCAATGCCACACAGAGTTCTAGCAGCAGACACATCTCTAGAACAACTGTTAAGACGAGACTGTGTGAATCAGGCCTTCATGGTAGACTATCTGCTAGTAAACCACTGCTAAGGACAGGCAACAAGCAGAAGAGACTTATTTGGGCTAAAGAACACAAGAAATGGACATTAGACCAATGGAAATCTGTGCTTTGGTCTGATGAGTCCAAATATGAGATCTTTGGTTCCAACCACTGTGTCTTTGTGCGACGCAGAAAAGGTGAATGGATGGACTCTACATGCCTTGTTCCCACCGTGAAGCATGGAGGAGGAGTTGCGATGGTGTGAGGGTGCTTTGCTGGTGACACTTTTGGGGATTTATTCAAAATTGAAGGCATACTGAACCAGCATGGCTACCACAGCATCTTGCAGCGGCATGCTATTCCATCCGGTTTGCGTTTAGTTGGCCCATCATTTATTTTTCAACAGGACAATGACCCCAAACACACCTCCAGGCTGTGTAAGGTCTATTTGACCATGAAGGAGAGTGATGGGGTGCTGTGCCAGATGACCTGAACCCAATCGAGATGGTTTGGGGTGAGCTGGACCGCAGAGTGAAGGCAAAAGGGCCAACAAGTGCTAAGCATCTCTGGGAACTCCTTTAAGACTGTTGGAAGACCATTTCAGGTGACTACCTCTTGAAGCTCATCAAGAGAATGCCAAGAGTGTGCAAAGCAGTAATCAAAGCAAAAGGTGGCTACTTTGAAGAACCTAGAATATGACATATTTTTAGTTGTTTCACACTTTTTTGTTATGTAGATAATTCCACATGTGTTAATTCATAGTTTTGATGCCTTCAGTGTGAATCTACAATTTTCATAGTCATGAAAATAAAGAAAACTCTTTGAATGAGAAGGCGTGTCCAAACTTTTGGTCTGTACTGTATATATATATATATGTATGTATATATATATATATATATATATATATATATATCATGCAGCCAATCACTGGCCTCAGTGGTAATGCTTGCATGAATGTTATGCAATTGTTTAGGTCAGAGATTGGGTATAGTGGTCACATGCAAGACTGGCAGGGACTAGTGAGGGCCACTGTAGTGGTGAGAGAATTAACATTAATTTTCTACCATTTCCCGCTCTTAAATCTCAGCCAACCACAATAAAGGGGTTATCTGAGTTCAGACCTGAACCCGGACACAACACGATCTGCACTCATTCAGCTTGCCCCTTGCACTGAATCGTGCGGTGCAAGGGAATTTTCTTGAGATCCAGTGACATAGTGGGCTCTCCATGGATAAGCGAGACTGAGGCTTGTTTTTACAGGCTAGGGCTGCGTTAAAGATCGCCCTATCAGAGCTAGTGTCATCACCGGGATCACTGCTAGGTGGAAGCCTCCGCCTAGCTTACCCATGGAGAGCCTGGTACATCACCGGATCTCAAGAAAATTCCCTTACTTAGATGCTCCACTCATTCATGCTGAATGAGTGCAGACCGGGTTGTGTCCGGGTTCAGATCTGAACCAGGACAACCCCTTTAGCTGTTTGAATCATGTTTTTCATTTTCAGTGTTATTTACACAAATGCTAAGAATAATTCTTGTCAACATGCAGGAAAGGGAATAAAAGTGAATCTACTGAGAAAACTTTCTCAGCCGTCTAGCCTAGTTTAGTCATGATTATTTTAGCTCAGTTTCTGCATACCAGTTTTTACAATGGAATGTCTGTCTTGAATGCCAAGATTGACAACCAATTCCTCCAACTAGCTTGTGTGGTCTTCTTGACTTGGTTTGTAGGTTTTCCATGTAATCTATACATATTAGAAACTGCACATTTGAAATTGCAATGACTGTAAAAACTAGTGACTGCAATCCCTAAACTCATTTCTAGAAAAACATGACAACTGAGCTGTGTAAGGTATGTGCCTCAAGGTGCTCAATAAAACGTCCTTCTTAACATTATATTATTCTCCCGAAATGTAAGTAGAGGGAGAATCTAATTATTTCTACTCTCATTAAATACTTGAACTATTCTTCCCAGCATTCCTATTTTATCCCTTTTTAAAGCCTGCTTAGTAATCTTATAGCTTATAATTTAAAAATAAAACTTTGTTGTCTTAGACATGCCTTATGAATAGGAATGCATCACCGATAGCCAGTCAATTGCTTTGTGCACATAATATCAATTAGAGTTTTTATGGCTTATGATCATATCTGCTACTATCTATATTTTTGCAGGGCATAACACTTATGTATACATTTTATTTCTATTGATGATAATTTAGTCATCTATGTTTTGTACTTTGCATTCTAAATCTAGGCCAGGTTCTGTTAAACAAATTGTGCTGCCATGGACATGGAAGGTTATAGATATGGGTTATGGACACATAACCAAAATCTGCCAATCCTTCTGATTTTAATATGATTAATTGAATCCCCAGTGGTGGCCGCAAGTTGTAGCAACATCTTCTGTTAGTGTAATGTCCATGTGACTCTCCTCCACAGATATATTGCCGTGGTTTGTATTTAGAGCGAGTGCCTGTGTGTAGACATAGATCTTTTCACTTAAACCGGTATGATTGATCTTTGTGTGGTTGAGGGAGTATAGTTGGTGGTTTCAATGTCAAAACTGTAAAATCTAGCAGATGCGTTTCAGAGTATTGCTTACTTCTTTTTCAGTGACTATCAAATACAGTAATCAATTCCTTCCATTGTTTTATACTGTTTTACTGTGCAAACCATAAAGTGGTTCAAAACAATTATAAATTTCTCTCGGATTGAAGTCTCCATTGTGGACTCTATATAATAATCTCACATTGTTTTCCACCATGTACAATGAATGATAAATAATAATGCAAGCTATATAAACAAATGACAATATAATTTAATACATATGCGTTTTCTATGTGTTTTTCTGTGGGATTTTTTGATATTTAATATATGTATACTGCACTCATAGAGGGGAATTTATCATGAGAAGAATATTTGAAGTCAGTATGTTTTGGAGCACTTTGTGCCATGTTTATCAAATGTCACAGGTTGTTTGATAAATTTGTATTTTCCTTAAACCTAACACTTCTGTCTAGAGAAGCTACTCCTGTTTTGCTACTCCGACCTCCTCCTGGAGTGAGATTGCAACTTTTTTGTGACTTAAAAAAAAGTTGCAATGATAAATCTGGAGTAAAACTCATTAAGATAGCTAACCACACCCAGTTTTCCACCCACATTACAAAACTGGAGTGAGTGATGTAAAAATGCAAAATGTCGCAAAAATTAGTGCAAGTGCATGTAAAAAGTCACAAATGTTTGCGCAAGTGCTTACAGTTTGCATAAGCAAGTGCAAAAAAGTTGCAAAATCCCTATTTTGTGACTTTTTTGACGCCAGAATTCAGGAGTGAAGGTATGATAAATAAGGGCCATTATTTTTTACACTTTTAAGAAATATATTGTAGATTTTCTATACAGTTTTGAAAATATATAATCATAGAATGCTCATTTAATATATAATCAACTGAAAAAAAAAAACATATGCCGTTAGAATTTCATTAACATTTATGTCATTGTTTGTGATCACGTAAAAGCTTATACAGGTATACTTTTTATTTTATTTTTATTTTTAAATGGTGGCTTGTGCATACATTTTACACATGCTTGTACAATATTTAATTATTTTATTTTAGGTTGTCCTGGAGCAAAAAAGAATGAATTCCTTACAAGTGTATTGGATGCATTAACTACAGATATGGTACATGCGGTTTCTGACTTAACATCCTCTTCCAGCAGGTAAGCTAGTGACTAGATTTGTTTAAATAAAAATTTACAGCATTTATTTTTATGAATATAACATTCTGGAATATTATAGCAAAACTTGCCAGACTTACAGAACATTCTCTTTAAAGAAAAAAAATAAGAGAGGTATATATTATGGTTGGATGGGTGGGCATTGCAAACATTACTACAGTTTGGTATTTGCTGGAAAAGAGTGAAATAAATTACAAACTTTTCTTGCTTTTCTCAAAACTAAGTGACTAAAAATATGGGAGTTTTATCGATGTGGACCAAAACATTCTCTCATTTAAAACATTGATTTATTAAATAAATATTTTAACAATGCAGACACTGTCATAAGTCATGCTCTGGTGCAAAAGTAAACCTGTAGCACCTCACTAAGACACACAGATAAACAAGGCTAAAGCATTTGGCTTGGGACGTCTATCTTAAAAGTAATCCTGACAGGATGGAAAAATACAGACTCAGTGCCAGAAGGATTTTTTTCCTGCAAGACACTGAATCATTCTGTTGAGCCGCTTAAGAGTGAGCGCCTGTGTGTCAAGGTAAAAAACATGTGGAGTCCAGCTGGCTTAATATTCAAAAATGGCAGCCAGTGGAAAGGTGAGGGAGAAATTTACTAAATATAAAGTTTTCAAGCTGGAAAAATGAAGTTATAGTAATGGTATAGTAATTTACTTAACAGTTATGTCAAGAAGCTAAAAGAAAGCATTAAATTACGGATGCTTGCCCAATCTGTAGTAAGAACTGATGTCTTCCTGATGTATCAACTATGTTGTATACTAATGTAATAATAAACAACATGTGGTAGTGGCATTATCTGTCAGTCCATCATCACTGCTGTTCTTCATTACCTGGAGGTAATTAAAGGAGTTTTCTGAGATTTTTTTTTTACTGTCGACCTCTCCTCTGGAATACTTGTGTGTGCAGGGCCCGGTGTAAAAGTACAGTGTTTGCACTGGGCCCCGCCGAGATGTTGCATCCAGTCCCTCCTCCCTCCCTGCTAATACCTCACAGCATCGCAACTGCATTGTAAAAATGGCAGCATTCGCCCCATAAGACTCACTGCTGTTTCCCCCCACTTTTTTTCCTTGTTAAAATAACTGATTTCAGATGTAAATGGCCAAAATGGATGCAAATTGAGCATAAGGCCTCTTTCAGACAGTCAGTATTTTGCAGTGTTTGATCAGTATTTGTAATCCAAAAGCAGTAGTGGGTCCAAAACACAGAAGAGATGCAAATATTTAAATTAAATTTTTTCTCTGTTTTGGACCCACTCCTGGTTTTGACTTTCAAATACTGACCGTCTGAAAGAGGCTTTATGGATGCTCAAAATATATCTATACAGTACAGACCAAAAGTTTGGACACACCTTCTCATTCAAAGAGTTTTCTTTATTTTCATGACTATAAAAATTGTAGATTCACACTGAAGGCATCAAAACTATGAATTAACACATGTGGAATTATTTACATAACAAAAAAGTGTGAAACAACTGAAAATATGTCATATTCTAGGTTCTTCAAAGTAGCCACCTTTTGCTTTGATTACTGCTTTGCACACTATTGGCATTCTCTTGATGAGCTTCAAGAGGTAGTCACCTGAAATGGTCTTCCAACAGTCTTGAAGGAGTTCCCAGAGATGCTTAGCACTTGTTGGCCCTTTTGCCTTCACTCTGTGGTCCAGCTCACCCCAAACCATCTTGATTGGGTTCAGGTCCGGTGACTGTGGAGGCCAGGTCATCTGGCGCAACACCCCATCACTCTCCTTCATGGTCAAATAGCCCTTACACAGCCTGGAGGTGTGTTTGGGGTCATTTTCCTGTTGAAAAATAAATGATGGTCCAACTAAACGCAAACCGGATGGAATAGCATGCCGCTGCAAGATGCTGTGGTAGACATGCTGGTTCAGTATGCCTTCAATTTTGAATAAATTCCCAACAGTGTCACCAGCAAAGCACCCCCACACCATCACACCTCCTCCTCCATGCTTCACGGTGGGAACCAGGCATGTAGAGTCCATCCGTTCACCTTTTCTGCATCGTACAAAGACGGTGATTGGAACCAAAGATCTCAAATTTGGACTCATCAGACCAAAGCACAGATTTCCACTGGTCTAATGTCCATTCCTTGTGTTCTTTAGCCCAAACAAGTCTCTTCTGCTTGTTGCCTGTCCTTAGCAGTGGTTTCCTAGCAAATATTCTACCAATGAAGGCCTGATTCACACAGTCTCCTCTTAGTTGTTCTAGAGATGTGTCTGCTGCTAGTGGCATTGATCTGGTCTCTAATCTGAGCTGCTGTTAACCTGTGATTTCTGAGGCTGGTGACTCGGATAAACTTATCTTCCGCAGCAGAGGTGACTCTTGGTCTTCCTTTCCTGGGGTGGTCCGCATGTGAGCCAGTTTCTTTGTAGCGCTTGATGGTTTTTGTGACTGCACTTGGGGACACTTTCAAAGTTTTCCCAATTTTTCAGACTGACTGACCTTCATTTCTTAAAGTAATGATGGCCACTCATTTTTCTTTACGTAGCTGCTTTTTTCTTGCCATAATACAAATTCTAACAGTCTATTCAGTAGGACTATCAGCTGTGTATCCACCTGACTTATCCACAACGCAACTGATGGTCCCAACCCCATTTATAAGGCAAGAAATCCCACTTATTAAACCTGACAGGGCACACCTTTGAAGTGAAAACCATTTCAGGTGACTACCTCTTGAAGCTCATCAAGAGAATGCCAAGAGTGTGCAAAGCAGTAATCAAAGCAAAAGGTGGCTACTTTGAAGAACCTAGAATATTACATATTTTCTGTTGTTTAACACTTTTTTGTTATGTATATAATTCCACATGTGTTCATTCATAGTTTTGATAACTTCAGTGTGAATCTACAATAAAGAAAACTCTTTGAATGAGAAGGTGTGTCCAAACTTTTGGTCTGTACTGTATATATATATATTTTTTTTTAGTTTTCTGTTATTCTGATGGGTCAGAAGAACGGAAAAATAAACAATAAACAGTGAGCCTTATTGCCGCTGCTCTCACTCCCCACTGTGTCATGGGGCCACTATTGTCCATGTTGCTGCCACTGCTGTTGGCCCCCATCCTCACTCTGTTATGGGTCCACCATTGTCACTGCTACTGCTGCTGCTATCACCCTCCCCACTCTATCATGGGGCCATTGTTGTCACTTGTACTGCCACTGCTGCTGTCAACCTCCCCACTTTCTCAGGGGGCCACTACTGTCAATGCCTGGCGTTACACTGATTTGGTCATAAAACCAGTGGTATCTCCATTTATCTATCTACAGTATCTAGGTCTAAACACTTCAGCGGTGATTCCTGCTTTTGACTCTGGCGCAGTGATAGCTGGAGATTGCATTGCTATGTATCACAACCACCGTATATTACTGTATATGAGAGGCACTGTGAACTGTCCTCCTGCTTGAGTTAGAGTGTAGCCCCCTCGGGGGGTTCTGAGTCTCATTCACACACTCGCAATAGATTGTTGATTCCCTTTACACACAGTACATTCACTCCATTTCTATCATTGATGCATTAGGCAGAATGTATAGAGCACGCTAAACTCACACACAATAGTATTTTTATCAAAGTGACTGATTCCCTAAAATGTATAGCATAACCTATCCCCTCCTTTCCAGCGTGTTTCACCAGCTTCATCAGGGGACAAGGGGTTATAAATATGCCCTAAGAGTAAAATCAGCTCAACTGCCAGTCTGTTGAATTGGTCTATGTTTTGATTCCTAAAGAATGTTACAAGAAACATTTTAATGTGGTTTTTGCACAAAAGGGACTTAAAATGTAGCTTGAAAATTCCTGTTGTTTCAATTGACTAGAGATATCATAAATGTGTAGTATGGACCACTTTTAAGGGGTTTGTCTATTTTCTCCATATAAGGGAAAAGTTAAAGGGAACCTGTCACCATGAAAATGCAAAGTAAGCTACAGGTTCCAGCTTATAGATCAAGAGGAGCTGAGCAGATTGATATGTACAGTAGCAGTGACATACCTAAGGTGTTTGGCACCCGGGGCAGGTCCTTTCTATTCCCCTGTAACCAGGCTGTGTGCTTCAGGATGTTGTAATGTTGGAAGATCCTGCCACGACCCATCTTCAATGCTCTGACTGAGGGAAGGAGGTTATTGCTCAAAATCTCACAATAAATGGCCCCATTCATCCTCTTTTTAATACAGTGCAGTCATCCTGTCCCCTTCACAGAAAAGCACCCCCAAAGCATGACGTTACCACCCCCATGCTTCACAGTAGGGTTGTCGTTCTTGGGATGCAACTCATCCTTCTTTTTCCTCCAAACATGACGAGTGAAGTTTAGACCAAAAAGTTCTACTTTGGTCTCATCTGACCACATGACTTTCTCTTACGCCTCCTCTGGATCATCCAGATGGTCATTGTCAAACTTCAGACGGGCCTGGATATATGATGATGACTTGAGCAGGGGAACCTTTCGTGCAATGCATGATTGGAAACCAGGACGACGTAGTATTCTACCGACAGTGACCTTTGAAACTGTGGTCCGAGCGCTCTTCATGTCATTGACCAGCTCCTCCTTTGTAGTTCTGGGCTGATTACTCACCTTTCTTATCATCAGCGATACCCCACGAGGTGAGATCTTGCATGGCGCCTCAGTCCGAGGGAGACTGACAGTCGTCTTTAGCCTCTTCCATTTTCTAACAATTGCTCCAACACTTGATCTATTTTAATCAAGCTGCTTAACTATTGCCCCGTAGCCCTTTCCAGCCTTGTGGAAGTCCACAATTCTGTCTCTGGTGTCTTTTGACAGCTTTTTGGTCTTGCCCATGGTAGTAGTTGGTGTCTGACTGACTGTGGTGTGGACAGGTGTCTTTAAAGAGCTCAGACAGGTGCTACTAAGTTAGATTAATGAGTGGAGTAGAGGTGGACTTTTTAAAGGCACAGTAAAAGGTCTTTGAGAGCCAGAATTCTTGCTGTTTCTCAGGTGTTCAAATACTTAGGTTCAGTAGTCCCAGAAAACCAACCAAAGCAGTGGTAAATTATTACACTAAAACATAACTTTTAATTCAACAATATTAAAATGATAGGCCCTTAGGTGATATGATCGAACCAAGTAGCTACTCTTAAAGAGTCACAAATCATAACAACTCAGGTAAGAAACTGAGTGCATGGCGGCACTTAATAAGAAAACCTTTGTTCCTACCACTCTGTCGTGAAAAACACTGGCCAATTCTCCTTATGGACCCTGATATCCGTGAGACTGTACATGATTACCAACAAATAACATTCAGAAAGGGTCAAAGTCTCAGGGATATTTTGGTCCATAGCCACTGCTCCTCAGGACCCACATCCGGTACTTGGTTAGATAAAAAAACGGAGGGTTGTTTTGGACGTAGTGGCTGCATTGCCTGTGGTACAATGAGGACCTCTAAAAGATTTTTCAGCAGCAACCTACAACATACCTTCTGCATTCGTGACTGTATTACCTGCCAAAGTCGTGGTGTGATCTATAAGATCACATGTGACTGTAAAATGGAGTATAAAGGTAAAACGAGAAGGGAGTTCCAAAGACTTGTTGGAGAGCACCTTGGTCAGAGACACGGCAGTGTCGAGACATGTACATGAACATCATCAGGGAGACTCACGGTGCATTAGTGTTGTAGGTATAGAACTGTTTAAACCACCCATCAGAGGGGGCGACTTGGACAGTGTCCTGTTGCAACGAAAGGCCCAGTGGACGTTTATTTTGCTCACCGTTTCACCCACCGGATTAAATTAGCAGCTGAATTTTAGCTCCCTAAGATATAGTTCTCTAATTTAGGATTTAGGATTATTAACAGCAACCTTCCTTATATTTATCCTGTTGTGCTGGTTTATATGTTAATCCTCTTTCCTCTTTAAATTCCATTGTCTTCTTCTTTTCCTTCCATGAATAATCCATGAATAATCAGTTGTAGTGTTGTGTATATACAAGCTGACTGTTCTATATCCCAGACCTGGTCTCTGATTTTTATTTGATGCTATAAATGCCTTTTCTGTGGAACATGGCCCTGAGTTGGGACCGTGCTGGTGTAGGTTGCTGGGGACGCACCCTGGTTGGCTCAGCAACCTGACTCACCTTTGATCGCACTGTCACTCAATGCGTTCTGACGTTAGGATGTGTTCATTTGATACTAATGTCATTACGCTTATCATTCAGGCACCTGCGTCCTCGCGCATTTGTAGTCTGACAACGTCCAGGTTGCATGATGACGTGAGGACGCACGGTACGCGGCAGTCATGGCCTCGGTCTGAAGTTTGTAAGCATTTAAAAGCTGGCACCTTTATTAGCGTGGTTGCGATCCATTGCCTGCGGCTGCTATCACACCCCTATTAGAGGCTAGGGAGCTATATCTAAGGCTCCCTTTCCCTCTTCTCCTTATAGTTTTTGAATGGTCATATAGGTGTGTTATAACTGGTATCACCTTGCCATCCTTAGAGGGAACAGTTGATGGTTAGTGGTTTGAGCTGGGATCATTAATATCTCCACCACAAATTGCCCTCAGTTTTTCTGCCCAAGTATCCTGATTAATTCCCCTTATGATTGTTATTTTGGAATATGAAACGTGCATGTAGGTACTGGGATTAGGATAGGGACATATCAGGGCCAGCAAACAGGGAAAGGTTCCAGACAGGGTCGCCCTTCTAAGGACGAGTGCCCTGTGGTGAGTCTGCTCTAACATCTAGTGGCTAGGGTTATACCACCACAGGGCCATATTAGGGGATCTTCAATCTTCATCCATTCTAGTAACATGGTTAAAATTTGACCGAGTAAATCTAGAAACCTATCACTTATTCAGAGGAATGGAAAACTAGACTTTAGCAAAGGCTCTAAAACCAGTGGTCAAGGGACTGCCGAACATTAAACAGGAGGTTAAACACATTGGAAGCAGAATGGACACTTTATAAACCACCAACGGTCAGATTATCTTTTACACTGAAGCGTTGATGCATCGTCCAGATCCTTTCAAACCTGTCAAAACCATCTAAACAGCTTTTCGACTGGCTAGAAAATCAAGACAACAGGGGGAGGTGTAAATCTGCGGATTAAATGTTTTCCTTTCTGAAACCTTACTTACAACTGTGAAGCATGTCTTTATTCAACTGTTGGGGGATACATATGCAGAGAAAATTGTTCTTGAGAGAGCACATAGGGTTTTGTGTGCAAAGCAAAACCCTTCGGACCATACGAGGGGTTTGCCATCTTTTCTGTTCACATGTTTAAAATGACATTTTGACAAAAATAGGAAAGTCTGGTGCTTTTATATTTGAAGGCTCCCAATTGTCTATTTTTCAAGATTTCTTCACTGTTACTCTGTCCAAAAGGAGGAAGATTTAACCTCTCTCTGATATGTTTCATAACTGCAATATTCAATATTGATGGCGGTTGCCTTTTGGACTTTCATTTTAAGTGTTAAGTGAGACCTTCCTTATTCACCCATCACTCTGATTTCCATTAGTGATGAGCGGCAGGGTCAATATTCAAATTCACAATATTTCGAGAATACTTTGTAGAATATTAGGCATATATCCGCAAATACGAAAATTCGAGATTATATTCTTGATTGCGAAAATCGTTAATGTAATATTCACATAATGAGCGCAAAATACAGGGTCTCTTATGCTACATTTTTCAAGCTGGTATACGTTTTCTGAGACTGGAGAAAATGGTTGGCACAGCAGAACATTAGAATAGTTTTATATGTAGATAGAGTGCTCCAATATGTTCGCACTTGCAAATTTTCGGCAATATCTACTACACTATAGATCAATCTAACCTACACTGACTATCTCCCCCTAACTATCTGAATTATATATATAAGTTAACTGTCTAATGTAATAACACAAAGCACAGACACTGCTGTCTCTTTCATAACTGCAATAAACTTTAGAAAATAGCTGCTGGGGAGGTTCTTATATAGTAAGGGGTAGGCAACTTTTCTGTTGGTTGCTAGGGATGTTGCTAAGCTGTGACAAAGCCTTCTCATTGGCCTACAAGCTAGAAGAAGGGAGGGATGATCACCTGATGTGTACTGTGTTAAAAAAATATATACAAATATTCGCAATTCCAAATATATAGCACTATATTCTAAATATTTGTGAATTCTCGAAGTGCCGATATTCGTGATAAAAATTAGCTTTTTGAATATTCACGCTCAACACTAATCTCCATAATGCTAGAACTAGAAGAACCAGATCTACAAGTCCCTGACTGGGGCAAAACCCAAGGTCTTACTAAGCTACCATCTATTCCTCCTCCTACACAGTGGGAACAGGTGGGCCCTGGCAAGGGGTCAAAGAATAAGAAGAAATTGGGAAAAATCACTCCGAAGAGAATTTTGATACTTCTTGAAACAGCTTACCGTGTGTTTCCCCTGATGGGTACCCTTAGAATAATGACCTTTAAAATATGGTAATTCAACACACCACAAAAGAGTAGATCTTTACCTTATTAAGAAAGCTTAAATCCAACATCATATTCTTGCACAAAATGCACTTCCGACACAATCACCTGCCCTCACTTTCTCATACTTCCTTCCCATACTGTTTCCACAGTACCTATTCTTCTGCCTCTAGAGGGGTTGGTATAGGATTTTGACGGCACGTCCCTTTTCAACTCAAATCTGAACTCCATAAACCAGATGGCCACTACCGTTGCCAATACGACTTTTACGTTTGCCAATGTATGGATTCCTCACAAACCAAGTGGGCGACTGCAGTTTTAGATGACTTGTCCCTCTTTTTCGAAGGTGCATACATTTTTGATGAGGATTGATTCTAGCACAATACCTAGAGATGAGATTTCTCAAAAATTCGATACGGCTGAATCGCCAAATTTTCTGGAAAAATTCAGTTCGATACAAATTAATTTGCGACGAATCGCATAAAAAAAATGCTATTTTTGGGCTGCTTAGAGCCTTTATATGGGTGTATAACACTGTGCCTTGCAGTACCGCTCATAGGGAGTGTGCTGGGGTACTGAAATTATACTGGCATGCACACTTCACTTATTTGGGCAGCGACGGGGCCAAAACCGACCAAATAACTCAAGTATTAACTCAGCCTTTCAGGTCGATGTTAGTGTACAGAAGAAGCACACTCCTTTTACACCCTTGTCAGCTGATTCCACGTACATGTATATATCTTTTTCTCTAGAAATATGACAATAAATGGCTTTAAGGCAAATAACACCAAATGTAAACGGAAGGTCCTATCCTTATCGTGCACTTATAAAACACTTTTTTTAATTTCACAATGACATTTTCTTTCACTCTCCCTAGCGCCTGCATAAACGTCAGTCCCTGAACAAAGTATGATAGTGAATGGCAAAATCTAAGATGGCCACCGTATTTATATGGCTGTGACATCACCGGGCTGGCTGGCTGCATGCATGGCATTATGGGTCATCCCGCCTTCCAAGAGTTCCTTGCCCCATGTCCTCACAGCCGCCATTTTATCCACCATTGTAGCCGCCATGTTTGGAAAAATTGCAATTCATTACATGAAGCGAGAGGAAATTCGCATTTGTTCAGAATCAAATTTTTCTTGAAATTCTGAACTACGGATGTAGCAGGGTTAACACACATGCTTTTATGAGACATGTTATCTAAACTTAATGCAGCTAAATGCGTTAGACATTTGCTTTTTAATGGCTTTTGTTTCAAGATAACAAAATGAGTTAAGAAATTTGAGTTAAGAGTGTGTGTGTTACCTGCTACATCTGTAATTCGACTTCATCAACTTTGATTCGCTCATCTGTAACTATACCCATCCATTGACTCCTCAAAATCTTTTACCTCTCTCTCACTTAGATCAATCCACAAACTCAGATCCACTCTAACTGCGTTACATGTCAGAGATGTCTGGAGAGTGTCACACCCAGACACATGTACTTTTTATTCTAATAGCCATCACTTGTACCATAGGCTCGATTACATTTTATTAATAAGCCAATGATGCCTACAGTAACTCATTTGAACATTAGTAGCATAACAGTCTTAGACCATACTCCAATCGCTTTACTCTTAAACTCTCTTCCTGTCTCTCTCTAAATAAGTTTTTTAAAACAAACGCAACTCCCAACATTTCTGACATAATTCTCTGAGAAATGTACAAAGCCGCATTATGGTACTTGCCACTTTTATACGTTTATGCATGCTTTAAAAACCAACTCAAACATTTTCTTAACATTAAGACTGCCAAAGTTCTACGTATATGTAATTACAAAAATTATGCACATGGTGATAGAGGTTCAAAAATGCTATTTCAGAACCTGCAAAAGAACAGAACATACATTTCTTCAATTAGGGCTTCAACAGGAGATAGCTTAAAGGACACAAAACAAATAGCTGATACATTTTGTGATATGTATCATACTCCGTACAACCTTCAAGCTAATGCATCTTCCCAATAGGTCCTCTTAAATCATTAGCAGGTTTGGCCTTCCTGGACACCCTGCACCTCCCAACTTTATCAGACAAAGCCAGTTGTGCACATACAGCTCCTTTCACTGCTCTCTATAAGGTTCTCACCTTCATCCCCTCCACCAAGAGCCCAGGCTCAGATGGTTTCCCAATAAGTTATTGGAAACAATTCTAAGATCTGTTTCTTCTGAGATTTCTTGGAGTCTGTATATCTCACCTCTCATGTTTGAAATGGCTGGCAAAACTTCTGGCGACTAAAGTTGCAGTAGTTGTTAACACTCTGATAGGACCTGAACAAGTAGGTTTGGTAAGTTTGGACTTGGTAGAGAAGGGAAATTTAATACACTAATTACTAACTCTGTTTAAAAAAAAAAAAAAAACACAATGTCCCTTTGGTCCTTCTCGGTACTGACGCTGTGAAGACCTTTAACAGAGTCATGGGATTAAATTAGAGCCATAATGGAGAAACTTGGTTTCCCAACACCTTTTTCTAGCTATATTTTCTCTTTACACAAACCCTAGTCCACGGGTGAGGATTATTGGCTCCCTGTCTGGCCCCTTCCATATTGGGAATGGGACCAGGCAGGGTTTTCCCCTTTCCCCTGCCCTTATACAAATGATTTGCACCTCCCAATAATCAAGGGCCTTCAAACTTTTTTCGCTCAACTGCTGCCTTTGCGGACAATTTAGTTGTCTTAATTACAAATCCAACTGAAACTTTACCAGAACATCTCCAGATTTATGCACGTTTTGCAAATGTTAAAACTTCAAGATTAATTTTAGCAAATCAGAAACACTAAATATTTCAGTCCTCCCAGCAGTAATTCAATCCCTTCAACACTTTGCTCCCTTTGAAAGTCCTAATTAGTCCCTCAAAGTTTTAAGTTTTAAGGTTGCAGATGCTTGCAAATTCCTTGAACTTCCATCCTCTACTCCTCTAGGTTAAAGAGCAAAGCATATTCCATACATCTGGATGGGATGGAAAAAATATCCTGAAATCCTATATTCTTCTTAGATTCCTATAGGTAATGCAGACAATTCTCATTAATTTACCCCAATCCTTTTTTTTTTAGGCAACCTGTGACTACATTGTTATCGTAGAGCAATTCTAGATGGTTAAGATTTATTCTTACTGCCTAAGAAGCTCACTTCCTCCATACATATTGATTTGGAACATCACTTGCTCATCCCTGCTCAACAAGCTCTTCTCTGGCTCTTGAAACCTTTAGTAAAAAAAATCTGAGATTACTAGCATACTCACCCAGGGCACAATTAACACTTGGCGAGCTATGTCTCCCACTTTGAGTTCTGAGAGAAACCTTTTCCACTAATGCCCTATCTGGCATTCTTATATACTGATTGACCTGGCCCCTCCATGAACACACTTCCATTCCACTCCACAAAATATTTTACCTCATGATCATCAGATAGACATTTCCCTTTAATTACTGCAAAAACACACAAGCAAATATATGTCTTTTATGCACGTATTTACCTTTAGAGGGTCCTGTTGACCTTTTTCACACTATTAAAACCCAATTAAGAGATTTACATTAGCTAGCAAAACTATCTCATCCACCCCTAAAGCCCGGTCTGTCTCTAACATTTATTCTCTCTTCATCCTGCATTCCTTTCCAGTAAAACCATATTATGTTCAGGAGTGGGAAAATGAGTTGGGGAAACAGTTCTCAGATAGTGAAGTTAAACTTATACTCTCATTCACACAGATTTTCACATTGTATTAGAATTCAGTACTTATTTAAACTCCTCAACAGGTGGTTCCATACCTCTTTTCCTCAAGTGTATCTGTGTTAATCTGATCGTGTATTTGAGGTGTGAAGGCTTGATGTGCTCATATCTCCCTATCTGTTTACCTGCCCTGGATACCTGCCATGCCAACTACATAAATATGATATGGAACACCAATATAACTGTTCAACCTGAAACTACCGTATTGTATTATGGCTTCCCACAGCTCAATTTCACCCCTGATGAGATGCCTGGGCACTTGGCTTATTCAAGATGTTAAATTATTTATTCCTTTAAAATGGATGGACTCTGACCCTCCATCCATCAGCAATGGAGAGACAAAGTCAATCAACTCTGCAGATTTTGGATAATATGATTAGGTTGAGGTTTATCTCAATTTGGTCACCCTGGCTTTCTCATTCCCACACTAGATAGTCTCATTGTACCTGGAGGTCCTCTACTGACTCTACTATGAACCCTAAATACATACTGTAGGTACATAAGTGCCAAAAGCAAGCTTCCTGTTGAAATACAGCAACAAAACCAAGTTTATTGCATAGAGCAGAATCAAACTTGATGTATAGATACAGTATCAATCTCACTGTATATAAAAGCTATCAGGACCAAGTTTTCTGCATAGATAGGGTAGCAAACCAAGCTTACTACATAGATACAGTAACAGAACCATGTCTAAACATGGTAAAAATAAAGTTTACATCAACACATACTGTAGTTTTTAAAATTAGACAGAGATCATGGGGTTGTGTAAAATTTAGAAAAACCCTATTCACATTTTAAAATGTCCTGCTATTACCACAATGACATTCCGGTCCCTGTTGGGCCTGGAGTGGTTACATCATGTTCATAGTTTACACAAGTCAATGGCTTCAGCAGTGATTTCTATTAATGAATGGAAATTTGTTCGCTAAGGCCAATGACTAGCAGCAGCATCACCTGAACAATGAACAGCACATGACTGCTGCAGGCCCATTGAGATCAGTTGGACATTTTAAAAGGTAATGATTTTTTTAAATTATTTTATACAGGTCCATTTTTGAAGAAACCCTTTAAATGCTGCAGCTTAAGGTTGACTGTCAGTGGGGGTGTATCCATGGCATGAGCATGACTTCTCTTAAAGAAGAAATCCAGTTACAGTTCTCACATGTTCTAATGCCTCTGCACATGGAATGTGAAGGATAGTAGGAAAGCTGGGTGACATTGTAATGCCTCCAGCCACTGTCAGGGTTTAAGAAAAGGAAGATGCACACTGTTGCGGTTAGTACTCAAGGTATATTAAATCTGGCAATATTTACTATAAAAATATAAAAAGGATCAAAATAAAAATCCAAAAAAACACAATATAAAACAACATCTAAGAAATCATAAAAGGCACATGAATGTTATCCCAAATATGAATGCTGTTTCAATATATACTCTCACAATAGACTCCAATGTATATAATAGTACTGTTGATGTTAATTACATTTCCAGATAGCAGACTTGATAGGTTGTTCACCTTCTGTGCATATAATACTGTCCTGTCCCTTAAGAGAGATACATATCTCTGTTTATAATCCTGTATAGTGTAATACTGGCTAGTAATAATTTTAAAATGCTACAGCACACATTGAAGTCTGTGGATGCACTCACTCTCCTAGGACAACCAGACTTGTCTCTTCAGCTGCTTGGTATCCGCCAAGCACTAGCACACCTGTACAACTAGCAGGCAGTTGTTAGGGATGATCATAGATGCACCTAGCTATGATGTCTTGCTTGCCTGTTGGCTGAGCACCTTGATGTTATAAGTTATCTATAATGTAGAACAAGATGCAATGCTGTGGTCCTCTTCAAATACAGGAGTCAACAGGTACATTACTTTAATGTGCAAAAAAGCAGATTGCTAGAGTTTATGGGGTTTCTAACCCACTTCTCAGCAGCACAAATCAAATGCAAATGCTTTTTACATAGATTTTCATTGTGGAAAACTGTGAAGGGGCTACAGAGGTAAGGCTAGTTTCACAATAGTGGTAAATTCTTCTGGCAGAGAAGCATAGTCAATGAACACTGGCAAGGTCAGGTAGTATTGGCTGGGCTGAACCAAATTGACTCCAGTTGCCCTGGAAATTGGTATATAACATGCTCTAGTCTCCTAAGACTCAGAAATTTAAGGAAAATGTGATCTCTTTTCATTCTTTTTTTATGATTTTTTTTCTCTCCCTCTACCTAAGTTCATACTGAACATGATGGTAAGTAAGCAACATAATGGTAGGCAGAAAAGCAGGCAGAGAGCAACAGCGGCAAGATTGGGCTCCATCAGCAATGCCAGAGTTATTCATCATCCTCAGCTGTAGGAGTGTGAAAATTGTCCCGAATCAAGGCTTGGTTACTTTGGACAATAGTGATGTTTTGAACTCTGGCAGAGGCTAACTTGGTCCGTTTGGTTGTCACCACAGCCCCTGCATTGCTGAAAACCCTTTCCAAAATGACACTGGAGGCTGGGCAATAAAGAAAGAGATTGCACTATGCTAGTTTGGGCCACTGTTCGTATATGCCTGCCCAGAGGTCAATGAGGTCAGGAAACAGGGTATGCGCCGGAGACAGGCCAGAGTGTAAGAGGACCTCTAAAGTGTAACAAACATTGATCATGATGGACCAAACGAAAACAGACCTATACAACTGTATGCAGAGGGGAGGGTGGGTAATGTGCGATAGGGGGGAAAATCCCTAATATGTCCCTAACTAATGCCTCAACCCTCAGGAACACCCTGATGGTGGATGGCCTGTGTTCCCGTTCCTGTGCTATCTTACCCTCGCAATTCCCTAAATATTCCCAATGCATTTCCCCAGTAACTGGTTCATCAGGGTGGAAAATTGGGCAAAAAGTGAAAAGTACAAAACAAATTGGTCCAGAAAAAACTAGTAACAAACTAATAATCAAACCATCAAAAGCTAATGATACAGTTAAATCTGGTTGTTAATACATTAAATATCCGAAGCATCTATTTGCACACACATCAATCAATACACGTGATCAGGCATAAAACTCAAGAAACATTGATTGTAACAGTTCCCAATCTGATAGAAAATTGTGTAAGAACCCAGTAGACCGTGTAGCTTATAATCCATAGGCAGTTAATACACATCTGTGAGACAATCAATTGATAGTTTCAGAAATCAATACTCAAAACTATACACATAAAATTGATAGCTGGCCCAAGACAAATAGAGAAACCTTCAGGTATAGATGTATATAATGCCAGATTACCTGAGGTATAGTCAAGAGAGCCTCAATCAATTAAGCCTGGTACATATCTTTGATTCATAGCTCAGGACAAATACAAAGTTGTAGCCTGAAAGCCCGGTATATAGCTCAGCTCAATACACACATATATATATATATATATATATATATATATATGAAAACCGGTACATAATTAAGCTGGGCACATACAGTTGCAAGAAAAAGTATGTGAACCCTTTGGAATGATCTGGATTTCTGCACAAATTGGTCATAAAATGTGATCTGATCTTCATCTAAGTCACAACAATAGACAATCACATTCTGCTTAAACTAATAACACACAAAGAATTAAATATTACCATTTTTATTGAACACACCATGTAAACATTCACAGTGCAGGTGGAAAAAGTATGTGAACCCCTAGACCAGGGGTGGCCAACCTTACACACACAAAGAGCCTCAAAAAAAAAATATAACTACCAGGAGCCACAAGCTATACATTTACACACGAGTCACTGCATTTTTTGCCCTACAAGATGCACCCAGGTTTTAACAAAGAAAAATTGATCTGAGGTCTGCAAAAAATTATTTTTTTCTTGTTTTTCATTAGCAGAGAAAAAAAGAAAGCAATATATTTTTCATCAGACCTCAGATCAGACTCCTAAATCAGATCCCCAATCCTAATCTGACCTACAATAAGATCCCCAAACCTCATCGGACCTCCAAATCAGACCTCCAAAATAAGACCCCCAATGCTCGGATCAGACAACACAAATCAGAATCCCAGTATCAGACCCTCAGTGCTCACATCCCCCCATGCTCAGATCTCCTCCCTTCCCAGATCTGACCCCCCATGCTCAGACCTGACCAACCCATGCTCAAACAAGACCCCCATGATCAGATCTGCCCGCCCATGCTCAAATATGAACCCTCATGCTCAGATCTTCCCACTCATGCTTAGATCAGACCTCCATTGCTCAGATCAGAACCCCCCATGCTCAGATCAAAACCTCCCATGCTCAGTTCTATTATTAAAAAAAAATCTCATCCCTCTCTGGATCAGGCACTGGGCTCCTGCTCGGGCACCTGCTACTCTGCAGGTCTGACACGCTCTCCACTATGACCTGATGAGCAGAACGTCAGGTCATAGTGCGTGTCTCCACATACTACTTTCTCACACTGTGTGCATCAGGATGTAGTGGAGAGTGAGGTGGAGCTGCAAAGTAGTAACAGTGCCCGATCAGGAGAAGAGATCTGAGCATGGGGTGGAGAGTGAGCCGGCCTGACTGCTTCCTGGCTTCACAGCTAGAGCCTCACTTGAACAAGCAAAGAGCCGCGTGTGGCTCAAGAGCCACAGGTTGGCCACCCCTGCCCTAGACTAATGACATCTCCAAGAGCTAATTGGAGTGAGGTGTCAGCCAAGTGGAGTCCAATCAATGAGATGAGAATGGAGGTGTTGGTTACAGCTGCCCTGCCCTATAAAAAAAACACACACCAGTTCTGGGTTTGCTGATGTGAATGATGCATTGCTTGATGTGAATGATGCCTTGCACAAAAGAGCTCTGAGAAGACCTACGATTAAGAATTGTTGACTTGCATAAAGCTGGAAAGGGTTATAAAAGTATCTCCAAAAGCCTTGCTGTTCATCAGTCCATGGTAAGACAAATTGTCCATAAAAGGAGAAAGTTCAGCATTGCTGCTACTCTCCCTAGGAGTGGCCGTCCTGTAAAGATGACTGCAAGAGCACAGCGCAGACTGCTCAATGAGGTGAAGAAGAATCCTAGAGTGTCAGCTAAAGACTTACAAAAGTCTCTGGCATATGCTAACATCCCTGTTAGAGAATCTACGATAAGTGAAACACTAAACACGATTGGATTTCATGGGAGGATACCACAGAGGAAGCCACTGCTGTCCAAAAAAAACATTGCTGCACATTTACAGTTTGCACAAGAGCACCTGGATGTTCCACAGCAGTACTGACAAAATATTCTGTGGACAGATGAAACCAAAGTTGAGTGGTTTGGAAGAAACACACAACACTATGTGTGGAGAAAAAGAGGCACAGCACACCAGCATCAAAACCTCATCCCAACTGTGGATGGGTCTGCTTTGCTGCGTCAGGGCCTGAACGGATTGCTATTATCGAAGAAAAAATTTATTGCCAAGTTTATCAAGACATTTTGCAGGAGAACTTAAGGCCATCTGTCCACCAGCTGAAGCTGAACAGAAGATGGGTGTTGAAACAGGACAACGACCCAAAGCATAGAAGTAAATCAACAACAGAATGGCTTAAACAGAAGAAAATACGCCTTCTGGAGTGGCCCAGTCAAAGTCCTGACCTCAACCCGATTGAGATGCTGTGGCATGACCTCAAGAAAGCGATTCACACCAGACATCCCAAGAATATTGCTGAACTGAAACAGGTCTGTAAAGAGGAATGGTCAAGAATTACTTCTGGCCATTGTGCACTTCTGATCTGCAACTACAGGAAACGTTTGGTTGAAGTTATTTCTGCCAAAGGAGGTTCAACCAGTTATTAAATCCAAGGGTTCACATACTTTTCCACCTGCACTGTGAATGTTTACATGGTGTGTTCAATAAAAACATGGTAACATTTAATTCTTTGTGTGTTATTAGTTTAAGCAGACTGTGATTATCTATTGTTGTGACTTAGATGAAGAGTAGATCACATTTTATGACCAATTTGTGCAGAAATCCATATTATTCTAAAGGGTTCACATACTTTTTCTTGCAACTGTATGTTTGATTTATGGCTCAGGACAAATAAAGAGATGTAGCCTGAGAGCCTGGCATATATCTCAGCTCAATATATATACACTGCTCAAAAAAATAAAGGGAACACTTAAACAACACAATGTAACTCCAAGTCAATCACACTTCTGTGAAATCAAACTGTCCACTTAGGAAGCAACACTGAGTGACAATCAATTTCACATGCTGTTGTGCAAATGGGATAAACAACAGGTGGAAATTATAAGCAATTAGCAAGACACCCCCAATAAAGGCGTTCCTATGCTTCCTGGCTGATGTTTTGGTCACTTTTGAATGCTGGCGGTGCTTTCACTCTAGTGGTAGCATGAGACGGAGTCTAGAACCCACACAAGTGGCTCAGGTAGTGCATCTTATCCAGGATGGCACATCAATGCGAGCTGTGGCAAGAAGGTTTGCTGTGTCTGTCAGCGTAGTGTTCAGAGCATGGAGGCGCTACCAAGAGACAGGCCAGTACATCAGGAGATGTGGAGGAGGCTGTAGGAGGGCAACAATCCAGCATCAGGACCGCTACCTCCGCCTTTGTGCAAGGAGGAACAGGATGAGCACTGCCAGAGCCCTGCAAAATGACCTCCAGCAGGCCACAAATGTGCATGTGTCTGCTCAAACGGTCAAAAACAGACTCCATGAGGGTGTTATGAGGGCCCAAAGTCCACAAGTGGGGGTTGTGCTTACAGCCCAACACCGTGCAGGACGTTTGGCATTTGCCAGAGAACACCAAGATTGGCATATTCACCACTGGTGCCCTGTGCTCTTCACAGATGAAAGGAGGTTCACACTGAGCACATGACAGACGTGACAGAGTCTGGAGACGCCGTGGAGAATGTTCTGCTGCCTGCAACATCCTCCAGCATGACCGGTTTGGCATTGGGTCAGTAATGGTGTGGGGTGGCATTTCTTTGGAGGGCCGCACAGACCTCCATGTGCTCGCCAGAGGTAGCCTGACTGCCATTAGGTACCGAGATGAGATCTTCAGACCCATTGTGAGACCATATGCTGGTGCGGTTGGCCCTGGGTTCCTCTTAATGCAAGACAATGCTAGACCTCATGTGGCTGGCGTGTGTCAGCAGTTCCTGCAAGACAAAGGCATTGATGCTATGGACTGGCCCTTCCGTTCCCCAGACCTGAATCCAATTGAGCACATCTGGGACATCATGTCTCGCTCTATCCACCAACGTCACTTTGCACCACAGACTGTCCAGGAGTTGGCAGATGCTTTAGTGCAGGTCTGGGAGGAGATCCCTCAGGAGACCGTCTGCCACCTCATCAGGAGCATGCACAGGCGTTGTAGGGAGGTCATACAGGCACGTGGAGGCCACACACACTACTGAGCCTCATTACATCAAAGTTGGATCAGCCTGTAGTGTGTTTTTCCAGTTTAATTTTGAGTGTGACTCCAAATCCAGACAAATCCATCATGGATTGAAAAATTTAATTTCCATTTTTTTTATTTTTGTGTGATTTTGTTGTCAGCACATTCAAATATGTAAAGAACAAAGTATTTCAGAAGAATATTTAATTAATTCAGATCTAGGATGTGTTATTTTTGTGTTAAGCAGTGTATATATATATATATATATATATATATATAGTACAGACCAAAAGTTTCGACACACCTTTTCATTCAAAGAGTTTTCTTTATTTTCATGACTATAAAAATTGTAGATTCACACTGAAGGCATCAAAACTATAAATTAACACATGTGGAATTATATACATAACAAAAAAGTGTGAAACAACTGAAAATATGTCATATTCTAGGTTCTTCAAAGTAGCCACCTTTTGCTTTGATTACTGCTTTGCACACTCTTGGCATTCTCTTGATGAGCTTCAAGAGGTAGTCACCTGAAATGGTTTTCACTTCACAGGTGTGCCCTGTCAGATTTAATAAGTGGGATTTCTTGCCTTATAAATGGTGTTGGGACCATCAGTTGTGTTGTGGAGAAGTCAGGTGGATACACAGCTGATAGTCCTACTGAATAGACTGTTAGAATTTGTATTATGGCAAGAAAAAAGCAGCTAAGTAAAGAAATACAAGTGGCCATCATTACTTTAAGAAATGAAGGTCAGTCAGTCCGAAAAATTGGGAAAACTTTTAAAGTGTCCCCAAGTGCATTCACAAAAACCATCAAGCGCTACAAAGAAACTGGCTCACATGCGTCACATCTGCTGCTGAGGATAAGTTCATCCGAGTCACCAGCCTCAGAAATCGCAGGTTAACAGCAGCTCAGATTAGAGACCAGGTCAATGCCACACAAAGTTCTAGCAGCAGACACAGCTCTAGAACAACTGTTAAGAGGAGACTGTGTGAATCAGGCCTTCATGGTAGAATATCTGCTAGGAAACCACTGCTAAGGACAGGCAACAAGCAGAAGAGACTTGTTTGGGCTAAAGAACACAAGGAATGGACATTAGACCAGTGGAAATCTGTGCTTTGGTCTGATGAGTCCAAATTTGAGATCTTTGGTTCCAATCACCGTGTCTTTGTGCGACGCAGAAAAGTTGAACGGATGGACTCTATATGCCTGGTTCCCACCGTGAAGCATGGAGGAGGAGGTGTGATGGTATGGGGGTGCTTTGCTGGTGACACTGTTGGGGATTTATTCAAAATTGAAGGCATACTGAACCAGCATGGCTACCACAGCATCTTGCAGTGGCATGCTATTCCATCCGGTTTGCGTTTAGTTGGACCATCATTTATTTTTCATCAGGACAATGACCCCAAACACACCTCCAGGCTGTGTAAGGGCTATTTGACCATGAAGGAGAGTGATGGGGTGCTGCGCCAGATGACCTGGCCTCCACAGTCACCGGACCTGAAACCAATTGAGATGGTTTGGGTGAGTTGGACTGCAGAATGAAGGCAAAAGGGCCAACAAGTGCTAAGCATCTCTGGGAACTCCTTCAAGACTGTTGGAAGACCATTTCAGGTGACTACCTCTTGAAGCTCATCAAGAGAATGCCAAGAGTGTGCAAAGCAGTAATCAAAGCAAAAGGTGGCTACTTTGAAGAACCTAGAATATGACATATTTTCAGTTGTTTAACACTTTTTTATTATGTATATATTTCCACGTGTTAATTCATAGTTTTGATGCCTTCAGTGTGAATCTACAATTTCCATAGTCATGAAAATAAAGAAAACTCTTTGAATGAGAAGGTGTGTCCAAACTTTTGGTCTTTACTGTATGTATATATATATATATATATGTATATGAAGCCCGATACATATCTAAGCTCGATACATGTTTTCAATTGCTGTCCTTAAGTATATGGAGTATCCCGAGGGTCTATTTAAGAGGCTGCAATAGGTAAAGTCTGATCCAAGAAAGCTGCTGGTCACAAGGACCACTCACGTGTACAGTGGATGTTTAGCTGCCATGGCAATAGCGACATGGTCCACCTCGATTTGGATGTCCAACACCATATCAGGTCGCACCTCCACTATATAGTGCAAGGGGTTGTGGAACATTAGGGGAATGGAGCGCATGCCTGATACACATGCAGCTCCATGCCCGGACATCCGGTCAGTGGAACGCAAATGCGCTCCACCAGGAAGTAAAGTCACGCTCAAAACAATGGAACGTAACGCGCGTTCCCCAAGCAGGAAGAGTGCATAATGGGTGTGACATCTCGAGACATGCAGTAGTGATGAAACGCTAATGCGCCCAACCCACAGGACAATGCGATATTTTGTGAAGGGTTCACAGTCCCTTACACAACACTGGTATTACCTTGACCAAATAATTAAAATTGACACATTGAAAGTTTGAATCTTTAAACCAGAGATTCAAATACATATGATAATAAGAAAGAGTGTGTATATATCAGGCCTCTTGAAGTGTATAACAATCATGCTGAACAGATGGAATTAAACTTCCATGGGTATTACCCTTCTGCTCCTCCTCATCATCATCCAATTTGCACTAGGAAGACGAACTGAGGGTGGTCTGGCTATCACCCTGTGTAATGTCTTCCCCCTTTTCCACATCTTCCACATGCAAAGCGTCGGCCTTAATTGTGAGCAACGAGCATTTGAGTAGACAAAGAAGTGGGATGGTGACGCTGATAATAGCGTTATCGCCGCTCACCATCTGTGTTGATTCCTCAAAGTTTCTTAAAACCACACAGAGGTCAGACATTTATGCCCACTCCTCACTTGTGAAGAGCGGAAGCTGACTGGAAAAGTGACGACGATGTTGCAGCTGGTATTCCACTACTGCCCTCTGCTGCTCACAAAGCCTAGCCAACATATGGAATGTGGAATTCCAGCGTGTGCTCACATCTCACGACAGTGAGCTGGCAATTGTA
The DNA here is from genome assembly GCF_014858855.1 of Bufo gargarizans. Lineage (NCBI taxonomy): Eukaryota > Metazoa > Chordata > Amphibia > Anura > Bufonidae > Bufo > Bufo gargarizans. The sequence goes on along the minus strand of NC_058083.1, from coordinate 377,448,501 downwards.
AGCGCTGCTACAGTGTTGACAGACTGGCGGAAGCTGTCAATGGCTTGCAGAAATGGGCACACATGCGGCGCACCTTCACCAGTAGCTCAGGCAAATTGGGGTAGATTTTGAGAAACCGCTGAACTGCTAAGTTGAAGACATGGGCTAGGGATGTGTGTGAGCTTGCCGAGATCCAAAGCCGCCACCAAGTTATGGCTATTATCAGACACAACCATGCCTGGTTCTAGGTTGAGTGGCGAGAGCCACAGCTCAGTCTGGTCTCTTATTCCCTGCCACAGCTCTGCGGTGGTGTGCTGTTTTGTCACCTAAGCAGATCTGCTTAAAGGGACACTGACAGGACCAATAACCATAATTAGCTGTACATATCCATGCACAGGTCTTCTAATGTGCATTAAAAACATATAAGTATAACCCCTGTCCACATTATGAATACAGTAAACTCATGTTTTATAACCTGAAGTAATCGCTGTTCTTTCTGCCCAAGGGGCGAGGTTTCAGCTCCACAGCTTTCTATTGGGCATGCAGCGGATCTCGGAAGGTCGGGGACAGCAGAAGCCGCCCAGCGAAGTGAATATTGATGAGCTGGGCGGCGCTTCAAAACGGCGGTTGGGCTGATGCTGGCTGGGCACAAGTGGAGCTAAAACTCCGCCCCATCAGCGACCATATCCACTTCCGTGCCCCAGCATACCATACAAATTTCCTTACCCCAGGCATTTGAACGCAAGTGCAAATACCCAGCCACCCACCAAAAGTCCATAGCACTAAATGCACAACTTTCAAAAATACTGGCCCTTGAAATGTTGCCATTTAGGTTTGTGGACACTGAGGCCTTCCACAGTCTGATGTCAGCAGCCGTCCCTCGTTATGCAGCCCCCAGCCACCACTATTTTTCACGATGTGCCGTGCCTGCCCTACACCGGCATGTGTCCCAGAACATCACCCGTGCCCTGACCAACGCAGTTACTGGGAAGGTCTACTTAACCACGGACACATTGATAAGTGAATTCCTCTTGCAGCACCAGTCAGCCATCAGTCGGTAGCTGCAAGCAGTGTAGCACTGCAGTGGGGAAGAGTCAACAAGCCATGCTTAAAGGGACACTGACAGGCCCAATAACCATAATTAGCTGTACATATCCATGCACAGGTCTTCTAATGTGCATTAAAAACATATAAGTATAACCCCTGTCCACATTATGAATACAGCAAACTCATGTTTTATAACCTGAAGTAATCGCTTTTCTTTCTGCCCAAGGGGCGTAGTTTTAGCTCCACTTGTGCCCAGCCAGCATCAGCCCAACCGCCGTTTTGAAGCGCCGCCCAGCTCATCAATATTCACTTCGCTGGGCGGCTTCTGCTGTCCCCGACCTTCCGAGATCCGGCGCATGCCCAATAGAAAGCTGTGGAGCTGAAACCTCGCCCCTTGGGCAGAAAGAAAAGCGATTACTTCAGGTTATAAAACATGAGTTTGCTGTATTCATAATGTGGACAGGGGTTATACTTATATGTTTTTAATGCACATTAGAAGACCTGTGCATGGATATGTACAGCTAATTATGGTTATTGGGCCTGTCAGTGTCCCTTTAAGCATGGCTTGTTGACTCTTCCCCACTGCAGTGCTACACTGCTTGCAGCTACCGACTGATGGCTGACTGGTGCTGCAAGAGGAATGGGGTAAGGAAATTTGTATGGTATGCTTTGGCACGGAAGTGGATATGGTCACTGATGGTGCTTACAAAGGTCCAGGTGCAGGGCGGGAGGCATCCGGGCCTGCGCCTTTGACAGGAGATTGGCCAGCACGTAACACAGAGGAAGAGGAGGCAGTGGTGTTACCCGCAGACACAGATTGTGGACCCAGGAGTTCGGCCGAAATAATTACGGTGCTTTGATGCCATGTGGCGGATCATGCTGGTGGTGGTGAGGTTGCTAGTGTTCACACCCCTGCTCATTTTTGTATGGCACAGGTTGCAAATTACAATATTTTGTCATCCACAGTTTCCTCAAAAAAGCTACCCCTTCGCAAGTGAGATTTCTGCAAGGGTGTGCTACGGGGAACAGTTGCGGGTCTTTTTGGTGTGACCTGCCTTCTCCCTTTTGCCACCCCACTGCCTCTTCCGGCCTGTTGTGGTGATGCTGATCCCTCCCCCCTGTACTGCTGTCCTTGCTCGGCTTGACACCTTTCCAGGTTGGGTCAGTGACTTCATCGTCCACCACCTCCTCTTCTACTTCCTCACTCTGCTCATCCTTGTTGACCTAACAAACTCAGTTATTGACAACTGTGTCTCATCCTCATTATCAACCTCTTGAGACACTAATTGCCTTTCACTTATTGGCAACTGTTCATCCTCAGCCTCCACCTCGTGAAAAACGAATTGCCGTTCCCCACCATCATCTTCTTGTGACTGTGGAGGCTCCAGAGTTTGGGAATCAGGGCACAAGACCTCATGTCCCTCTTCAAGCAGGCTTGTTGAGAGGCCCAAATGAAGGAATGGCACTGAAAAGTGCTCCACAGAATATCCAAGTGTGGGATCACTTGTTTGGCAAGACTCTCCATGGTGGGAGGAAGGAGGATCAGGACGTGGATTGTGTTGACCAGACTCTTGGCTACTGAGACTGGACTTTGTGGAAGACAGGGTGGTGCATTATCTGCTGCAGTCCAACCAATCACCTGGCCGCACTGGTCTTACTTCGTGAGCATTGTCCTGTGCCGCCCTGCAAACTGTGACATGAAGCTAGGTATCGTGGATGATTGTTTTTCTTGTGCTCTGGCAGCAGGCACAGTTTTAACGCGCCCAGGGTCACAGCACCATCAGCATCACGGCCACTTTCCTGTCCATTACTGCTCGCCTTCTTCATATTAAATTTTATATATGCTTCAAAGTATGTCACACGTACAGTAGTTTAAGATTTGTAAGTGTATGCGCAAAAAAATAAAAAGGTATTTGGGATGTTGAAACGTCATGCAGAAGATATACCGCAGATAATGTCGCTGATGTCACCAGTGGCTAATAAAAAATTACAGGGAATGTCATAGGTATTTGGGATGTGGAAACATTACACAGGAGAAATAGCGCAGATAATGTCGCAGATGTCAGCAGCGGCTAATAAAAAAAAAAACAGGGAATGTCACAGGTATTTTGAATGTGGAAATGTTACACAAGAGAAATACCACAGATAATGTCACTGATGTCAGTAGTCGCTAATATAAAATTACAGGGAATGTCACAGGTATTTGGGATGTGCACACGTTACACAGGAGATGTAGTGCCACTAATGTCACTGTCCACAGTGGACACCGTCCACGGAAAAAGTACACTGGATGTCACAGATATTTTTGGGATGCACTCACGTTACACATAATGTTGCTGTCTGCAGTGGCCTAACTATTGCTGATGTCAGCAGCGGCTAATATAAAATTACAGGGAATGTCACAGGTATTTTGGATGTCGAAACATTACACAGGAGAAATACCACCGATAATTTCTGCAGCGGCCTCACTATTGCATGCTATTAAGCGCAGGATGTGCAAAAAATAGATATTGGTGCCACACACAACAGTCCTTAAAAGGACTTTTGGGTCTGTTAAATCTTAGCAATTTAGCTCAGATTGCGCTAAAAATATATATTGCTGTTGCCACACACAACAATAGTCCGTTAAAAGGACTTTTAGGTCTCTGACAAGTTTTTAAACTTACAAAAAAAATAACTTACCCCAAAAAAAATTCACTCCCTACACTATCTTTCCCTTCTTCAGCACAGCTCTCCCTGACTAACACTGTTGTATAACACCCGATGACGCATTCTAGCCAGCCAATCACTGCAATGCCAGTTACCAACATGGCTATGGCATTATAGTGAAGGGCAGTACTTACCTGCATAGCAGCCAGCAAATGTGCAGGGAGAAAACTCGAGATTGCGCTCAAGCACATGCAGTATTCGGCCAAATACCGCCATGTATCAAGCATCGAGATGCTTGAGCCGAAATAGTGTTCAGCCAAGCATGCTCGATCAACACTAACCATGAATGCTGGATCTTCTCCAGCCCATCCCAGTAATCTGTCAACCCGATCCGTGATGTGTCGAACTCGAGCGCCAAGAAGACAACACACCGTTCGAAGATCCCTGTCTTTTGTGAGAGATCGCCCTATCCGTACCCCTAATAATTGAGTCTCCCACTATCAGCATCTGTCTGGCCTGCCCTTCTCTCCTGGTCCCCTCCTTACTGGAGCTGACATTCCCCTGACTGGCAGAGGAAGCGCTTGGCTGCAGCAGTGCTCTCCCTGAACTGACATCCCCCTCATCTGCAAACCTTGCAATCTTGTTGGGTTGTGTCAGATCAAGGCTAGCCTCCCTGACACTCTTCCCTCTACCCCACTTTTTAACTGTTACCCAGCTGGCTTCATCACTTTCTTCAGCCTCCCTGCTACCACATCTACACTATAGAGTGTCTGCTCAGTGAGCAGCAAATTCTGTTCCAAATTGTGAACTGTTCTCAGTGTTGAAACTCGATGTGTGATTCCAAACGGGCAATTTGCTCATATTTTAAACAAAGATATGCACCCTCAAACGGCTGTTCCAGGACTGCATACATTAGACAAGATGTGCACTGGACTGTCAATAATGGAACACATACTAAATGGGGATTATGCAAGAAAAGACACTATGTACTGGTGACTTGTATTATTCTTTCCCATGTGCATAACCTTACATTTGTCAGCGTTAAACCTCACTTCCACTTTTCTGCCCAAGCCTCCAATCTACACAGATCTATATGTAGCACTATACTGTCCACTTTTATGTTACTTACTTTAAACAGTTTAGTGTATGGCATAGAGTAGGGCCCAGTATTAACCCCTGAAGTACCCAACTAGTGACATTGACCTAATCTGTGTATGTGCCATTAATAAGTACCCTCTTTTATATCACTACACCAGTTACTTACCCACATACACACATTTTCTCCCAGGCCAAGGATTCTCATTTTGTATACTAACCTTTTATGTGGCACAGTATCAATTTTTTTTTTATAGAGAAGTCAAGATATATGACATGCATTGACTCATCCCGGGAAAGTCTAGAACTTAGCTCTTCATAGAAATTGATTAAATTAGTGTGACATTACACCACTATATACTGTCTCAGACATATTATTTTTGTGTTCTTCATTTATATTAGGGTTTCAGAACCGGATCCAAACCATACTTTGGAAGAAAGAGTTGTACACTGGTACTTCAAGCAACTTGATAAAAATTCAAGTGGGGACATTGGAAAGAAGGAAATTAAGCCATTCAAGAGATTGTTACGAAAAAAATCAAAGCCCAAAAAATGTGTGAAAAAGTTTGTTGAATACTGTGATGTGAATAATGACAAGTCTTTATCTGTCCATGAATTAATGGGATGTCTTGGTGTTACAAAAGATGAAGGTAAGATCACATTTTTAGATAAATGTATGAAACATTTATATCCTATACATACAAGAGAAAGATTATATGTTAATAAGTTTAATGTCCGTAATAGAGCAACCCAGTATGAACCCAGAAGTCTCATGCTTAGTCGTGCTTTAGAGGCAAAGTTCAAAATTATTATAACATTAATACTTTTATTAGCTAACAAAAAAAGTTATATTTGCAAGCTATAACACAGAGGCTCCTTAACCCCTTCCCGACCAGCGCCGTAATAGTATGGTGCTGCGAGAAGTGACTTCCGGACTAGCGCCGTACAAGTACAATGCGCTGATTGGGCGGGTGCAGGAGCTGCACCTGCCCGATCAGCAGCAGGGGCTCGGCAGTCACTGACATCCAAGCCCCTGCTGTATGCGCTGGCATTGGTGAAAGCACAGATGCCGACACATTAATCCTTGCAATTCCGCCATCAGGCAAGCAGACCCCCAAAAGTTAAAGTCCCACAGTGGTACAAAAAAACGTTTAAAAAAGTTAAGATAAGTGTTTTACATAATAAAAAAATGAAAGTTCCAAGTAAAAAAAAAGTGTCACCTTGTCTCATAAAAAAGTGTAATACCAAGTGTAATACCAATCAAAAAAATCTTATAAACCCCAAAATGGTACCAATCAAAGCATCATCTCATCTCCCAAAAAATGAGACCCTACATCGTGCTAAAAAAACACAAAAACAAGATTTTTTTTTTTCAAAAATGCTTTTACTTTGTAAACTAGACAAATTTGGTATCGCCACATCCATAACAACCTGCTCTATAAAAATATCACATGATATGCCTCTACAGATGAATGCTGTAAAAAAAAAAAAAAACTGCAAGAAAAACTTTTTTTGTCACCTTGCCTCACAAAAAGTTATCAAAAAGTCATATGTCTCCCAAAATTGTACCAATCAAACCATCATATCATCCCACAAAAAATGAGACCCAACATAAGACAATCGCTCAAAAAATGTAAAAAAAAAATATTGCTCTCTGAAAATGGCAACAAAAAAAACAAGATTTTATTTCTTTCAAAAATGTTTTTACTATTGTGGGTAATTACTCCGGTAGACTGGGGTGTGGGTGCAGTATAGAGGCAAATGGAGTCCAGGTAACAAAGCAAAAGAGCATTTATTTTACACTTGCTCAAACAGAAAAGCAATGTAGTCACTTGGTGTTAGTTCACACACAAAATAACACAGAGCTTCACCTGGCTCCTTTACTTGAATGAGTCCTGTCCTGGCCGATCGCACAGCCACATAAAGTATTCCCACAAGATGCTTGGTGCTCTGTACGCCTGTGTCGGGGTCCAGGCCTCATCTCCACGCACTTCAAAAACCACCCAGACTCAATGTGATTTTCCTTCCTTCACCTCACAGCTGAGGTTGCTGCCTGGGAATTTAAATCCCAGCTCCAAAACCTGGTTCTGGAACGTGGGGAGTAGGCACCCGCCCACCTCTTTACCTACTCTCAATAAAAGCCGGCCCGAATTGGCTTTGCAGCCATACTAAGTATTAAAGGTGTCAACAGCCTCTGCTGTTAACACACAAAACCCTGCTCTTACTTCACTGACGCCAGGAACCTCGGTGATACTTACCTGCCATCCAATACGGTGCCCTGCACCTTACCACACCAGGTAAAAAAATAAAATAAATAATATAGACAATCTGATCTATAAAAATATCACATGATATACCGTACCCCAAAATGGTATCAATGAAAACGTTACCTCATCCCACAAAAAATGAACCCCCACATAAGACAATCAAAAAAACACTGGAAAAGCTATATGGCAGCTTGTGCTGCTATGTGCATTTCGTTGCCAAATACCCCGGGGTCCAGAATTAGTGATGGACGAACATCAACCAGGACGATTCTCGAACGCGATCAAATGTTCGCGAACCGCAAGTTTGCGTCAGGCCCCATTCACTTTAATAGCAGACGAACCTGAAAAGCCTTCAGCTCATATTTGCAGCTATCAAATACTTAGTAGAAGTGTACAAATAGTCACACAACATGGACAGTGACATACTAGAGGGGGATAAGTGAAAAAAATTTCAACAAAAAATATGTATCTCAATCAGGTGACAATTTTATGCGTCTTAAAGGGAAATTCTCTGAAATGTGCCCTGTTGGAGCCTAGAAAAATGTTACTTCAGGCCACAGGAATACAGGCCTTAAAAATTAGGCATTGAACTGACATAAAATAAATTCTGATTATGTGGCTCGAGGTATATTATGCGGTCACTGAATAACAATTTTACTGTAGGCCAAACTGCAAACAAATACTGCACTACGCAAATGCACTATATAGAAAGTATATTATTGGTATATAACACCTCTGCTTCAATCAGTTTTTTGGGGGGCGCAACTGGTATATCACACCAGTAGAAATTATTTGTTCCAATAGCGTTTGTCACTATCTGTAGCTGAGTTAAAGCAGCTAAACCTCAAACAAGTGCTGCCAACTGCACTACCCAAATTCACTATATAGAAATTATATTATTGGTATATAACACCCCTGCTTCAATCGCTTTGTTGGGGGGGGGGGCAACTGGCATATCACACCAGTAGACATTATTTGTTCCAATGGCGTTTGTCACTCCGTGTAGCTAAGTTAATGCAGCTAAACCGCAAACAAATGCTGCGTTACCCAAATGCACTATATAGAAAGTATATTATTGGTATATTGAGATAGATAATACTGGGCACTCTCTCTATAAGTAGAACCATGCGAAAAACAGGTATATATGGTGATAGATTGTTTATTATCATATACAATTTATATAAAGATTACATTTAATTTATTACTTAAAAATATGGATGTATAAAATATTAGCTTAAAATACCCAATTAATACATATAAGATATATAAGATAGTGGAACTACCTAAAACCATAAATAGGCATCAGTGCAACAATATATTACATACAAATATACGAATAAATAGTAAAGCGTCAATGCAACATAAGGTGTTCTCCACTCTGCAACTTGTAAAAGTTAGGTCCCAATAATGGCTAGACTAGTGGAATAATAGGAGTATTCTTGGGGTCTAATTGTGTCCTCTGTATTCACTTCCCAAGTGTATCCCAATCTCTTAGTAAGAGCAAAGTTCCTGGATCTTTATGTAGATGAATCACAGTGAGTTTTTAGAGCGACGTCCTGCTATTACTCACTGCTTGATGTCTGCTGGTGAAGCTCTGGTCCACTGTAAGTATAGATATTCTCTCACAGGTTGCTGCTGTCGCCGGTCTAGGCTTCTCTGGGCACCGCTCCGCTACGCTGAAGAGCCGGTGTCCTCCGAGAACCTAGTCACCTGCTACCGCTCTGGATTTGGACTGCAGTTGCGGTCTATGATGTCTTTTTGCTGTGGTCTTAGTTATCCAGCGTGCCAGGTCTCCGTTGTTTGCAGGATATTCCGGTATTTATCACAGTCAACCTAGGGTTATTACAGCTTAGAATCGGCAGAAGTTCATATAGGGGTCTTGGTCATTGTCCTGTTGAAAAATAAATGATGGTCCAACTAAACGCAAACCGGATGGAATAGCATGCCACTGCAAGATGCTGTGGTAGCCATGCTGATTCAGTATGCCTTCAATTTTGAATAAATCCCCAACAGTGTCACCAGCAAAGCATCCCCACACCATAACACCTCCTCCTCCATGTTTCACGGTGGGAACCAGGCATGTAGAGTCCATCCGTTCACCTTTTCTGCGTCGCACAAAGACACGGTGGTTGGAACCAAAGAGCTCAAGTTTGGACTCATCAGACCAAAGCACAGATTTCCGGTCAGTCAGTCCGAAAAATTGTCAGTCACCTTTGCTGGTGACACTGTTGGGGATTTTTTCAAAATTGAAGGCATACTGAACCAGCATGGCTACCACAGCATCTTGCAGTGGCATGCTATTCCATCCGGTTTGCGTTTAGTTGGACCATCATTTATTTTTCAACAGGACAATGAACCCATACACACCTCCAGGCTGTGTAAGGGCTATTTGACCATGAAGGAGAGTGATGGGGTGCTGCGCCAGATGACCTGGCCTCCACAGTCACCGGACCTGAACCCAATCAAGATGGTTTGGGGTGAGCTGGACCGCAGAGTGAAGGTAAAAGGGCCAAAAAGTGCTAAGCATCTCTGGGAACTCCTTCAAGACTGTTGGAAGACCATTTCAGGTGACTGCCTAATCAAAGCAAAAGGTGGCTACTTTGAAGAACCTAGAATATCACATATTTTTAGTTGTTTCACACTTTTTTGTTATGTATATAATTACACATGTGTTAATTTATAGTTTTGATGCCTTCAGTGTGAATCTACAATTTTCATAGTCATGAAAATAAAGAAAACTCTTTGAATGAGAAGGTGTGTCCAAACTTTTGGTCTGTAACATACTAACATAGTACATAAGGCCGAAAAAAGACATTTGTCCATCCAGTTCGGCCTGTCATCCTGCAAGTTGATCCAGAGGAAGGCAAAAAACCCCTGTGAGGTAGAAGCCAATTTTCCTCACTTTAGGGGAATAAAAATTCCTTCCCGACTCCAATCAGGCAATCAGAATAAATCCCTGGATCAACGATATCTCTCTAGTAGCTATAGCCTGTAATATTATTACGCTCCAGAAATACATCCAGGCCCCTTTTGAATTCCTTTATTGTACTCACCATCACCAACTCCTCAGGCAGAGAGTTCCATAGTCTCACTGCTCTTACCGTAAAGAATCCTCTTCTATGTTTGTGTACAAACCTTCTTTCCTCCAGACGCAGAGGATGTCCCCTCGTCACAGTCACCGTCCTGGGAATAAATAGATGACGGGATAGATCTCTGTACTGACCCCTGATATATTTATACATATTAATTAGATCTCCTCTCAGTCGTCTTTTTTCTAAAGTGAATAACCCTAATTTTGATAATCTTTCAGGGTACTGTAGTTGCCCCATTCCAGTTATTACTTTAGTTGCCCTCCTCTGGACCCTCTCCAGCTCTGCTATGTCTGCTTTGTTCACTGGAGCCCAGAACTGTACACAGTACTCCATGTGTGGTCTGACTAATGATTTGTAAAGTGGTAGGACTATGTTCTCATCACGGGCATCTATGCACCTTTTGATGCAACCCATTATCTTATTGGCCTTGGCAGCAGCTGCCTGGCACTGTTTTTTGCAGCTTAGTTTGCTGTTTATTAAAATTCCTAGATCTTTTTCCATGTCAGTGTTACCGAGTGTTTTACCATTTAATAAGTACGGGTGACTTGCATTATTCCTTCCCATGTGCATAACTTTACATTTGTCAGTGTTAAACCTCATCTGCCACTTATCTGCCCAAGCCTCTAATCTATCCAGATCCCTCTGTAGTAGTATACTGTCCTCTTCAGTGTTAATTACTTTACACAGTTTAGTGTCATCTGCAAAAATTGATATTTTACTATGCAAGCCTTCTACAAGATCATTAATAAATATATTGAAGAGAATAGGGCCTAGTACTGACCCCTGAGGTACCCCACTAGTGACAGTGACCCAATCTGAGTATTTACCATTAATAACCACCCTCTGTTTTCTATCATTGAGCCAGTTACTTACCCACTTACAGACGTTTTCTCCCAGTCCGAGCATTCTCATTTTATATACTAACCTTTTATGTGGTACAGTGTCAAAT